>NC_134777.1:118521230-118558730 GCF_046742065.1 Oratosquilla oratoria
AGCAGAGGCAATATGGAGACTGCTAGCTGCCTCTCCTTCACTTTCTTCCTTTCATATGAGCACCGGAGGCAATAGACTGGATATCCCCTCAAACACTAGCACTGACCAACTAGCTTTAAAATCCAGAAGCAATAGGGAGAGAGCTAGTTGCCTCTCCTTCGACCCTTTCCTTAAATGCTAGTGGCTCCACTTGGTCTAGTCCACTAACTAGTATCCCTTTATATGATCTTATTCGTCAGCTGTGAGATACCACTCCACTAATACAATGACTATTCTTATGTAACTATTGGTATGACTATCATCACCATGCATATCCAATCTACCATTATGCATACCCTCAAGTCACACTATTTCCTACTGACGAAAGGCAGAGTAGCAGGATCTTCATGACAACACTATTATTCCTATCACCATCCCTTCATCACCTGACCAGCACCAGTGCAACTGTCTTCATCTTGACCCACTAAAGATAACACCACTAACTCGGTGACTACCTCTGAAATCACTAACGATCACCTGGGAACCTATTCTTCTGACCTCAAACACCATTGCCACTAACTAACTATCACCCTCTCTCTCCGGATGACACCGCCGCGGCTGAGAGCAACAGCATCCCATAAGCGCCACCGCTAACCTCTTAGGAACATCACTGAGCGCACGTATACACACACACACACACACACACACACACACACACACACACACACACACACACACACACATGCACGCACACGCACACACACACTCATACACACACTGCACAATCTCGTACTCACACACACACACACACACACACACACACACACACACACACACACACACACACACAACACACACACACACATCGACCTACCGTGAGTGCTAATGAATATGCACAACATTCGCCTCAATAAGAACACCGGGGGGCTCGCAGCAATACCACTGAAGCATGAGCAATGCCTCCATCTCCCAACCTCAGAGCTGCCCCGCTTGAAACAGCCCGATCTCACACCAAGATATCTGCAGCACTAGCATACAACTAGCAATATCCGCTTCATAAGTTGATATAACTTATTACTTATGTTCCAATAACCACACTTATGTCTTGTTTGTATTGCTATCACATTGGGAGTAACGCAACCTTTCTACTAATACCATTTAAAAAAAAATCGAAAAAATATAATCAATTGCTAACAATACTGTCACCACGAATGTGGTATAAGAAGGTATTCACCATTTCCTCACAGACTGGTGTGACTTCATAAGAACATCCACTCATCTCATCTTCCAACGAGGAAGCCCCGGACACCACCAATGTCACCATCACTCCATTAGCAACACCACAGGAGACAGAACACCCTCACCATCCTTCTGTTGAATTCACCATCCCACCAGAAGGAGCTAATTTTCACACTGGCATCACTGGCTGCTGTTCTTCTAGCAGCACCCCAAATGCCTCTAAGAGACCTTCCCACTACCCTGAAACCTCAACAAAGGTGCTTTCACCATACACGGGGGTTACTGCACCTGTTGGTCAAAATATCAACACACTAAATCAAACGGTATTACCACCACCACCACCATCCCCACCTTAACGACCAATCCCACCGAAATTACAACCACTAAAAAACAACAACAGCAGTAACACCATCACCATCTCTGCTCGCTGCCACCACCACCATCAATCTCCACCCATCTCTACACTGTCACCATCACTGCACCCATCACCACAAGAGCCATCACCATCCGCACCACAACCACAATTATCAACAACACAACCATCATCACCACCACCGCTGCTGCCACCATCACCATCCCCATCACCAACATCAACATCTCCGCCATCCCCACCATCATCATCATCTTCACCACCACCACCACCATTCCCACTACCCCCACCACCACCCCGCCGGCAGGCGCAAGAGAACTCCCCCACCTCCCAGTCTTTAAATATTTTCCCTCTTTTTTTCCACTCTTGACGAAGTAGCGTTTTCGACAACGGAGGTGCTAGATACGAGTGATGGAGTTTGAAAATGCGGTGTTAGTAGAGGTGGCTTTAAAATGGAGGCGGCTGCGGTGAGGTGGGGAAGAGGAAGTGGCGGCGGCGGCGGCGGCTCTAGCGGAGGCGTTGATGGCAGTGAATAGTGACGTAGGGGGCGATGGTGACACAAATTTATTTTTACGCGTGGTGAAAGGAGGAGTGTTGGGGTGGTACTGGTGAAGCTGGGGAAAAGTGTTGCTGGTGGTGGTAGTAGTAAACAAAGACGGTAGTGGTGACAGGTAGTGGTGGCTGAAGGACTGTGGTGATGGTGGTAAAAGGGGGATAGTAATCTCGGTTGATCATCTTTCCAGGGTGGCACTGTACAGAAAAGTTTTGACAAAGGCACGCAGTGCCACTGAAGGTATATAAGGCAGAAGAACAAATACCCTTTTCCACTCCCATCCACGCTTTATATATTCATTCTGGCTGACGCAAAGCGATTTTATTTGACCGAGGGAGACTCCCTCGCGCGTGGAGAACTAAAAGGGCTCATGATACCTCAGATCATTCGAGCGGACATTGTGTTGGACTTCGGTGGCACTGACGACTGCCACCTGGTGCCTCCGGCGGGAGAAAGAGCAAACCAAGCTAAATGCGGGGGGCAGAGGTACTGGTACCAAGTTTTAATCCAGTGATGATGACGACTATGATGATGACGATGACGACAACGAAGACGGCGACGAGGATGATGATAATGATGATAGTAATGACTATAACGATAACGATGATGACGAAGACTATGATGATGATGAGGAGGAGGATAATGACAATGAGGAGGATAATGACAATGAGGAGGTGGAGGTGAAGGTGGCTGTTACCAAGATAAAAGTAAGTGGCACCCATAGGGTCTCTGGGAGCAGAAAAAATGCGTGAATGGTTCACGGCCGAGGAGGTGAAGAAGGAGTAAGGGAGAGTAGATGACGGCACAGATAGTCATGGTTGTTGGCGACGAGGGGCCTTTGAATGAAAGTAGAGGGGAGGTGATGCCGTGGGGGGAGGGGGGTAAGGGGAGTTAAAGGGGGGGGTAATAACAAAGTTTTCGCAAGGTGGGAGGGAGGGATGCAGTGAGGGAGAGAGGGGGAGAAAGATTGGGAGATAATGGGCGACTTTATAGTGGGGGGTGGGGGAAAAAGCATATGGGGCAAAAGCGGAAGGGGGGGAATGGAAGAGGGAGGAAGTAGGAGAGAGAGAGAAGGAGGAAGGGAGGGAGGGAGGGAGAGCGGGAAGACGGACGGAAAGTGGGTCGGCGGGAAAGAGGAGAGAGAGACTGCCCGGGAAGTAACAGAAGACGAGGGAGAAGGAAACTGAAGAAAGGAGGAAATGGAGGAGGAGGAGGTGGAGGAGGAGCAGGAAAGGGAGGAGGACGAAAGGGAGGAGGAGGAAAGGGAGGAAGAGGAAAGAGAGGAGGAAAGGAAGGAGGACTTAAGGGAGGAAAGTGAGGATGAGGAAGAGGAGGAGAAAGAAGATAAGTGGGGAAGAGTAGGGAAAAAGGACAGATAATATGAAGAGGACCACAAGAAAGAGTAAGGAATATATGGAAGTGGAATAAGAGAAAATTAATACACGGAAATGGAGGGAGAGGAGGAGAAAGAGGAGGAAGAAGAGGTGAAGGAAGGGTGCAAGGAATTCTAATACGAGGGGAGGGGGAGGAGGAGGAAGAAGAGGATAAAGAGGAGGACGAGGACGAGGAGGAAGAAGAGGAAGAGTGGGGGCAAGAAGAGGAAGAGGAAGATGTCGGGAAGTTGTAAAATGAAGGGAGGTGATATTTTTGTTGAGTGGAGGCGAAAAGAATCCGTAGTGAAGGAAGCGGGAGATATGAGGATGAGCAGCCAGCAGAAGGAGGAGGAGGAGGAGGAGGAGGAGGAGAAGGAGGGGAGGAGGAAGAGAGGGGAAGGAAATAGAAAGGACTGAAGGAGAGGTGGAGAGAGATCAAGGCGAAGAAGAAGGTGAGAGAGGGACAGGAGAGGGAAGGAAGGAAGGAGAGAGGGAGGGGGGAGAGAGAAGGAGAGAGGGAGGGAGGGAAGGAGGGAGGGAAGGAGGAAGGGAGGGAGGGAGGAGGAAGGGAGGGAAGGAGGGAGGTAATACAGCCAGCGTGGCAAGGTGATGTAAGGGTAGAACTGGAGTCAGTAGTAGGTCACAAACAAATAAATCTGACCGCATTGGTCCCTCGGGCCTTCCAGAGTGATTGTCACTCACAGGGAAAAAAGGTATTAATAAATACCTAAGTGGACAAATATGTGAATAAGAAATATATATACAAATATATGTACATATATATATATGTATATATGTATGTATATATATATATAATATGATATATATATATATATATATATATATATATATACACACACATATATATATATATATCATATACATATATATACACACATACATAAGTATATACGCACATATACATACATATATACGTATATATACATATATATAGTAACAATACTGAAGAAATTTCTCTCTCTCTCTTACACACACACACACACACACACACACACTCTTGTTCCGTCTCTCTTTCACTTTCTCTCTATCTCCTCTGCGTTCACACCCTCATCTTCCTTATGGAGATATGGAGCGAGCATAAGAAATTTGGGGCTGGGAAATTTTACAGAAAAGGACAAGGAAGAGGAGGAGGAGGAGGAGGAGGAGGAGGAGGAGGAGGAGGAGGAGGTGGTGGTTGAGTTCGAGGAAGATGAAGACGAGGCAGAGGAGGAAAGTAGGAGGAGAGAGAAAGAGGAACAGGGGACTGGCAAAATGAAAAGGATGAGAAAAACGAAGAAGAGAAAGTGAAGGAGGAAAAAGATCAACGATAGAAGGAAGAGGAGATGGAGAAGGAAGATAAAGTGAAGGAGGAGATGGAGGAGGAGGAGGAAGAGGAAAAGGAGGAGAGGGAAGAAGAGGGGAAGAAAGAGATGACGAGGAGATGAAATAAAAGGAAGAAAAAACAGGAAGAAGAGGAGGAGGAGAGATGACGAGGAGATGAAAGAAAAGGAAGGAAAAAAGAGGAGGGAAAAGAAGAGGAACAGGAAGAGCAAGAGGGTGAGGAGGAAGAGGAAGAAGTAGTGCAGGAGCGAGACGAGTAGGAGGAGGCTGAGGAGGAGATGGAGGAGGAAGAGTTTGTGGAGGAGGTAAGATGGAGGTGAACTAAAAGAGTTTGGGGGGATGAAGATGGAAGGGAACGAAGAAGTTTGTGGTGGAGGCGGAGATGGAGGGGGGGACGACGATAGGCGACAACGGAGTGTGTAGCTCAGAGTGAGGAGGTGTAGGAGGAGGAGGAGGAGGAGGAGGAGGAGGAGAAGGAGGAAGAGGAAATAAAAGAAGATGAGGAGGAGGAGGGAGAGAAGAGGGAGGAGGAGGAGGGGGTAGTAAGATGAAGAGGAAATAAAAAAGAGGAGAAAGAGGAGAAGAGGAGAAGGAGGAGGAGGAAAGCAGTAAGAGGAAGAGGAAATAAAAGAAGAAGAGGAGAAAAACAGGAGGTGGTGTAAAAGGGAGAGGAGGAAAAATAGGAGGAGGGTAAGTAAAAGTAAGATGAAATGAAAGAAGAGGAAGAAAAAGAGTAAGAGGAGGAATGAGGATGGGAAGGAGGAATAGCAGGAGGTATGGTAGGAAGAGGAGGAGGAAGAGGAGGAGGAGGAGGAGGATGAGAAGGAAGTATAGAAGAAGGAGATAGTTCCTTTTTTTTTTTTTTTTGAAAGAAGGAGGGAGAGACGTAGGGGGTCACCCTGAAAAGGTGGAGCAGGAGGCGGAGGAGGAGGAGGAGGAGGATGAGAAAGGGTAGAAGGAGCAAAACAGGGAGGAGGAAGAGGAGGGGGGAGACAGATAAGGACGTTAGAGATTTTAGTGGTCTCGACACGAGGGAGCCAGGGAAAGCAGGCTACGAGGAAGAGAAAAGAGAGAGAGAGAGAGAGAGAGAGAGAGAGAGAGAGAGAGAGAGAGAGAGAGAGAGAGAGAGAGAGAGAGAGAGAGAGAGAGAGGGAGGAGATGGAGGAACCTGAAGTGGATGCATGGGGTCACTCTTGGGGCGGCAGGAGGGAGAGGAGAAGGAAGAGGGGAAGGATGGGGGGAAGAGGAGGGCGAGGAGGAAGAGGAGGAGGAGAAAGAGGAGGAGAAGGAGAAGAATTAGGGAGAGTATGAGGAGGAGGGGTAGGAAGAGGAGGAGGGTAGGAGGAGGAGGATAGGAGGAGGAAAGGAGGAGGAAGAGAAGGCGGAGGGGTGGAGGAGATGAAGGAGAAAGAGGGGAAGAGGAGAAGAGAAGGAGGAGGAGGAGGGTGAGGACGAGGAAGAGGAGAAGTAGTAGGATAGGAGGAGAAGGAGGAGGGGAGGGGGAAGAGAAAGACGAAGAAGAAGAGGTGACAGGGGAAGAGGAGAATAAAAATTAGGAGAACGAGGAGGAGAAAGAAGAAGAGGAGGAGGAGGAGGAAAAAGAAGAGCAGGAGTATGAAGGGAGAAAGGACGATGAGAGGGAGGACGAGGAGGAGGAGGAGGAGTAGGAGGAGGTTGTGGAGAAGAAAGAGGAAGAAATCGTAGGGAGGAGGAGGAAGAGAAGGAGGAGGAGGTAAAGGATTAGAAGAGGGGAGGGGTGAGATAGGGGAGGAGTATGAGGGGAGAAAGGTTGATGAGAAGGAGGACGAGGAGGAGGAAGAGGAAGAGTAGGAGGAGGGTGTGGAGGGGAAGGAGGAAGAAATGGTAGGGAGGAGGAGGAAGAGGAGGAGGATGTAAAGGAGAAGAGGGGAGGGGTGAGATAGGGGAGGAGTGCGAGCAAGAATTGGAGAAGTAAAATGGAGGGCCACGTGGAGAGATGAAAAGAGGAGAGCCCGAGGTCGACCCAAAAGTGGAGAAGGAGGTTCAGCTGCAAGAGGAGAAAAAAGGATAAATGAAGTAGAAAAAAGAAGAGGAAGAAGGGCAAAAAGTCGAATAAAAAGAAGGGTGAGAACATGGGAAAGAGAAAAAGAGGAGGACGAGAAGATGAAAAAGAAAATACCGTATGATGATGATGAAGAAGAAGAAGAAGAAGAAGAAGAAGAAGAAGAAGAAGAAGAAAAGAAGAAGAAGAAGAAGAAGAAGAGGAAAAAGAAGAAGAAGAAGAAGAAGGAGGAGGAGGAGGAGGAGAAGAAGAAAAAGAAGAAGGAGAAGAAAAAGAAGAGGAAAAAGAGGAAGAAGAAGAAAGAAAAAGAAAAAGGAAAAAATAAGAGGAGGAGAAAGAGAAAAATTCAAACAAGAAAATGAAGAAGAAGAAAAAAAAGGAGGACGAGAAAATAAAAAAGAAAAGATGATAAAGAATCAAAAGTAAAGAAAGAGGAGGAGAAGAAATAGGAAAATTCGAATATGAAGATGAGGAGGAGAAAAAAAAGTGGACGATAAAAAAATGAAGAAGTAGAAATAGAAGAAGAGGGAGAAGAAGAAGAAGAAGAAGAAGAAGAAGAAGAAGAAGAAGAAGAAGAAGAAGAAGGGGAAGAAGAAAGAAGAAGAAGAAGAAGAAGAAGGGGAAGAAGAGAGAAGGAGAAGAAGAAGAAGAAGACGAAGAAGAAGAAAGTTATGAAAGAAGAAGTTAAGAAGATATGAGGAAATTAAAAAGAAGATGAGGAGAAAGGAAAAACTAGAAGAAGAGGTAGAAGAAGAAGAGGGAGAAGAAGAGGGAGAAGCAGAAAAGCAGGATGAGAATAGAAAATTCAGAGAAAAAAGAAGAAGCAAGAGATAAAAAAGAAATGAGAAGAGAAAGATTGGAGGAAATAGACGAAGAAGAAAAATAAGAATAAGAAGAAATTATGGAAAACAAGAAGAAGTTATGAAGAAATTAAAAAAGAACAGGAGGAGGAGGAGAAGAATGAAGACAAGGAGGTAGAGTAGGAGAAACAAAAGCATGAAGGAACTAGAGGAGGAAGAATAAGAAGAAAAAGCTAAAAAGGAGAAGAGAGAAAGCAGGTTGTAAAGGAAAAAGAAGAAAAGGACAAATAAGAAGGAGAAAAAGAAGAAGAAGAAGAAGAAGAAGAAGGAATTAAAAATTCGATTGAAATTATAAAAAAAAGTCTGCAAAAGAAGAATCTAAAGGGAAAAAAAATGAAAAGAAAAGGAAAAAGACGGGAAAAAGGAGAAGCCCAGAGGAATGTCGGGGTGGAATGGAAATTGAAAGAGGAAGAGACAAAGACAGAAGGCGCAATGGGAGGAATTTGAGGACGAGACGAAATTAGAGGCCGACGTAGATGCAACCACGGAAGGAAAGAAGGAAGGAAGGAAGGAAATAAGGAGGAGGAAGAATAAGTGGAGGAATACAAGGAACACGAGGAGACATAGGAGACATACGGGGAGAGAAGGTAAGAAGGAACAGAAGGAAAAGGAGGAGAAGGAAGAGGTGGAGGAAGAGGAAGGAAAGGGGGAGGGACACTAGAAAGAAGGGGAGGAGGAGGAGGGGGAGGGGGGAAGGGGGAGGAGTGGGAGGAGGAGGAGGAGGACAAGTATGAAATAATCGAAGACAAAAGAGCAGAAGGTAGAGGTAGAGGAAGATTACAAGGAAAAGGAAGGTTACTATGATGGAAAAAGGACAATTATGACAAAAAATTAAGAGAATTGGGGGAACCCTGTAGATGGAAACAGGAACAGGACGAAGATGAATGGAACAGAAGGAAAACAACAAAAAAAGGATTAGCAGAAAAATGAAGAAAATTAGAAGAAAGAGTAGGAGGAGGAAAAATTTTAGAAGATGAAGGAGGAGGAAGAGGAGTAGATGAGGGAAGGTGATATAGGAGAAATAAAAAGAAAATAGGAGGAGAACAAGAAGGAGAATGAGGTGATGAGAGAAGGAGGACAAGGAGAAGAAAAAGATGAAGAAGAGGAAGGAAAAGTAAGGAGGGGAGAATGGGAGAATGGGAAAAGGAGAAGGAGGGAGGAGAAAAAGAAGAAGGAGGAGGAAGAAAAGAAAGAGTAGTTTACGAAGGTGGATAAACTGATGCTAGGGTGGAAACCGGGGCCAAGGGGATAAAAGGAAGAAATGATGCTTTGAGGGTGGGAGAGAAAAGGATGAGTTAGAAGGAATGGGAGGGAAAGGGAGGAAAAGGAGGTAAGGAGGGAGGAAAAGGAGGAATAGGAGGAAGAGGAGGTAAGGAGGGAGGAAAGGGTAAACGAAGGAAGAGTCACGCAGGGAATACACGGCGTCTGGGCACGGGCAGCAGCAGCAGCAGCAGGAGTAGCCGAGAGAATGGAGAAATCATTAGGCTTAAGGAGATGAAGGAGGAGTTAGGCTGGAGGTACGTAAGAAGAGGAGGAGAAAAAGGAGAAGGGGGAACAGGAAGAGGAGGACCAGGAAGAGGGCGAGGGAGAGGAGAGGAACAAGAGAGCAGGAAGAGGTAGAGGAGAAAGAGTTGGTCAAGTAGTAAGAAGAGGAGTAGGAGAAGGAGGAGGAGGAGGAGAGGGAGGAGAAGGAGGAGGAGGAGAGGGATGAGGAGGAGGAGGAGAGGGAGGGGGAGGAGGAGAGGGAGGAGGAGAGGGAGGAGGAAGAGGAGAGGGAGGAGGAGGAGAAGGAGAGGGAAAAGGAGGAAGAGAAGGAGGAATAGGAGGAGGAGGAGAGGAAGGAGGAGGAGAGAGAGGAGGAGAGGGAGGAGGAGGTGTAGGGTCACGAAAAATAAAAGGTGAAGAAATGAAGGTGAAGAAGAGGATAAGAATAAGGAGTAGAAGATGTAGGAATTGGAAGAAGAGAAGAGAATGAAGATGATAAGGAGGAGGATGGGAGGAGTGGTAGGAGTGGAGGAGGGTAAGGAGGGGAGAAGGAGGTAGAGGAGCCGTCGAAGAGCAAGAAACAAAATAGGCAAAAAGAGAGAAAGAAGTGGAGGAGGTGTCTGACGAAGTAGACATTATGAAAGAGGAGGAAGAGGACGTACAGAGGTAGGATGAAGAAAGAGGACGAGGATGATAAAAAAGAGGGCGAGGATGTGGTTGAAGGTGGGGACGAGGATTTCGATGATAATAAGGATGAGGATGAGGATGAGGATGAGGATGAGGATGAGGGCGAGGATAATTACGAGGGTGAGGAAGAGCATCAGGATAATGGAGAGGAAATAAGGTCGCAGCAACGAGGGTGAAGGAGGAGGAGGAGGAGGAGGAGGAGGAGGAGGAAGAGGAGAAGGAGGCTGGAGGGGGAAACATGTTGAAGGAGGAAGTCGCGCTGGAGGGAAGGAGGAGGCTACAAGATTAGAGGTACGCCAGAGGAGGTCAAGGCAGAGGCACTCTGTAGGAGGTCATACTGGAAAAGCAGAAGGAGCAAGAGGAGAGTGAGGAGCAGGAATTGAGGATGAGGAGAAGAAGGAGGAATATTGGGAGGAGGAAAAGTCGGATGAGGAGGAGGAGGAGGAATGGCATGAGGACTAGGAGGAAGAGTAGGAAGAGAATGTTGAGGAGGGGGAGAAGGAAGCGAAGGAGGAGTGGAAGGAGAAGTGAAAGGAGGAGGAGGAGGAGGAGGAGGGGGAGTGGGAGGAGGAGTGGGGGGATGAAGAGAAGGAGGAGCGAGTGAAGTGAGAGATAGACTGGGAGGAGAAGAAGGAAGAGAGGGAGGATGATGATGATGAGTAGGAGGAACCAGAGGCTGTGCTGGGGAATGGGGAAGGAACTCTTGTTTAAGTGAAGAAGATGAGGTTATGCAGACAGGGGAAGGGGGGTGGGGGCGTTGGTGAGGGTGTTGGCGCACAAGGGGTGAGAGATAGACAATGAGAGAGAGAGAGAGAGAGAGAGAGAGAGAGAGAGAGAAAGAGAGAGAGAGAGAAAGAGAAAGAGAAGGGGTGTTAGGCTACGCTAGGGTAAGGAAGGGGTGCGAGACTCTCAATGGAGTCTGGGAGAGGAGTGGGAAATTATGTTAGAAGGCAGAGGAGCGTGTGAGGCTGTTAGAGGCTTGAAAGGGGAGCAGGACGCTCTCTGAGGATGCGGAGGGATGTGACGCTGTGGTGATGAAGACAGAAAGAGTGAGGCTATCTTGGGAGACAGAGTGAAGTGGCGGGATGAGTTGGAGGAGAAGGATTTAGGCAGCGTTTGTGGGAGAGTGAGTTTAGGGAAAATGTGGTGGTGGAGGGGGAGGAGGGGGAAAGGAGGTCAGGGGGGGAGGGAGCAGGCCTGTTCGAGGGCAGGCAAATGTTTGAGGCTATAACAGACGACGGAGAAAGGGCTCAGGCTGTTGGAGTACGAGGCGTTCTGGAGAGTGTGGAGACAGGGGGAAGGAGGAAGATGAGAAGAAGGAGGAGAAAGAAGAGGAATAGAAGGACGAGGAGGAATAGGAGGACGAAGAAGAGTAGGAGAACGAGGAGGAGGAAGATGGTGAGGAGGAGGGGGGCAAGGAGGAGTAGGAGGGCGAGGATGAGTAGGAGAACGAGGAGGAGGAGGGCGAGGATGAGTAGGAGGACGAGGAGGAGGAGGAGGACGAGGAGTAATAGGAGGAGGAGGAAGATGATGATGAGGAGGAGGAGGACGAGGAGGAGAAGGAGGAGGAGGAGGAGGAGGAGGACGATGAGGAGTATGAGGTAAAGGTGGAGGAATGACATGCTGACTGTGTTGGAGGTAATCAGGAAGTAGCTTTGATGGATGTATGCAGAGAGAGACGAGGGGAAGGGGGGAGGAGAAGTGGGGGACAAGGAGTAGGGGTAGTAAGAAGAGGAGGAAACGGTTGAGAAATGAAGAGGAGGAGGAGGAGGAGGAAGAGGCGGAAGTGGAGATGGAGCGGGAAGAAGATGTAGAGGAGGAGGGTGAGAAAGTGGAGGTTGAAGAAGTGGAGGAGGAAGAAGGGTATGATAAAGTGGGAGGGGGAAGAGGGCTGGAGGAGAAGGACGAATAGGAGGTAGAGAAAAGGGAGAAGAAAGAAAGAGCGAAAATGACGAGTAAAGAAGAAAGTAAGAGGAAGAGGAAGAAAGAAAAAAAAAAATAGAGAATTTGATGCCCAAGAAAATGATCAGCCCGAACAGAAAGTGAAAAAATTAGATAAAACAAAGAATCTGAAAGAAATGAAGTGTGAAAAGAAAAATGAAAGAAAAGAAACCTGAAACCCGGAGAGAGCGAAATATAGGATGAGAAGAAAAGGAAGCAGGGAGAAGGGCGCAGGAGGAGGAGGAGGAGGAGGAGGAGGAGGAGGAACAAGACGAGGATGGAGAGGAAGAAGGAAGGAGGCGAGAGAAATGAGTAGAATGAGAAAGAGAAGGAGGATGAGAAGGAGAAGGAGGAGGAGGAAGAGAAAGCCAGAGGAATAAGAGGTAATGGGGGGAAGAGAAGTTGGTGGAGAAGTAGACGGAGGAGAGGTGGAGAAGGAGGAGGAGAATGAAGAGGAGAAGGAGGAAGAGGAGGGAGAGGTAGACTAGGACGAGAATGAAAGGAGGAGAAAGAGGAAGATGATGAAATATGGGGCAAAGAAAATGAAAATGAAATAAGGAAGAAGAGGAAGATGAGAAAGAGTAAGAGGAGGAGGAAGAGGAGGAGGAGGAGGAGGAGGCGGAGGGAGAAACGTTGGCTTAGGAACAGAAGGGGAATAAACAGTAGAAGGAGGAAAATAAGGGTGGGGACGAGGCAGAGGAGGAGGGAGAGGAGGAAGACGAGGAGGAAGGAGAAGAGGAGGGAGGAGGAGGAGGGAAAGGAGGAGGGAGAGGAGGAGGAGGGAGAGGAGGAGGGAGAGGAGGAGAGAGAGGGGGAAGCAGAGGAGGAGAGAGAGAAGGAGGGGGAGGAGGAGGGGGAGAGAGGGTAAAAATAATAAAACTACCGAAAATATGGAAAGAGAAACTGAGGAAATGGGTAAAATTGAAAAACTAAAAATTGGAAATAAAAGAAAGCAGAGGAGACAGAAAGGAAAGTACGAGAAAAAACACGCTCGGGCGAAAATATGAGGATAATTCAGGGGAAAGAAGAGGAAGAACGGGAAACGAAAAATATGTGAACAAGAGGCCGGGGGAGTAGGGGATGACCAGATGATGAGGAAGAGGAATGGGACAAGAATAAAGAGACTAAAAGGAGGATAAACAAGAAGAGGGGGATGTGAAATGAGAGGAGGTAGGAGAAAGGGGAGGAGGGGAGAGCTACTACACCATCCCAAATTCCAATATGACCACAACCATCACCTTCCGTCTCGCACCCACTACCACCACCATTACTATCATTAACACCACCACTAAAGCCACCTAACTTCCACCACCACTATCATCATTATCACCACTATCACCACTATTATTCCGATCACCACTACTACTACCACCACCACCACTACTGACATTAATACTACCACTAAAGCCATCTAACCATCACCACTATCACCACCATCATTCCGATCACCACTAATACTACCATCACCATTCCACCAACTAAGCTCATATATTTGTTGACATCACCACTAATCTGATCACCTCCGCCATATAATTGGGATCACCACCACAATCAGTGTGGCAGCTACCACCATCATCACCATGAACACCATCGTCATCATCATAACCTCCTCCGACGAAAAGTCAGCTCCAACTTCGAGAGCTCAGAAGCCTCTGGACACCGGTCTGGGAGCTGTCGGATGATACAATTAACACTCACCTGGTCTCGCAGCCTTCTAGTCAAGGATTCGAATCCCGCACTCCTCCCCGATTCCCAGCAGTGGCTGTTATCTCCCCCAACATTCCAAGCGCATAACAGGGCGATTGTAGCTGTTTCGGCCGCAACTATCCAGCTCTTCTTGGGGCTGGCTCTTCACCTTACATTGAACAAGACCTCACCCGGACATAATACCTTGGAAAATGGCAAAGGAAACTAAAATATTCCCGTCTAGTGGGACGGAATGGGATGGAAAAGCCCTCAAGAAAACAAGAAAATAGAAAAAAAAAAACGCGATTGCACAGATGAGGATGAGCTATATAAACATTGAGAAAATGGAAGTGGGTGGGGGAGAACAGGAGGATTTTGCGTGAATGCGTCGATGAAGAACTGAATAACGCGACTCGCCATGCGGAGGCCAAACTGAGTCATTTATAAAACTCGGTATCGTCGGCATCAGCCTTTCATTTTGATTTCGGGGCACCCGGGAGAAGAAAACGGACAGGGAAGGGGACAAAACCCCATTTTATTGTCGCCTGGTGGCAGACGACAAATTGAAGTCTAGCAAACATTGCATACGTTACATCTGTTGTGATACTTAGGAAATACAACTGTTGGAGATCCCCCATGACACGTACCACAGTGGGTCCAGTTCCCAACATGAGCTCCTTGACCACAGGGGTTGTATACAACTGAATGAAATAGCCCAGCGGTGGCTGAAATGGAAGGACAAGTGCTTCCGACATGCTCCCGAATAGGCTCCATCATCTACGTTCACAGATTCTGTTTGAATGTGGTCACAGACCTCTGCATCCCATCTGCTATTTCTGTCACTGTTTTTACGTCCTTCCCGTTATAGCATATCTTCCATCGATGGTGCTCTTACACATAAACTCGTGGTGCCATTACCAACACCACTACAGACAACTTGACTAAACTCTTCCGCCACAGTTACCATTGCCATCGTTGTCATTACCGGTAATTCGACCGCAATTACCACCATTCCCGTCACAACCACCACCACAACCACCACCACCACCATTACCTCCACCTCTGACACAAGTGATCAAAAGGAAAAAGGCCAGGATTCCGACTACCGTTCTTCCCACCATGTCCATTCCCACTTCCAGCAGCTCGACCACCACCACCACTCCGCCAACCTCACTCGGACCATCAGATTTCCTTTCCTATTGGGTGCCCATCAATACCTCATCATCGATAAGAGCAACACATCACCTTGAAGACCACCTCATCCTCCCTTGAGGACCACCTCATCGTCTTTAAATCAACCTTGTCATCCGAAAGGCAACTCATTACCTTGACAGGTACCTCGTCATCTCCAAAATGTCTCGCCTCGTTCCGTGGCTGCATTGCCGTCTTCATCACCTGTCACCCAACGATTGACTCCCCTCCCTCCACCCGTTCCCTCTCTCTCTCTCTCTCTCTCTTTCTCTCTCTCTCTCCCTAGAGGCCGACAGAAGGAGATTCCGAGAGCCACCCTCGGTTCCTCTTCTTTGACCTTTTTTTTCAAGGTCGGCTAATTATCCCCACAAAATTGCGTTCTCCTCCTCAAGGTCATCTGGAAAAGTCGTCCGTTAATTTCGAGGTCGCCTCGCCTCGCCTCACCCTTAGGAACAGAGACTCCTCGTCCAAAGAGAGATGCCACTGAGTCCTCATCACCATCACCATCGCGATCACCTGAGCACTCGCATGATTACCACGGAGCTGCCACCTTTAACATCACTGTCACGCAATTCATCATTTCATTTTACCTCCATTGTCTACCTTATCGTTCTTATGACTGCCTAATCTCACCATATATGAGTAGAACTCATCGTACTCGCAGTCACTGTCGAAGTACTAACATCATTAACAGATTTCTAGATAATGTCAGATAATTTTAGTTGTATCATACCAAAAGGCCTTTCACCTCTATAGAAGGGGGGAAGGTTTAGGTCGAAGCATACACCAATACTATACCCACCCCACACTCATCCCCAACCCATTCGGCGCCCAATCTCATCTTAGTACCTTGAGGATAAAGGGTCATCCCTGTTACCCGACACACCGCTCGGATCAAAGGCAATGCATTGAGGTTTGGTAAAAAGAAAAGAAAAAAAAAATAGTTTTAGCCCACTGGGCCATTTTCAACACATACAAAGATGATTTTTTTAATAATGCCAGATAACTTTCCTCAGCTTAGGGAAATATCCTGCTAATATTAAGTAAAATAGATCTTCAATACAATATCTACATCAACCTTGTTTAGATCATTGCGTCATATTCGTCATGTTTAATTGCCTGGTCCTGCTCGACGCTAGTCTACTTTATTCAGCTGAAAGGTACTGGGTTAGGATACTCTGGCGCTAGCAAGAAGATAACCTGTTTCAACGAGATGAAAGAGTTCAGGATGCTTCGTCAACCTCGACAACAAAATTAATATCCACACTACTCATTTCGAAAGCACCTCTTCCCCAACGCTCACCATCTCGCATATTTGAACACACAGCTTAAGAATCCCTAATCCCCCTTTGCGACCCCCTAAGCTGTTCGCATCCCGCTCAAAGCATCTGGTCGCACTCCTTATCCCTCGACAGACACTTCCGGAGCCGTCCGTCGCACAAGTGACGATCAATGTGACCACCGAAAGAAAAATCCCGCATTAGATCTAAAGACCTCTTAATTACTTTTTCAATAACCCATCGACTTAAGGAGCATCCCAGCTCACTGTAACTACTGAAGGAGTCATTATCCCGGGTGTCCTGAGCCGGCTCAAGCATCGCGAGGGAACTTCAAGTCCCGCCGTGACTTTCAAGAGCATGTAATCAGTCCTAAGCCTCGACTATGCCTTTCCCACGCGTTTCCCGCCTCACCCCCCACCCCCCATGCAACTCTCCCTCCCTTCCTCCCCCTCCTCACTTGCCCGAGTTCGAAATTACCTTTATCCCACGCCATTCCTTTTCTTAAAATTCCTTCGTAAAAAAATTAGCAAGTCTTATCACTACCGAGAGCATCCAGCCACCCTCGAGACTACTTCCCTTGTCCTCGAGATTACTTCTCTTGTCCTCGAGACCGCTCCGTTGTCCTTGGGATCCGTCGCCGTGCCGCGCCATAGGTTCTTTTCATCGTCGTAAAAATACCTCATTACCTTCACAGTTGTATCATTATACAATGTGAAAGGGGGGGACCCTCTTCTCGCCTTCAGTATTCTTCAGTTGCTACTACAGTCACCCTCCACCTGGCTCCTTGTGGAACTTCCTTACGAAAACAAAGGGAAAGGCGCCGGGATGATGAACAGCGTCAGCGTCCCCGGGTGGTAACTCTCTTATAAACTTTAAGTTGATATGCTTCATGAAGCGCAAGTCAACTCTTTTATAACCCGTGAAAGTCCCTCACCAGCTTTAAAACTGGCGCGTCTCTTTCTGAAGGACTCAATATCTTAACCCCCTTCGCTAGGGGGAGGGATGGCGAGGGAAGGGCTTCCCCTTAACTGAATAAAACTGCATGGCAGTAGACAGAATGGAGAACTAAAGGAAAACGCTTAGAGATCATCTTAGGGTGTTCGTAATATCACCTCCTCAGTCTTCATCATTAGAGTCTTCAAGAATCTTATCATCACCTACAGAGACACAAGCTTTGTTTAACCCTCTCTGGGTCGAGAAGCCCGTCTCATCTGGCTAAGGTCGGCCAATGTTTCTGTCGCATCTCTTCGGCGGGAAAAAGGACGGCAACAGCGTCTGCCACCTTCAAAGCTCTTCTGTCTTCCTGCTTTTAAGTCTCGGTCGCTCTACTTAAAGCAGCTCCAGTCTCTCCTAAGCCTTGTTCAAGGTCACTCCAGCACCAATGAAGCAGCTCGCTAAGCTACCTCCTGTGGCAGTTACCGAATAATTCAACTTTTATCACTCTTCACCCCTGTTACTATTATTACTAGGCATATGAATGAATGCTGCTAATATATTTCTACTGCTAATTTTACTCTCACCATATATATTTCTACTACGAACAACAATAAAACGGGACTTCTGTTTATTAGTGTGTGTTTGTGTGTGTGTGTGTGTGTGTGTGTGTGTGTGTGTGTGTGTGTGTGTGTGTGTGTGTGTGTGTATGTGTGCACGTGTGTGTACGTGTGTGTGCACGTGTTTGTATGTTTGTGTGTGTATGTATGTGTGCGTATGTGTGTGTATGTGTGTATGTATGTGTGTGTGTGTGTTTACACGCGTATATGTGTTTACGTGTGTGCGTGTATGTGTATGAACACAAACACATAAAAATGCTAATATGTATATGCGTACGCACACACACACACACACATATTCATCAATGTCTTTATTATAAAAAATAAAAAAAATGTGAAGACAGAAAATAGCTAACTGGTTAAAACGTGCTTATTTTATTTATTTCCAAAGACTTGCTGGTCGTTCTCCTTCTTAATCATTTCCTTTCATTCTTCATCACTATACATACTATCTATATACCTCCTCCCATTATATTTGCCTAGTACATGAATTTACTCACGTTTTATATAACATTTATACATATTTCTATAAGGTCCACTCCTGTTCAAGCACACCTTAACTTGATAAACGCTTTTTATTTCGAATTGTTTTCGTCGTCGTTGTCGTAGTCGTCGTCATCGTCGTCGTTATCGTAGTTGTCGTCGTCATCATTATCATCACCATCATCACCGTCATCATCATCATCATCGCCATCGCATCATCATCATATTTCACCTTTCGTCCGCTTCAGAAATCTACTCTTTCATCTTTGTCCTCCTCTTTCTCACTTCTTTGACGAAGTTCGTTATAAGCCTAACCAACTCTCTCCTTCTGTTAATTTTCTCAAAAATTGCATTTGTAATCCAATTGGCCGGTTTTATCTTCTTGAAATCATTCCACCGCTCTTCTGTATCCTACTCCTCAAACCTCTCTTCCATTAGTAATGCAAATCTATCATGATTTTCAATTTCAGATCTTACGTTCCCCGAAATCTTTTACCCAATCCTTAAAGAAAATTCGAACTGGTGACGTCATGCACAGATTTTGGTGTGACAGACTCCAGACGATTTAAATTAACGGACTCCGGGTCAGAAAGGGATTAAATAGGTTTGTCTCTTTCCCCCCTCTCCCCCTCCCCCTCCCTAAGTATGAACTGCCTAATTCCATCCACAATATTTTAGGGACCATGTGGAATCCTTGTAGACTACTCACGCAATTCTTTTATGATCACCTTTAACTCCTACTGCTCCTCTCCATAAATCTCTCCTCTTTCCACATCCGACTCCATTTCTTCGGAGTAATATTGTTCCCAAGGATAGAAGCGCTGGTAGCTGCAGACGAAGATTCTATTCTGTCTAACGCCCGACTGAAGAACCTCTGCTTCGTCCTCCTACGCTCACTATGCTCTGTTTCAGCGGGTCTGAGAAATGTTATTTTCACTTTATGGCAGCAACTCCGGATGACTGGCGGTGATGTTGCCACAACGTAAGCCTAACTTTTCTCGGACATGATATGATGTCTGACTTTTAGCCCACGACAGACTAGGGCTTTAGCTAGTTAATTAGTTATTTTGTTAGTTCCAGGGTGTCCGGGTGTGCTGCGAGCAGTCACTAGTGGTGATGGTGGTGATTATCATATATACTCGTATATATATTTTTTCTTTCTTTTTTCTTTCTTTCTTTTTTTTTGGGGGGGGGTGAGGAATGAGGAAAAAGAGGTTTTGAGCTCAGACCTTAGGGTCAATATTTTTGTGATGTCCATCTTTAGTGATAACAATTGCGTATTCACCATTATCATTTCAACTAATGTGACATATAATCCTATTGCTGTTAACACAATAATTATAATGATGATGACAATGGGGGCCATCACTAGCACTATCCTTCCTACTCCCTTGTCCTACACTATCCTCTTCCACATCACCACCGCCTCTCTATCTTCATGACAAAGGGTGCTTTCACTGTGACCAAAACTAACGCGATTATAATTGACACCTTTTTTTTCGCAGCCAGTGTGGCTTACAATTTCATTAATGCTCCTGTAGATAACATCAACATTGATATGCTAATCTTTGATATCCATCCACTCCAGTACCGATGTGATTGCTTTTCCCATTAATGGGAACAACAAATCTGTTTATATTTCAACAAGCCCACAATGATTACTACCGCCAGTGTGTAAACGATCTTCAGCGCTGCTAAAATAATTCCTCTTTTTTTTTTTTTAATGAAAGAGTTTTAGTGCTGAGAACTGGAACTATACTCATCCTTGTAATTACCGCACACTCATAGCCAACATACGAATTGCAATGATATTGATAAAAGCATAATGACAGGAGGCCTTTCGGTCCAAATTGAGGTTGCGTGGAAAAAAAAAAGTCCTGATCAACTCTTTCGCTGTTGCTCACTGATTTTACATTCGTTCTGGCGGCTGCCTCCAGGCGATTCTTTTCAGGCAAGGGAACTTTTTCGTCCAACGACAATGTTAAGTCTATCTCGATTAACCCGTTGACTGCTATTCACACACACACACACACACACACACACACACACACACACACACACACATATATATATATATATATATATATATATATATATATATATATATGCATTTACCAAAGGCTTTTTCCCACTTATAAGGGAAGTAGCCAAAAAACAAAAGCACATAAACCACTCCCACCCATTCCATCCCTATCATACTCCACTCACAAGACACAGCACATCCACAGCAATGTCACTTCATTAAATCGGCGACCTCCCCCTCTCCATCACCTCATGCAGAAAAAGAGAAGACGGGGAGAAATCCCTTCGGGCTGCGTCAAATTATTTCTCACACATACTCCCTCATATTTTTTTACATTAAGCGTTTCAGAAGCTTGGTAGATGTTACAAGGATGGACATAGTGAGAAATGTGGAAGTGTGGCAGAGACCAGGGGGTGGAAAGAAGGGTTTCGGATACAGTAGACCATAGATTGTTGAGATGGTTTGGGCATATGGAGGGAATAATTGAGGAAAGACTTAAAGGTAAAAATATGGAAAGGCAAAAGTGGAAGTTACCATGAGAAGAAGACAAAGAATGAAAAGGATAGAATAAATGAAGAGACACTGGATGCAAGAGGAATGTCTGCAAGGTAAAAAAAAAAAAAAAGAGAAATGAAAAAAAAAAAAAAGAGAAATGAAAAAAAGATAGGAGTATGCGGAGACTGGTTATAAATAGATGACGAAATAACGCGGCCTGAAAAGATGTTCTTGTTTGCTTCGTAATTTTCTGACTGGAGGGTGAGCGATATAATGAAGCGGTGGGGGTTAACCATCTCTAGCTGTCGGGCCCTGCTGTGAAGGTGCTGTGTCTCGCTGTAATGCCTTCGACCCGATCTGTGTGGCGCGTGCCAGGGATGACCCTTCATTCACGAGGTGTGAAGATGGGAGAAACGACAAATGGATTTTTGGATGAGTTGGAGATGAGTGTAGGGTCGATGTATGTTTTGACTCTGCTGAATCCCCAACCCGATCTTTATGAGGGAATAAATGCCCTTTTGGTAAATGCCTGTACGTATGTACATTATCATCTCACGGGATAATAATCTTATCCCAACAGGCGTTATCGTTATCGCCATCGTGGTCATCATTGCGATTAATCAGCTTTATTAATCAATCAGCCAATTAATCAATCAAGCAATCAGTCAATCAACCAATCAATTGTTGACTCGAGTTCCTCTGACAGGAGCCCCACTGTGAGTGTGTTTACGGGCTTCGGGGACAGGGGCCGGGGAGAAGAGCCTCTCCGATGTCCTGCATTACCATGATAGCGATGAAAACAATTATGAGACAAGAAGACAATTTTTATGATTCCCGTCAACATATACTTCCGAGACAATATTAAATTTCTAATTATCATTATTTTACCACTAATATCATTGCTTCCATCCTTATTACTATATATTTTTTTCTTTTACCATAACTGCTAACTTCCACCATCGACAATATTTTCTATTCAGATTCATGCATTCTCACAATCATTAGCCTTAACATAATTTTCACTTAAATACTTTAGTCATTACAATCGCTCTCCTTCTCAGTCAGTACATTAATCACCTATATTACATTCACTATAATCTCTATTCTACATGATATCGCTATACATTATACTACGTTACCTAACATAATGCATACTGATATCATATAACACAGAGATGATAATGGTTATGATAAGGGAGGGGTGAAGGGTGGGCGCGTGCTTTGGGTGGATGATTCTCTTAGAAGGTCGATGAAGACTTTTGGTATATGGATAGATCACTATACTCGTGCAACAGTGGTTCCCAAACTGGGGTTAAATTACCCCATGGGGATAATTTAACAAATTTTCGGGGGATAATGGAGGGGTGACAGAAAAAAGTTAAGAATTCTGGAAATCAAGAAGCCAAGAATTCCTCAATTAGCTTCGAGCATGCAACTCCATCCATCCCACTGATGTCCTCGACATCTTTGGCAATAGTCATTAGAGATGCACAATGTTCAAATACAATAAATAAACGAAAATATCTAGTGTTGTAATTCAGCCATATATATATATATATATATATATATATATATATATATATATATATATATATATATATATATATATATATATATATATATCAGTGTTGACAACATTTTGTGAAAGGGGTAACATACTTAATGTGACGTGATAACTGGGTAACAATCTGAAAAAAGTTTGGGAACCATTCCTATACAATATCACCGAACAGCTCACCGTGACTCATCACTATCATCATCATCACCGTTATCATCTCCACTTGTCTCATCGGCATTTGGAGAAGACTACTTGGAATCCTCATCAACATATTTATCATAACAACTGTCATCATCTCTAAGTGACATCATTATTACTTGATCCATCACCATTACCGTTATTGCTCACTGATATATTTCTATTATTATCGTTATGAGTTTATCTTAGATAATCGTCACTATTAACGATATCATCGCCGCTCTCTTGGACGTGAAGACGATAATTGGCAGGCTCATTACAGTCAAGGAGCCAAACGAGTCAATCGGTAACCCTTCGTGAATCGATACTGAAAAGAGAATATTTACACAAATCCAAAATAGCAAACCCCATCGGAGAATGCTGACAATTCCTGACATTCCAATACCACCGTTATTGTGGGAAAGACACTAACACATCAGCTGACAGGCACCAGAGTGGATTTATTCTCGACCACCCTAGTGCATAAACTCAGGAACCTATTAAGACATAATCAAAAGATACTTTTTTATTTCCACTTTAACTACGTTCTGTGATTTAGTGCTCTGGTGGCTTAAGCGAAAGCGTGCTGGTCTCGCATTAAACTTGGTTGTGCGTTCGAATCCCGCACTCCTCTCCAACTCCCAGCAGTGACAGTTACCTCCCCCAACAGTCTACGTGCATACTGCAAAGATGACAGCTTCGGCCGCAGTACGCACCTCCTGGCGTGGGGTCCTCACCACCTTTTTCACTGACATGGTTTTGGATGGGTTAGAGGAGTGTGGGGCGGATGTGTGCTTTACAAGAAAGAAAAGCCCTTTGGTGGTGGGTGTGTATATATGTATATATGTATGTATGTATGTATGTATGTATGTATGTATGTATGTATGTATGTATGTATGTATGAACGTATGTATATATGCACGTATGTAGGTATCAACGTATCTATGCATGTATTTATATATGTATGTATATATGTATATATGCACGTATGTAGGTATCCACGTATGTATGCATGTATTTATATATGTATGTATGTTTGTATGTATGTATATATGTACGTATGTATATATTCACGTATGTATGTATGTATGTATTGTATGTATGTACGTACGTATGTATGTACAGAGTTTAAAAAATCCACTGATCACATTAGAAAACGGTTGGCTCCCAAACAACACAAAAAAAAATAATTATAAAGAAGGGCGAACTGAGAACCTGGACATACGCATACACAAGCATAAGACACATGCATATCCTCGGCATGTAAATAACAACTGATATGACGAAAAGGCGAACTAAGATTTATGTTTCCGACTGGTGTTACACTGTAGTACATCGCGCGAAACGCAATGAAATAAAAAAGAGAGATAGCGATCTTTCTTCTTGGGGAAGAAAATCCTTTTCGCCTTTGTATACACTCTTCCCCTCAATCTTGCCTTTTCCTCTTCCTCTTCCCTACCCCTTCCCTTCCTCCCTCCTGCTCAATGTTGAGGTACTCATTGCTTAACTTTAGTTCAGTCCATCAGGGACTTAAGTGACACCCCTACAGGCCAGAGTCACACGGCATTCGTTTGTGGCTGGAAACTCATCTCCACTAAGAGAAGAATACTGATCTACCCGTCTTCTACTACCCGTCCTTCGTGCTGGTTTCCTCAATTCTCTTTTACCACCTTTATGACGCCACCTCTTCGCCCCCAATATTGCCCCAGGTAGATAGAAGCGCCCGTTAACACAAAGTGTCTTTTCATTTCCATTCCTTCCATCTCCCTCTATTCATTATAATACGGAGTGAATACAAGTATTGTACACTGACACTGTGTACTGTGAATGTGCACACAACGCGTGCCATTACATGCGACGTGATATAAAATGAATTGAAAGCATAATTATGCTCAACTTCACTGTACAAGTGTGACCTAATGACACTCCTTAATTATTATGTATCTCTTCCGTCTTCCAATTATTTTAATTTTCATTATTTATTTACCTGCTTTAATTCACTTAACTGTTTATTTGTTTGTTCATTTTTACCCATAAAGGCCATTCTCCCGCGTGTGATATTATCACAATTCCCAGTTTCAGTTTCAATTGTGTTGACCCGTGCATCCCCATTCTTGTAGCCTATCTTTCGAAGTCTTCCTCTCTCTCTCTCTCTCTCTCTCTCTCTCTCTCTCTCTCTCTCTCTCTCTCTCTCTCTCTCTCTCTCTCTCCCTCTCTCTCTCTCTCTCTCTCTCTCTCTCTCTCTCTCTCTCTCTCTCTCTCTCCCCCTTCCATGGGACAAATATTTCTGTTCCCCTTTTTTATTATCTGGTCATAACTTCCGTAATGTCCTCTCCTAGATTCACTCCCTTCCTTAGACACCGAAGCGTCGTCATAACTGACTTTATCCTATAATCTTACCGAAAAAAAAGTTTTCGAAGCACACGCACGCACGTACACACACACACAAACACGCACGACCACACACTCACGCATGATATTACATACACACATCCCATTGCTCAAGAGGGACGGTAACAACAATATTGTAAAGCCTTCACGCCCTAAACAGGGCGCTAACTCGGATCTTCAGCGTGCCAGCCCTTAACACTAACCATTACACCAAGAAATCGTGTGTTTGTGTGTGTGTGTGTGTGTGTGTGTGTGTGTGTGTGTGTGTGTGTGTGTGTGTGTGTGCGCGTGCGTGTGATTCAACATGGTTTCACCATGGTCTTGGATCACGTGATGGACTCGTGATCGACAGCTTATTACCCTCTCGTAGGAGAGCTCAGAGCTCATATATGACCGATCTATAGGTAATGCTGTGACCTTACACATACACACACCCAACTCCCCGCCCACGAGAGTTGGAGTAACGACTCGTAGTGCAGTGATAATGAAATTATTTCAGCGCTGGACTGTATTCGAACTCAGACCGCTGTAGCAGCAGTTACTAACGCTACCACTGCACCGTCGAATCGTGTGTGTGTGTGTGTGTGTGTGTGTGTGTGTGTGTGTGTGTGTGTGTGTGTGTTTGTGTGTGTGTGTGCGCGCGCGCATGTGTGTGTACGTGCGTGTATATATATATATATGTGTGTGTGTGTGTGTGTGTGTGTGTGTGTGTGTGTGTGTGTGTGTGTGTGTGTGTGTGTGTGTGTGTGTGTGTTTCCGAACACTTTACTATTGCAATGTACCATAGAATTTGTTAAGGTAAATGTCACATTATTCTGTTCAACTAAGGAGCGGATTATGGACTGAACCCGTCTTGAATGGATGCTCGACTGATCGAGACCCCGTTTATTGCTTGGGTCCCGTTTTTGCCGGGTTCCCACTTTTGCCGGGTTCTTGTGTTTGCCGGATGCCCCACTTTTGTCGGGTTCCCGTTTTTCCCGGATTACTTCTTTTGCCAGGTTCCCAATTTTGCCGGGTTAACATTTTTGCCGAGTTCCCGTTTTTTTAGGGTTCCCTCTTTTCCTTGGTTCCTCTTTTGTTGGGTTCCCTTTTTTCTCGGTACCTGTTTTTTCCGGGTTACCATTTTTGCCAGTTTACCACTTTTGCCGGTTTCCCCACTTTTACCGGTTACCCGTTTTTCCCGGGTTTCCACTTTTCCGGGTTTCCACTTTTCCAGGTTTCCACTTTTCCCGGGTTGCCACTTTTGCCAGTTTCTCACTTTTGCCGGTTTCCCACTTTTACCGGGTACCCGCTTTTACCGGGTTTCCAGTTTTCCCAGGTACCCGTTTTTGCCGGGTTCCCACTTTTCCCAGGTACCCGTTTTTGCCGGGTTCCCACTTTTGCCAGTTTCCCACTTTGCACAGGTACCCGTTTTTGCCAGTTTCCCACTTTTGCCGGCTTACCACTTTTACCGGTTACCCGTTTTTCCCGGGTTTTCACTTTTCCCAGGTACCCGTTTTTGCCGGGTTCCCACTTTTCCCAGGTACCCGTTTTTGCCAGGTTCCCATTTTTGCCAGTTTCCCACTTTTGCCCGTTTCCCACTTTTACAGGTTACCCGTTTTTCCCGGGTTTCCACTTTTCCCGGGTGCTTGTTTTTTCCTGGGTTGCCCCAACAAAGAAACGAAATGGCTTGGTGCTTGGGAAAGCAACAGCCATACAATGGAGTTCCGAATTGAAGAGACAAATTTAAAAAAAAAAAAAAAAAAAAAATCCCCGTTCCGCGAACTCGTACCAGAGTAAAGGTTTAATCGGTCTCTTCATTTCTTTTCATGTGGCATCATTTATTTTTCATTCATTCTCACAAAATGTCTTCTGGGATGCTTTGAGCGTTCGACATTTTCTCTTTTTTTTCCGAGACTTTTCATTTCGCTTCCCATTTTGCAAGTCATTATTCCTCAAATTCTAGTTCGGAAAAAGTTTTTTATTTTTATCCTACTGTCATAATTTCGTCCCCTCGGATTTTTTTTTTTTTTTCTAATTTTTTAATTAGTTTGCATTTCTTATTATTTCAACTTTTACCTTCCAAGTTTAATGTGTTCGTGTCTTTTTCTGTCTTTACTCTTTCTTTTTTCGTGTCTCTCACACTTCTTCAATTCCAGGTCTCCTATATTTATCTCCTCCCACTATTATTATCACTATTATCATTATTATCATTGTTTTTATTATTATTATCAATTATTATTACTATTGTTATTATTATTATTATTTGTTGTTATCATTATTATAATTATTATTATAATTATTATCATTAATATTAATATCATGATATGGTTTAGCGTCACAAACTCCCCCTTATCAGAAGGCTAGGACGGTGCCCCTCACTATTACTATTATCATTATTCTAAAGTTTTAAGATCCTTTGTTGTGCGTAAATTTATTGTGTGATTGACCTGTTCGCCGAAGCGAGGTTGTTCTCATGGACAGAAGCGCTCTGTGAACTACAGTCCCCAACTACTCGTCAGTCCGTCGGCGCTTTATGCACCAAGTCTCCAGCGGTGGTCATTAACGAGTTTGTTCGCGCTATTTCGTCATTTCTCTAATTAGCGGGTTGATTCGCGTTGATCGGTTATGTTCTTTAAGTTTATGATTTACCGTTAAATTCCGTTAATTTTTTCGTCGGTTTCCGGTAATCTCTGCTACATGTCACCTTGTACCTAACTGAAAGTTCAAAGGAAAATATGTATACAACGGACTAACGGAAAGTCTGCCATACATTGACCTGTAACAGGAAATGTATATAACAAATCAAAGGATATAAAAGGCAACTGAACGGGATTTAACGATAATTCATTAACTTAAAAAATATATATATGGTCAAAGAGTAGTAGAGAAAAAATCAAATTTCTGTTATCCTTCCCTTGTACTGCCCTCCTTAAACCTCTCATATACCACTTTTATGACTTTACCCCTTCGGTGCGCGATATTGCCTTCAAGGATAGAAGCGCTGGTTACCGCCGTTCTCTCTACATGAAATGCGGCACTTCATCGACCAAAGCCCCAATTTTTTTTTTTTTTTTTTACGGGGCGATTTCGTAATTATTTTGGAATGACCTAATCACAGGAGCGAACACCTCTTCCCTTGTTGCCAGTAATATGATTACCCGCCAATTTCCTCCTCGCCTCATTCCCGTGATGACTACTCTCCTCGTCAACAATTCATAACTTCCTACTTTCCCTTCCATAACCACCACCTAGACCACCACCGCCACTAGTATTGCCACATAATTTATCACCACTAGCACCACCATCAACACCACCACTAGCAGCACCGCCAACACCGCCATCACCATTTGTACCTCTTCCGTCACCACCACGATTCTTATCACCATCACCACTATCACCACATTCCATCATCACAGGCACCACCATCACGACTCATCACCACCACTGGCAGGCACCGCCATCACCATTAGTTCTTCTTCCATCACCACCATGATTCTTATCACCATCACCCTCACCAGTACCACCACATTCCATCATCACTAGTAACACCATTACGACTCATCACACCCACTGGCAGGCACCGTCATCACCATTAGTACCTCTTCCATCACCACCACGGTTCTTATCACCATCACCACTATCATCCTCACCACCACATTCCATAATCATTAGCACCACCATCATGACTCATCACCACTAGCAGGCACCGCCCATAACCCTCATAAGTCCAGAGTCCTCGACAACTGAACGAAGTTGACCAAGTATGCCACCGAATTAAGCGGGTTAATCAAGCCAGATTAACACTCAGGCGTAAACATTCGACACATATTTCATCGTGGCTACCGCCAAGCAACCTTATTCAACTTGGATGGAAAAACACTTAAGAAGCCGGTGGATCAAACCAATGAACCTTTTGACATTTAGGTTTATTGTGGCTGTCGTCGGGCGATTTTATAAAGCTCAAAGAAAACCCTCAAGATTTCTGGACGCTATCCTCCACCTGAGTAGCGCCATCTGGCTTTCCAAGGAATAATATTTTCTATGTGTATATCTTCGTGAATAAGGTATTAGAAGCCTGCAACGTACTCACTACTATTTCCACCCGCCCCTGATGTACATACGTGTAATATAACACGTACATATGAAAAGACCTTTTCTTTTTTATAGGAAGGGAAGCGGCCGAGTCAAAGCACACACACACACACACACACACACACACACACACACACACACACACACACACACACACACGTGGAGCAGTTGGTAGTGTTCCCGGTTGTCACTACGGTGGTCCGGGTTCGAATCCCGCCCAGAGCTGAAATAATTTCAGTATCGCTGCGCTGCGAGTCGTTACTCCAACTCTCGTGGGCGGGAGTTTTGTGTGTGTGTGTGTGTGTGTGTGTGTGTGTGTGTGTGTGTGTGTGTGTGTGTGTGTGTGTGTGTGTGTGTGTGTGTGTGTGTGTGTGCATGTAAGGTCACAGCATTACCCGTAGATCGGTCATATATGAGCTCTGAGCTCTCTTCCGGGAGGGAAATAGCTGTCGATCACGAGTTCAACGCGTGATCCAAGACCATGGTGAATCACACACACACACACACACACACACACACACACACACACACACACACACACACATACGCACACCGTACCCATCCCTCTTATGTAATTTCGATTTTCGGACAGGCCCCCACTTCACCGCGATCGTCATCTTTTCCTCATCACCCGACTCGACTTCTTTCCGTGACGTCATGGGTGCCTCTCGCGAGTGCCCCGGACCGGACGGACACGGAAATTTCCCAGTACACCGGAGTAGATCAACGTTTTTGTTTTCTACATCATATGGAAACAAAATAAAAACGAGATACGTATGATTTTACGAAATATAGAGGTATCAGGAATACTTATCGCTCACTTTTGATTGTGTTTGTAACTGAAGAATACTATATAGTTATTCATGTATTTAGAAGATCTGTATGTTCAGGTTCTTCTTGGGGTTTGTCTCCTTAGTGTGTTCTGGGAAAATGCCTTCCCACACAGAAGTCTTAAAAAACATACACTTCCTTGTCACCATCACCATCACCATCATCACCACCACAACACCCACTACCACCTACTATCACAACCACTGTCATTATCCCCACCCCTATCACTATCATCATCGCTATCAAAGCCAGTCCCACTACCAGTACTGTCATCATTACTATCATTATCACCACCATAATTGTCATCTCTTACTTTGGTAAACCGAATCTAATGTCGTTTAGATTAATCTTTCGTCCGACATGACCATTGAACTATCAATGAATTATTTCATCGCGACCCCAAGCAGGTCGGCCAATGCGAGGATGGTTTCTTCAAGAGATGAACCACTGAAAGGTTTCGGACACAGACCATCGAAGTGTCGATCATGAGATCAGTACAGTAGCCTCGGGTACGATAAAGCCACGAAGTACAAACTCTCCTCTACCTCCTATTGGCCACTATGGTCCCTCTACTTCTCATTATCAGTCTTTTTTCATTCTTTCTCATCTCTTACCTTCTTTTTTCCTCCTCCTCCTCGTCCTCTTTCGACCCTCCCCAACACCACCATCGTCACCGCCACTACCACCACGAACAACAACAACCCCTACCATCGTGGCAAACAACCTTGTCTAGATTGAAATGTGACCTGGTCCGTGTTCGACCTTGACAATTTGCATAAATCGCGGTTCCCTAATGTTGTTCCCCCTGCCCTGCCCTCTCCTTTCTCATGCCGGGGAGTCTCCCTTTCACTACTCTTTTTCCCCGCCTCCTCTTCCTCCTCCTCCTCCTCCACACGTGATCACATCTCCACCCGCCGTCTCTGTCGTCACCATTCACATTCCTTTTTATCTCTTGCGGGTCATGTCTTCGCCACGGTGGCACACTTTAGAGATTTTGTTTCAGTTTAAGGTCCGGAGCTCAGACCCAAGAGATCACGAAGAATCTTCAGACTACATCCAGACTCACAAGTGAATCAAATAGCTACAGTTAGATTAAAATAGAGATATTATCCTATCAGGTAAAAGGAGGGCTACTATATCTTGTTCTCTTCGATGGAACTCTGTAGAATTCGAAATCTCCAGTATTCGGAAGCCTTTCGAAATCTAAGGGAATCCAGATGCCAAAAGCACTTTATAATATTCTGATATATTTCTGGGAATAGTTTTTGCTCTGAATGTTGAAGGTATCCGAATTTTAGATATTCCTATTACAGAGAATTAACTGTAACTTTGGAATGTCCTTCTAACATAAGACTGCTCAGCGAAAATTCTGTCCCGTGGGAAAATAAGTTTCTTATGTAGTTTTGCACGATGAATGCGAATGAGATTTCATTTTTTCTACCAGCAATATTTATTTTGTTCCAGCATACTTGCGCACTGTTACGCATTATATATATGTATACACACACACACACACATATATATATATATATATGTGTGTGTGTATGTGTGTGTGTGTGTGTGTGTGTGTGTGTGTGTGTGTGTGTGTGTGTGTGTGTGTGTCTGTGTGTGTGTGTGTCGCCATGCAATGAAGCGGTGGAAACAAACTAGCTTCGGCTTTATGCTCCGTTGTAGATGTGCTATGTCTTGCTGCACTGCTTCTTACCCAAGCAGTTATATCCTATTCCCTTCATTCACAAGGACTTATGATACAAGAAACATTTTTTTTTTTTTTTTTAATAAGCGTGGGGTGGGTAAATGCTTTGACTCGGATAACCCCTTATATGGGGAAAGGACCTTATAATATATGTGTGTATATATATATATATATATATATATATATATATATATATATATATATATATATTTTTTTTTTTTTTTTTTTTTTTTTTTTTTCAAGAAATCCATCATATCCGAAGATGTCCCAAGATAATGGAAGCTAGCTAACGTTACTCCCATATTCAAAAAAGGTGACAAAAAGAAGCCAAATAACTATAGGCCTATAAGTTTGACATCAATCGTAGGAAAAATAATGGAAACTATCATCAGAGATGCTATCGAACATCATTTAGAAAGTAACCGTTTGATAAATGATAGCCAGCATGGTTTCAGACGGAAACGTTCTTGCGTAACTAACTTACTCGAATTCTACAACACAGTTATCTCGAATTATGACAAAAGAAACAATATAGATTTAGTATATCTAGACTTTGCAAAAGCTTTTGATACCGTCCCACACGAAAGACTACTTACTAAATTAGCTTTGCATGGAATAAGTGGTAGCCTATTAGATTGGACTAGTAATTGGTTGAAGGGTCGAAAACAGAGAGTTGTTTTAAATGGAAAAACTTCTGGATGGAAAAGTGTTGCAAGTGGAGTTCCTCAGGGTTCCGTTCTTGGGCCACTTCTATTCATAGTATATATAAATGATATAGACCATGGACTAAAATCTACTGTTTCCAAATTTGCTGATGATACAAAACTGTGCGGAGTGGCAAATGATCACTCAAACCAATTAGATATTCAAGAAGACTTAGATCAATTACAGCAATGGTCTGAAAAGTGGCTAATGAAATTTAACACAAGTAAATGCAAGGTAATGCACATAGGTAAAAATAACAGTAAGTACGATTACAAGTTATTTGGTAATTCGTTAACAAAAGTGGATAGTGAAAAAGATCTCGGCGTAATTATCAGTAACGACCTCAAATCATCCAAGCAATGTATTTCAGCCTCTGAGAAAGCAAATAAGATTCTGGGACTGATTGCGCGATCTTTTGATTTCAAAAGTCCATCACTCATTAACAAGCTATATAAATCGTTAGTTCGTCCACATTTGGAATATGCTGTTTCTGTATGGTCACCGAATCTCATTAAAGACATTGACAGACTGGAAAAAGTACAACGGCGAGCCACAAAACTGATTCCAAATATAAAAAATAAATCATACGAAAATCGACTAAAACACATGAATCTGTTTTCCCTAAAAAAGCGTAGACTCAGAGGTGACTTGATACAGGTCTTTAAGATTTTAAAGGGAATTGACAACATCAAAAGTGACCAAATTTTCACATTGAATGAGAATCAGACAAGAAACAATGGTCTCAAACTATCCGGAAATAGATTCAATTTGGAAGTAGGTAGAAACAACTTTGCCAACCGTGTAGTAAATGAATGGAATAAACTTCCTGCAGAGGTAGTGCAATGTAGTTCAGTTCGAAGCTTTAAGAATCAGTTAGATAAATACCTAAGTAAGATGCTGTAATGATTATAATTTATCTTATATTATTTGTTTTTGTTTTGTTATCATTTGTCTGTCTGATTTTCATTTATTATTAGTTATATGTCAATTTATTATTATTTACTATTTACCTGTTTGTTTATTATTTAACTATACCTATGCATTTATTTATGTATTTTATTTGTTATTTACATTATTATAGTTTTTATTTATTGTTTTATTATTAATATGATTTTTTTTTTTCGCATCCGACCTAGATATGGATCAAAAGGTCTCCTGTCGGCGTGCTCCGCCTTTGTAATCCTTTGTAATCCTTTGTGTGTGTGTGTGTGTGTGTATGTGTGTATGTGTGTATATGTATGTGTATGTCACCTTTGCTTAACGGAAAATTTGGAGCAAAAAATGTAACAAAATTAATTTCATGCTCTATAGAGAGAGAAACGCTACTCTTTCCTCACCATTTTTGCAATCATCACAATGCTTCTTCATGTCATAGTCATGGTCGCCACGCTCATTACTGCTTTCATCACATACCGACAATGCCACTTCCATTATCATCACATGCCCCGGTATCATCATTCATTTCAACATAACCACGGCCATTACGTCATCATCGTCATCATCATCCGGGCTCTTAATATTAATAGATCCATTATCAACACACCCATGAACGGCAATTTCACCACAAGCTCCGCTGTCAACCATCACACCCGCCACCATCACCTTCATCACTTTCTCTAAAGCCTCATTCATCGCAAGCAACATCCCCCACCGCCTCTCTCCACAGCTCTGCCTTCATCATCACCTCCCCCCCCACCTCCTTCCGACATTGCGGACTTCCATCATCACCACTTTTACCGCGGGGGTCCACATTTGGTTTACTACTTCTTTTATTACCCCTCTAACATGCCCACGTTTCTGCTCCCTCTCCCTCTACAGCTTTCCACAACCTTGTTCCGCAACCTCAATCTATCCCCCTACCACTCTACCGTGTATCGGCTGCATGAATATCATGCTGTCAGCATTTGAGAGACTTTAGTAACATCCCAACGGATTTGTGTCACGCAGCATTCTTTTACGATTTTAGACTAATATCCATTCAGAAAAGAATGTCGATCGCTTAACTTTTACTGGCCCTCCGTTCTGCCATCCTCCTTCAATCTCTCCTCTACCATCAACTCTTCGGTGTAATATCGTCCCCAAAGACAGAAGCGCTGGTTAATGCTGGCAAAGTACCTTGCCACTCTCCTCTCTTCCCTTATTTCCAAGGTTAGTCCTTCCCACATGTTCCCCATCTCGTGAGGTTTCCTTCCCCTTTCCTAGATTCAACCACTCGACCTTCAGCATTCCCCTCATTAGCCCATCCACCTCTGGTGACTTTTCCCCTCTCATCCAAAAATGCTCCACCAGCGTCCCTTCCCTGAGTCTGCCTATCTTGCTACCACCCTTGTGTTATTCCCACACTCCCATACATGGATTCCAACACAGAGAGTTACTCCAGGTTTTCCGCCCTGCTCTGCCACATGGTCGCCCTCCAACGTCTCCCTCGAGCCGCCGCCGATGACAGCAGGCCAGTCTTAAAGCCTTCGACATCTTCACCGTCTCCCGCGTCTCATTCTCATCATCCAAAAGAGGGCAACTGGAGAGGGTGGACCCTCCTCATTCTCCATCTTCCTCCTTCCCCCCGACGCCGTTTCCTCCAACAAGGAGAGTGCATTACATTTCTTCCTCCGTCACAACTCTCATGACCTCCCTTTACTCCACCCCCAGCCCCAACGCCAGTAGAAGCGTCGTGCCCGAAGTTTACCCCCACCACCGTCCCTCCACCCACGCGTTGAAGGATCTCCTTACTTCGGAAGGGAGTCGTCTGCCTTTTGTGTTGTCGATCCTCTCCCGAGCACTTCGCCCATAACTCTGCCAGCAGCTTTATCGAAAACATCCCCGAAGCCCCCAATACCCGGCTCGAAGACTTCATCAGCATGACTTCCCCCGAGCACCTCTATCAGGAGCACCACCCTTCCACCTCATCACCCCCTCCTTCGCCTCCACCCACCATCACTACCACCGGTGCGAGCAGCAATATCCATTCATGCAACCTTCTTCAGCACCTGCGTCAGCCACATATCACCTACACGGTCGATATCTCGGCGGCCCTGTTACCACCATCGGCGCTATCGCAGCTCTCTGTGCTATACCTGTCGCCACAGTTCCATCATCCCACCCATCCCCATTCCCCCCACCCCTCCCGCCCGTCACCCTAAGCCTCGTTTGCAGGGGCCTTGGAAACACCCTTTTCCCCCTTCCCCCTCATCCCTGACCCCTTTACCTTCCCGCAGCAGCAGCAAGCCAGACACGGCACCTAAGGAAATGCCATACAGCTGGAATTTTCGAGATTCGTTTGGATAACCACCTGAGTAATATGCTGTGATGTCTGCCAATAGGATATTTCGTTTGTTTCATTTACCTGTTTAGGTGTTTGTTTATTCATTGTTTTTTTTTTCTTTCCTTACTTATTCACTTGTCATTTTATTTTTGTTTTATCTATTTATTCATTCTTGCGTTCAACCTCGATATGGACCAAAAGGTCTCCTGTCGTCACAGGGTACAATTGTAACCCACAGTAAGCAGGGATACCTGAAGGTGTTCGACACCTCTCATAATTCTGCTCACTCAGGAATTTTCTTATTCAGTTGTTGCATCTTACTCTTCCAGCTCATTCAGCGTCCGTGCGTAGTGCACATAAATATCACACATATAAAAGCCTCTGCACTTACCTAACTGCATCTGTCTAATTGGGAGTCCCGACTCCTTTCTTCCATCGATCAAAATCGCCTTTAGATAAGTTTATGGTTTTATAATGTCCTCCTCTAGGCAATCTCATGAGTTGCGCGAGATTGTCTACATGGATTAAAGAGCAGGTAAACTACAGTCCATCCCATGAGTTTTGTGTGTCTGGATGGAAAACTATATTTCTTGATATCCTTCCGGCAAGAAGTCTTTTCTTTCAATTTGTTACTATGACTGACATTCTCTTATCTCAAAAACATTTTCTATCAGTTTTAACCACTCCTTTAAATGATCTGAATACAGCAATCAAGTCAACTCTCCGTCTCTCTCTTCTTTCTTTTAATATTTCTAATATTTCTTCACATGGTTTGTCTGCTAAGCTGAAGGTCAATTTGGTCGTTACTCTTTTTATTCTTTCAAACTTATCTATATCATTCATTTCGGGCTGGGACCAAACTAATACTACATATTCTTATCTGCGGTGATTTAGATTTCCCAAGTTTCTTTTATCATTTCTCTATCCATATAGTGAAAACCGACCTTTATGCATGCATGTGTATGTGTGCGAGTGTGTGTGTATGCCTGCGTGTGTGTGTGTGTGTGTGTGTGTGTGTGTGTGTGTGTGTGTGTGTGTGTGTGTGTGTGTGCGTGTGTGTCTGTGTATGTGTATATGTGCGTGTGTACTCGCACACTCTCACGTGCGTGTATATGTGGTTATTAGAAAATCTTATAACACGCAAAGACGAAATAATCCGCAGCATATTTAGTTCTCTGATGAATCTAGGGCAACAGAAAAACAAGTCCCTTGGTGAAAAAGAAGGGTATATAAAAAATATCTATCTTCCCCCGAAACTGACCCTGGGCCATCAGAATGCAAAGGTGGCGGGGGAAGGCGGCCAGGACCATACCATCGCGTGCTAAGCTCCCGAACGATCATTTTGACACGTCAAGCCAGATATATTTGCCGACCTATTCCCGGCCGGCGCTACTTCAACCCAACCTATCTTCCATTTCCCCTGCTATTCTTTATTCCGTCGTCCTCCTCCTCCCTCTTCTTCTTTTTCTCCGCGTGCAATTTTTCACGGATGTTTGTTATTATCGAGGAAAAAAAGTTACTTGTCGAAACCGCAGACTTTCCGCAGGAATTTCCTGTATCCCATCCTTCGCGGAGGAGCCTCCGGCGCGCCTTATTAATACCGCAGCAGCCAGCGCCATCTCTTGAACCCCGGATCTTCTTCCAGCCGTGCCGGGCACGACCCTTCCTCCATCTCGGGATCACTCAGTTAATTGCGCTTCATTGGCGCACTCCTCGCCTTTCATGGCCTGGCGTCGGCCCGCTCTCTGATGAGGACTTCTCTGTGATGTTACCAAGATCGAGTCTGCTCTCCTTCGTCGGTCGGTGAATTGTATGCGCTGCATCTCCAACGTCGACGTCGTCACCATTAACCCTATCAGCATAGTGACGTCACTTATTGATCCTGTTCGAGTTGACGCCAGGCGATTCTGTTCAGCTGAGGGGACGCCATCACAGCGAATGACACACACACACATACACACACACACGCACAACATTACCCACGGATCGGGCCATGTATGACTTAGTTCTCATCCGGGAGTGCAATAACTGTCTACCACGAGTCCAACACGTGATGCAAGACCATGGTGAAACCGTAGTGAATCATACACGTACAGAGAAACAGCGAGAGAGAGAGCGATAAAGAGAAAGAGAGAGAGAGAGGGAGAGAGAGAGAAAGGGAGAGGGGGGAGAGAGAGGGAGGGAGGGAGAGAGAGAGAGATAAAGAGAAAGAGAGCGGGGAGAGGG
>NC_134777.1:118566230-118596230 GCF_046742065.1 Oratosquilla oratoria
CTGACCTGCAACATCTGCAAGAAAAAATATGAAACTTATATTCTCTTCTGAATATTTTTTTTTACTAACAAAGACTCCCTTCCGATATGAACGTTAGGCATACTGTTGGTTCCCAGTCAGTAAAAATCAAGGCAACAGTTATTAGTACACACACACATATATATATATATATATATATATACATACATGTATGCATGTATATGTATACTCGTATATATATTGAAAGGGGAGAAGTGTAAACAGCAGACTCAAAGTGGGAAGTTGAATGACCGACGTTTCGGTCCTAGTCCTAGGACCGTCTTCAGGGGTGTGAAAATATACAGTGTTCAAATGAGCTATTATACTGTCCGTGGTTGGAATTGGGAGAGGTATTCCACACTGCCGAAGCTGTCCGGGTCCCCCTCCTCTACCAGTCGCTACGAGTACCGGACGATTGGACCACCTTACATACCCAATTGTGCATACATTTAATTTACAAATAATACAATGAAATAAAAATATATACAATAAAGTACAATAGAATAAAATGCAATACAATAAAGTAAAATACAATACAATAAAATGCAATACAATCAAATGTAATAAAATAAAATTAAAATAAAATGCCACTTGTGCAACACTTGAAAGTGCACTACGCACTTGCACGCGAAGGAAATAAACAAATAAAATAAAATACAATCAAATAATGCAATAGAATAAAATAAAATTAAATAAAACACGTTAACGAATCACAACACAATATTGATTGGGAAGGAGCCACAGTGGTACATAGAGACAATTCAAAGAAAAGAAGACTATTCTTAGAAGCATGGACGACAAAAGAAGTTACCTGGGCGCTAAAAACGCAACATAAAGTGGCCTCATTTCAAACCACGTGAGCGAGAGAGGACAAGGTGAACAAAAGTCATAGTGTGGGTGATCAAGTGTTAATTTATTTCCTTTGCGTGCAAGTGCGTAGTGCACTTTCAATGGTCGCACAAGTGGCATTTTATTGTATTTTATTTTATTTTATTGCATTATTTTATTGTATTTTATTTTACTTTATTGTATTATGTTTTATTTGTTTATTTCCTTCGCATGCAAGTGCGTAGTGCACTTTCAAGTGTTGCATAAGTGGCATTTTGGTCTAATTTTATTTCATTTTATTACATTTGATTGTATTGCATTTTATTGTATTGTATTTTACTTTATTATATTGCATTTTATTGTATTGTACTTTATTGTATTTATTTTTATTTCATTGTATTATTTGTAAATTAAATGTATGCACAATTGGGTATGTATGGTGGTCCAATCGTCCGGTACTCGTAGCGACTGGTAGAGAAGAGGGACCCTGACAGCTTCGGCAGTGTGGAATACCTCCCAATTCCAACCACGGACAGTATAATAGCTCATTGGAACACTTTATATTTTCACACCCCTGAAGACGGTCCTAGGACTAGGACCGAAACGTCGGGCATTCAACTTCCCACTTTGAGTCTGGTGTTTACACTTCTCCCCTTTCAACATGGATCCCAGACTCCAGATCTTCGCATATATGTATATATATATATATAATATATATATATATATATATACATACATATATATGTATATATATATGTATGTATATATATATATATATATATATATATATGCAACTGTGCACCATTACCCTGTCTAGTTGAAGTTGATATGCAGTTATGAGTTGACATGAACTGAGGAGACTGGTCCTGAATCAATGAGCACAGGTAGATAAGAGTAACCAACACCTTCGTCCGGTCACCGTTCTCTCTCGCCTGACTCTCAGCTTCTCGGTTGAGGAAGACCTTTGCACTTTTCGCGCGAAGTTGATGAGTAGTCAAAGTCGAGGGTAAAAAAAAATTACGCCAAGAAGCACTTGACAAATATTCCCTCAATTACGATTTTAGTCTCGTCTTAAAGAAAATTTATATCTTTCGTAAATTTTTCATTTCCAACATACTGTGCCCAAGTGAAGCACGTGGTTATTATATGAGCTCACATACCCCACGAAGGCCTCATTTAACGATAGACAATTCTATTTAATTATTTAGGACTTGTACATACATACTGGCTGCCGCCTTTCGTTCACCCGTGGGAAACCCTCCGCGAGTCAAACAGGCTAGTCATAACACACACACATCCAACTATCTTCATCTCAGACAGGAAATGGAGACCAACGAAAGACATCTTCAATTAAAAACATACTTAAAAGCATCAAGCTGAATGAATTTCATAAACTACACGCAAATGAATTATAACATATACCAATTCCCAATCACAAAATCTGAATGAGGAGCCCATACAAATGAATAAATTCGCTTGGTAATTGCAATATATTTGTATATATGTAATATATATATATATATATATATATATATATATATATACATATATATATGTATATATATATATATATGTGTGTGTGTGTTTGTGTATATATGTATATATTGCTGATAACCACAAAGGAAACCGGAAAAGAAACTAAATTCCCAAGCGCTTTCGTGATATTTCACATCTTCAGGGGAATACATACATACATATTATATATATATATATATATATATATATATATATATATATATATATATATATATTGAATAAGAGCGATTAACCTACACCACAGAAGGGAGTGACGGAGCGAGACTCTTACCCCCATTTTCCCAACTGAAGGAACATAAAGCAGCAAATCAAAATCGTCTTACGCTAGCTAAAGTAAAACAACAAGCAGCCCTCCTTCTGTGTTAAACGGGTTAATCGAGATTGTGGGTTTAATTAATCTACCTTTGGTTGAGTGAACATTAAAGATTCACCCTAATTACTAATAAGCATATATGTACTCAAGTTCATCCAATCAGGACCCTCAGGGTAAATTTTATAATGTGGAATAATGATGAACAGGGAACCCAAATACCCCGTCCAACACAATACCACCTCACTAAACAGCAGCAAAAATGTAAATACCCCCGCACACGCACCCTACAGACAAACATCCTTCAACACAAATATCCCAAACACAAATACCTCTTAATCCACACCTTGGTCATGAAATCAATATACAACTGTAACAGAAAGACAGAAAGGAGCCGTGAAATAAGAAACGCTATCCATGAAAACACCAAATTCCATTCAATAATTTAAGAGAGTCGGAGCTTTATCGCTATCAAGTATCCTCCACTCCGTCCACAGCCAACAAACATAATAATATCGATGAAAAGACCCTCTTCTTTCCCTCCAGAATTATAAAATTCTAATTACCAACACTGATTATGAACACTTCTAATACAGCTTCTCATGCTCTGACCAAAATCCGATGACAATGTTCATGTTAATAAATATGAATAATATTCTTGCAAACTCTCAGAATAATGTTCTTGCAGACTCTCAGAACACGACATGCAGAATCCTTCTAAAAACTCCACGTACTCTACAGCTTATTAGTAAACAAGATCAAGTACTCCACGTATTAGCTGTGGACAAACATTCATATTCTCACACTCCACGCCCTAACGAAAAGTAAACTCCCACCCTTCTCCACTCCACAAATATGGCATATTTCATACCTCAAACATTTTATAATCTACAAAAAAAAAAGAATACTCAAAGAAGAAGAATAAGAAGAAAAAGAAGAAGAGAGAAACAAATCGAAGAACAAGAAAGTACGAGAAAAAAAGAAGACAATCAAAAGAAAAGAAAACGAAGAGGAAAATAAAGGCGAATAAAAAGACGACAAAGAAGACAAAATAAAAATAAGATTAAGAAGAAAAAAGGAAGGCGAAGAAGAATAGAAGAAGGGTGAAGAAGACGAAAAGAGAAAGAACATGAAGACGAAAAAGGAAAAATTACTGAAAAAAATAGAAAAAAGAGAAACACAAGACAATAGAGAAAAGAGAGACAAAACAAGAGGGAAGACAGAGAAAAAGGAAAGAAGACAAAGAGAGAGAAAAAGGGAAGAAAAACATAGAGAGAAAAGAGAGGAGACAAAAAAAGAACATAAGAAAGAAAATTAAAAGTAAGGAAACAAAAAGTTAACAAAAAAAAGGAAAAAGAAAAAAATAAGAAGGTAATAGAAAAACGAAAAAGAGGAGAGAGAAAAAAGAGAGAGAGAAAGAAAATAAGAAGCCGAAGAAGACAGAGGGCAACAAAAAGGAGATAAAGGAAAAGGCAAAGAAGACGAAGAAGACGAAAAATAAGATGATAAAGAAGACAAAGAAGAAGAAGAAAAATCACAAAAAAAGCCTTGTTTACTAGCACGCACATCCTTCCGAGAAACTTACCTTTAATCCCAAAGTCCCCTCACGAACCAATTTTTCGAGTCTGTTACCGTGTCATGATGAGGACGCGCCCGTACCCCGCCCCTTCACCCACCGAAACCTCATGACCTGTTCCGTTTTCGCCCTCTCCTCCCCGCGCGACTCTGACCCGGGACACCTGGTAGAGGTTTCCGCGTATTTTCCTCATCCCGGCCGACGAGCGAGCTCATCGAAGTCACAGAGAGCTCTAAGTCAAGTAATCGCCTCATCAAATCCCAAGTGACGAAGTTCCCACAGGTATTTGTCGTGCCCTCCCCAAGCGCACCACCATTTACTCCGCTCTTTTCGCTTCACCTCTTCCCTCTCTTCCTACTCCTCCTCTTCTTACTTTGCTCTTCCCTCTTTGCCTCCTCCTTCTCCTTCACCTCCTCCGCGACCCTGTGCCAGAGTAACCTAAGTTCGGGATTAACGTAAGCATAACAATAATGACGGTGCTCCTGGTAATGATTGTGGTGGTTTTATCATGGTGGTGATTATGGTCACGGGGAGGAGAAAGAAGGGGGAACAAAAAATACCGTGGGTGAAAAATAGACTGGAGGCTCTTTTGGTCTCAGTAATGGAGGTTGCCTAGGGAGTTATTGAAAAGATGGTGACTGTGGTGGTGGTGGTGGTGGTGGTGGTGGTGGTGGTGGTGGTGGTGGTGGTGATGGTGGTGACGGACGTGGGTGCCGCTGGTAGTTTTTGGTGTTGAAGTGTAGGGTGCAGCAGAAATCGAGAACTTGGTAGTGCTGGCGGTGTCTAGGAAGATATCAGCGAGAATAGCGTGAGCAAAAGCCTCATTAAACGTAGCATCACCGAGCCCACCAACACCTAACCCACAATCTCATGTGTAAGTGCATATGTATTCGCGTCGTTGTGTTTACCTTTCATGGGAAATGGATATCTGGAGATGGATGCAGAAAGATTATATGAAGGGATGATTGTGCCGACGACACTGTATGGGGGCAGACTTGGAGTTTAAGAGAAGCAGAGAGGAAAAATTTAAATGTGTTTAATATGAAAAATCTGAGAAGTATGGTTGGAGTTACGCGAATAAATATAGAAAGAAATGACGAGGTGAGGAGTAGAGTAAGGGTGGAAAGGGAGCTGGAAGATAGGGCTGATGAAGGAATACTGAGATGGTATGGGCACATAGAAAAAAAAATGAGTGAGGCAAGACCAGCAAAAAGTGTGGAAGGCAGAGGTGGATGGTGTAAACTTGAGGGAAAGACCAAGGATGAGATGGATGGATGGGTTGAAAGGGGTTCTAAGCAAGAGGGGCATGTCTGTTGAGCAGGAGATGAAGAAAACAAAGGATAGATATGCGTACATATGGTTGCAAATGGACAATAAATTGACGCGGCTCAAAGGGATTTCTCCTGGTCTTCTCTACTTTCACACGAGGGGATGAGGAGGGAAGCTCGCAAAACAAAGTATTGATGAAGCTGTGGGACCCTGATGTGAGTGTGCTGCGTCTTGCTGCATTGGTTCTGACCCGAACAGTGGGCGGGAGCCAGGGATAGCCCTTCATTCACGAGGAGCTGAAATAATGGGATGGGAGTGGGACGGGTATGGATGGGTGCAAGCCTTGTCTGGCTACCTCTCTTATAAGGGGGATGAAGCCTTTGGTATATAAATAGAAAGTGTTTACCTTGTTGAGTGAGACTGTTTATTGTATCTGGTATACATGTTTTATTTTAATAATATATATCATACATACATACATACATACATACATACATATATATATATATATATATATAATGTGTGCGTGTATTTATGTTATATATATACATATAGATACACCTGTGTGTGTGTGTGTTTGTGTGTGTGTCTGTGTGTGTGTGTGTGTGTGTGTGTGTGTGTGTGTGTGTGTGTGTGTGCGTGCGTGCGTGTGCATACACACACACACATACGTTACCCGCGTTGTCACAAAAACTGAATATTAATGTTAAATGGCATAAAAAAATTCAGATTCATGTATGCCTGCTGACCCGATATTGCATTTGCGCGCATAATAACGCGAGTTCACAACCTACATTGACAATGTCAGTGCAAACTTTGCCTAAACCCTAACTAAATCATTATTACAACAATAACATAACGTATACGAGTTATTTGTCCGCTCATAGGTGGATAAAACAAACGATATGCTGATGTGTACTGTAAACATACTTACATTATAGCTATGTCAACAATCATCCCTGAAACTATGCAGAATGCAATGGTTCATGAGCGTTTGTTAAATGTATTCAAATATATGGCGATTACAAGTGATTGTTATATCATCATGTAAGGACCAGTTTGGAAGAGAGTAAGTTTACCTCGCCAGTGTAATTGGCAAGAGCGCATAATATGAAGCACACGTGTCGGCATGTACTGCCTGTTATAGTATACGAAGAGGAGCATACTGGGAGAAAGGCTTAGGAAGCCCATCAGGAGGGTCTAGAAAACCTCGGTACCGCATATGTGTGTGTATATATATATATATATATATATATATATATATATATATATATATATATGTATATGTACATATATATATATATATATATATATATACATATATATACATATATATATACATATATATATACATATATATATATATATACATATATATATACACTTATATATATATATATATATATATATATATATATATACATATATATATTATATAAGTATGTGTGTATGTATAGTCGTCTGCGGGAGTGAAAATGTTTGACTGAAGTCCCTCTGACTGTTTCACGTTTCCCACAGCTGAATAAAGCTGCAGGGTGGCATCCAGAACAAAACTCAAAAGTTGTCTCCGGCAGAGAAATTGGCTCACCAAGAAGCGATATGAATTCACCCCCATAAATACGACGCGCATGCGCAGAATATGGAGCACACTGTAACCGGAAAATTCTTAAAAGACACGAAAGAACAAGAAAAGTCTACTCTCCGACAACTGGATTACCTAAACATTGTCTCTGACGAAAAAGAAAAACACAAGACGTTTGCCTCGAACGGGTTTTCCGCCCTCTTATGAGCCGGGAACCAAAATACAGCGCCCAAGTTCATGACTTATTCCTTTCTTATGAATACGAACGAAGGGCGAAGGCTTTAAGATCCGTAAAAGACGAGAATAGATGCAAATGCCAAACCTCTTAAAGGTGATTTGCCGGAGCGTCTGTCAAGTTTACTCGCGCGGCTGGTACTGGCTGCGGCAGATGCCAGAGGAGGGAACCCAGGCAAGCGGCAAATGAAAGGAGCTTCGTCAACAGAAAAGATACATTAACTGCCTCTTCCTATTTACCGGTATTGCCAGGAGGCGGCTCGAGCAAGATTTTGGTAAGATTTTGAAGCCTCGTGTTATTCTATCTGGAATCCCTTGACACATTTTCCAAACACGATCAGAGATTACTTGCACACCGTACTGCTCTATGATTTAAGCAGATGCGCAGATAATACTTCGCTGTGAGAAGTGTTCTTGTTGTGTTTCGTCACGAATGGTTAGCATATCTGTCCAGACAAGTGTATCAAATAAGACGAATTAAAGGGAAACGATATATTTAGATACCATGAACACTGCAAAGGTGCGTCTGTAAAATTTCGAGAAGGAAGCAATGGATCAGCAAGGAACACAATAAAGGAGAATGGGCTCGGAGAAGACAGATGTTCCAATTGAAAAAGGAAAACTACACCGTAGACCGAAACCTACTGTATGAATAAAAACGTGTACCCGACTTCCCCGACGCAAACGGCTTCTGAAGTCGGAGGGAGGAGGTGGCGGCGTCTAACTTCCCGAACCACTTCTGACAAGAAGTGTGCCCCAGATCGAAGTTTCCGTCGCCCCCTCCTCTAGCCTCGCAGCCCCAACACACCTCTTGGCTTCCCCTCGCCATGCCACAGGTTATGCACCCTTACTTCCATTTCCAGGTACCACAGTGGCTGATGTCTTGCCGGGGAGTTCCGGGCGGTGTGTATAGTAGATTTACGACATACATGCGTCTTTTACGACCTCACACTTGTTCATATCGTAACAGTCTGATCTAAAGCAGTAAGCCTATTATAGCTTCATGAAAGACAACAGCCACTGTATACTTATAAGTGAAACCAAATATCTCTGGAAAACACAAATAAGTTTGTGAATGCGATGATTACCAAGGAAATTAATAGAGGGGGGTGGTACACCAATGATTGAGACAGACAGACGGACACACAAACACACACATGTAGTGACTATGACGACTTTACTCAATATATATTAACAGAAGAGGTTGGTGCACCAATCACTAAGACAGATACATAAGCAGACAGACAAAAAGAGAAGGAAAGAGAGAGAGAGAGAGAGAGAGAGAGAGAGAGAGAGAGAGAGAGAGAGAGAGAGAGAGAGAGAGAGAGAGAGAGAGAGAGAGAGAGAGAGAGAGAGAGAGAGAGAGGGAGACGGTAGAGAGGGCGTACATCGACTTCAATTACTATGAAGACGGAACATAATGGTCTTCATCCCACCTGTCTGCGATAGCTAGGGAGGTCACCCTAAAACAATTTATAAAAAAAAAAATCACACTGGACTAAGCAATTGAACTTTTGGATGCAACTTCTCACATACGACATATCAGGAAGCTCTCTGAACATAAAAATCGCCTTTGGAGGAGGCTATGAATCATCTTTATGTGATACCAACATCCAACGTCTCGGTATGTGTTCTTCCACCAATCTATTACCGGTACCAACAAAGCCAACAATGACCCTAAGTACCGTTGCAGAAACTATGAGGAATATTAAAGATCATATCAAGAAAAAAAGAGTAATAACACTGTCGATGGTGACGATAGTAGTAATAATGGCGATGTTAAAGATACGATAGAGGTAATATGGTCAATGGGAACAAAACAATAAACATGGTACGGTAAAAGTCTTTGTTCTGGCTACCAGTGGGCGATTTTATTCAGCTTAGATGAAACGGAAAGCTTCCCATAATAGAACGTCTTAAAAATATATAACTTGGAGCCAGGTGAAGCGAACGTACGCCTAGGGTACTGCAGAGACCACCGAAGATGACGAGGAAATCCTACAAGGAATAGCTGAAAACGAAATTGTGAGAGATCTCAGGAGGACCAGAGAGATGCATAAAGGGGAGAATGGGGTCAAACAGAGTGAGTGGTAGGGAAGGACAAGTGTTCAACAAAGAAGGGCTCCAAGAGGCCGCTCAACGCGAAAGAAAACGAGAAGAGGACAACCACTGAAGGCCTGAAGTATTATTTTATATTTCATCAGCAAAAGCTAGCGCTTCTATCCTTAAGGACAATGTAGCACTGAAAAGGTGGATTCATAGGGATGGTAAAGAGGAGAGTGGACAAAATAATCCTGTGGTAAAAAGAATGGTAAAGAGGAGAATGGACAAAATAATCCTGTGGTAAAAAGAATGTATTTGACCTTAAGGTAAATACATTAAAGTTGTCAACAATGGGTATGTGAGAAGATAAGACATCTCAGAGGAGTTGGTTATCATGGAGTGTGAACATGAACAGGTATTTGTTTTGCATTGCACTGAAATGTTGAAAAAGCAAAACAAATGTCCTTGGGTTTCCAAGGTTGTTTGAGCACTGGGAGCTAGTGTACAGCTGTTTCCAATGCTACAGTAGCAGGTGCCTTCTCGGAAGCTGTGGGCACCGTAGGTTTACGACGTGAGCAAGTCTTTTACGACTTCGTAGTCTTACGAGTATCGTAAATATTCGATGTAAATAAATATACTCGTTTCAGCTTTGCGGAAGATTCTCCGGCCGTCGTAGTACTTAGATGTGGAGGCAACTGTACACGAGTCTAAAGATGATAAATAGGCGCGGTCTTGGTAAGCAGTGCGTGAGCTGCAATAAAATGGTTTTAGGGTACATAAGCCTAAGAAATGGCAACGCAGGTACAGCGGGAGATATATGTTCGTCGACACTAAAGATACATTGGTATCTATATAGGATTGAGTCATAACTCAGTGAAAGAGGGGCGACCAATTACAGACCAGGTAATAAATGTAAACAAAGGGACTCTTTGTTTATTCACGACAAAAATTCCAAGTTTACTAAACATTCGTCCCAACGTTTAACTATGAAACTTCATAAAAAGTCGACGTACTTGTTTATCCAACTGTACATACATGACGACCCCGACCCCGTACAGACGACTCCAGGCACAGCGGAGTGGATACGAATACCTCCGTCTACCTCCAGATCGGGCCAACCACCTCTCAAGTTTCTTCTTTAACGACCTAACGCCAATTACGCCCGGGAAGTCCTTCAGGGCTGCGTCTAATTGTGCGCCGGTGCCCCCTCAATGGGAAAACTAATATGGAAATGTGGCGTGCGAGTCGGTCGGCGGCCATGGAAGAAGCCAGGTTGAAGGTGGAGGAGCGCCGAGGGCGGGGGACGCAGGGGTGAGGGTGTCATTCGTGCTAGAGACAGACCAGCTGCGCCCGTTCGGGTAGCAGGGAACCAGCTGGGATGACAGACCAGCTAGATAAAAGCGAGAAAAGGGGAGTTGTGTTTTCTTAATGAAATGCTATAAAGTTAATAACCTCCAAGAGGACCAACGTAAAAGTGCATTAGTAATAGCCACACACACTCTTGCAAATCAAGGAGGGTTCCTGCATGTATGCATGTGTGTGTGTTTGTGTGTGTGTGTGTATGTATGTGTGTGTGTGTGTGTGTGTGTGTGTGTGTGTGTGTGTGTGTGTGTGCGTGTGTGTGTGCGTTTGTGTGCATATGTGTGTGTGTGTGTGTGTGTGTGTGTGTGTTTGTGTGCGCGTGTGCACCTAATTACATTTACCTTCTTGCAATATACAGGAAGGTGGCTTCACTTCTGAGGTCCTGTATTCTACCCTCCAATTACCATGACTCGTTTTAAATTCGTAAATGGGTCCAGTTTATGCTACATTAGCTCCGAAATTATTCCAGGAGTTTACACATCTGTGTGGATATTTATTTTCCACACCTTTCAGACACATGTTCTTTTCCAAATTGTTTCCATGACTTGATGATGCCCTCCTATCCCAAACGAAGAGATCTTATCTGCAACTTTGTCCACCCATTTACTGATCTGAGCAAGAAAATCAAGTGCCAACCCTCTCTCCCTCTCTCTTCGATCCTTTAAGTGGTATAGTTAGAGCTTCTTGTCTCTCTTCGTACGACTTATCTTCAAAGCCGGAAATAATTTTGGTTGATGCACCGTATCATCTCAATCTTTCTTACATCTTTCACAATGTGTGAGGCCCATAACACTGCTGCATATCCTAATCTAGGACGGATTAGAGTTTCTATGACAATTTTAGAGCGAAACCGGTCAGGAATAAACTCAGAAACTCGGAACTAGACCAGTGACTTCTTATTCCACCTTCATCAACTTGTCACAATGTACCAGCATATATATATATATATATATATATATATATATATATATATATATATATATATATATATATATATATATATATATATATATATATATATAGTCCCGGCCACTATCCGATTACTTCCCTGTGAGCCCTTTGAACATGAAAACAATCAGGCTCCCTACCAGCTAGAAAAATTAGTAAGAGGAAGGGATCGATTCAGCAGAGGTACAGTGTGCAGAGGCCACCAAATCCCCTAACTCGAGATCTATCGCTCCAATTATTAACATACACAAATGTGCACATTATGGCGACAGAAGTATGTAGATAGTTTCTTTATTCCTATATGAAGTCATTCAAATTATGTACTATTTATATTCTTTCGTTAAAACTTAAGATTCCCGCTTTTGTATGCCTTTACACCATGCATTTATTTTTGTCCATTGTTTGCTTCACACAACCCGTCTTTTATATTCAAGGGCAAAATTTACAAGTCCTCAAATCTGCACTCGTTTGCAGAGTTTTGTAACGCAGACCTCTAAATCGGAATTCTTCGTTTGCTTATTTATTTTTGGCAATTTGTTACTATTTCCTTAAAAGAAAAAAACGTCAAAATGATCGGTGACATATTAGACCACAATTTCACCTATACCAGTTCAGCATCTGGCCTTTATTACGGTACGCAAAGACAGTCACCAAGAGAGCCTATTGCACAAACCAAATACGGTATTTGGGTAGCAATAGCCGAAAAAACTCGAATGATTTCATGTTGTTACCAGCGCTTCTATCCTTCTGGACAATCCCACGCCCCTACCGTGCGCAGGCATTCTACAACACGATTCTATCGTGTTTACCGAACACTTTCATTGAGCTCGTTTCCTGGTCGGCAGGATGACGGCAAACCTTCTTCGGGTGGTCCTCGGACGGTCGAGAACCTGGCGCGTTCCCAGGCTCTTGCGGGGCTTTCTTGTGGCCGACCCCACAACCAGAAGTTGCTTCTTGTCCAAGACCCCTCGGCCATCACTCGAACCAAAGTCCATAAGCTCTTTCTTTCCGTCTCCCACGTCGATGTACGTGGACGCTTGTTCTCTTTGCATGAGTATTTACCACCTCAACTGATGAGCCGTGATGCACTTTCCTAGGTTAGTGTTCGAGCCGCATACTCTCTTTCACTGATGTTTGTGTTGTTGATTAAATTCTCTCCCACCCCAAACCCCGCTTCTCCCCACACTTCTTCTCCCCCCCGCCCCCGCCCCACCTCCCCCACTGGTTTGTGTATTGATTTCTGTGGGAGATGTCATTGTGTTTGAATTCATCGGCCTACTTGCGGGAATCGGCGCATTCCTTATGTTTCTCGTCCATTATTAACTCGAATGGTGATGGAAGACCTCAAGGTTCCCAAGCTCAATCCCCCCACCCTTTTTTACCTCTTTTTCATTCTTCTATTGACATAAAGAAGATAAAAAAAAAAATACGAAATCGACAAATAAAGGAAATAAAACGCTCGTAGAGGGCCGTTCCAGATAGAAAAGAACGAAGATTATCACACCAATTCTGCGCCTAAGCACATGATCATGCTCGTAGTGATACTCATCGGACTGCTCTTTTATGGTAACGGCCCTGTGTGACAAAACTGTATACATACACCCGGAAACCGATTACGATCCTTTTGCGTGGTATTCCATTGCGTTTGCGCTATCTTGATCTCATTCAGATGCTTATAACGTCCCTCCATCACGACCGATTCTTCTGAGTCGGGAGAGACCGGAATTCTTCCATTCCTGTTGTTAACCAAGACGCGTATTAACCAGCTCGAGCAATGTTCGAGTTACCTTTTCTGATCCTCTGAGGAAGCGAGTGCCTCCTACTAAGTGCACCCCACAACTAAAAATGAAGAAAAAAAATTCTATTGTCCCTCAGTTCTCCTACCCTTCGTTTTTCTTTTAACCACTTCTTTGATAATACCTCTTCGTTGCGATGTTGTCTCCTAGTGCAGAAGCTCCGGTTACTGCCGAAAAAATACTACTCTGAAGAATACGCATGTGGGTGAGTGAGGGTGAGGAGTTGGCAGATAGGAGACGGTCACACCACCCATCTTTTGAAGGCACCTTCCCTCCCTCCCTCCCTCCCCTTCCTTCGATCTTCGAGAGTCGTTTCCGAAGTAGGGCCATTCTTTCCCCGGACCCTCTCCTTTCTCTGGCTGCCACTACTATGTTATAGTCCCCTGAATTAAGGGACAACCCATTAGTTTTTATCTATTATGATCCGTCCATATTTTTCTCCAGTATAAACGTCCTCATTAACTCATTATCTCACTCCTTTATTCATCATCCACTTTAGTACTGGTTGAGCCATTGTACATCAGACTGACATTCATTAATTTGTTCCCTAACAAAATGCATCTTGTTGATTTACCTTTCGCAAGATTCGTGTTAATGAGAAAATCACTTACTTTTCCTCCCTTGAAGGTCTATTTAGTTGATGTCGTCTTTCGAATCAACGCCTGTTCCTTTAGTGTACTTAGATCAATGTCTCCCTTGCCTAGAGGCCTTACCCAATGATGCTAGTCACGTTCTAGTTTTCTACAGGTAGAAAGCGTTCGATTGGACTTGCGAAAGGTGTACGGCACATGGTCTGTCTTGTTCTACACTCATCTGCCTGCATGCCCTTGTGTTTTGTTACCTGAATGCATGTTCCAATGCTCGGGCGTTTGCCTTTGCATAAGTCCTCGAATATATTTGTATTGTGATCGACTTGGCTTCATTGATGAGGTGTACAGACTGCTTCTCATTCTAAGTGTGGCACTAGTCTGTATGCTGAGTTTCGTTTGGATGTTTAGCTTTAAAGAGAATTCTTATGTTCATGCATGAGGTGACACACAATACTCTGCGACTGAAAATGTACTCTTGACATTTCGTTCTAAATTGATTTCATCTGATCTGTTAAGATTCATTTCCTGTTTGGTTACAGTCAAGCATACGCTTTGATATCAAGTCCCGATGAGTGCCACTTTCCCCCTCCAGGTCTCTGTGTGCATAGGGCAAAGGTGACTGATCTGGTCGCCCCCATAGGGACAGACGTCGGAGTGAATCATCTCCCTCCGATCCTTTTCAAATCTTAATAACCCGAGGGGTTGGCATACGGTCCCCAGTCCGACCCAGATCTTCCCTCCATTTTTTTTACACCGAGCAGACAACGGATGAGTGTTCGTCTGCTCTTCATTGCATTTGCCGATGACAAAAGGAACATTCCCGCACTAATACAACACTGACACCAATCCAACATTCCTTAGTGGAGAGATCTATGGAAAGGTCCGAGAACCGTTGCCAGCCGCTGTGGGACTGTGGGACAACTAAACTCGGGACAACAATTTTCATCACATTTAGATATGCATTCTATATGCCATATACACATGCTCACATTACATACTCATATAAGACATTCATACTCTACCCGTACATACTCATATAATACATTTACACCATACCCGTACATACTCATATAAGACATTTACACCATACTCGTATATACTCATATCAGACATTCATACTGTACTCGTACAAGACATTTACACTATACACATATATACTCATATAAGATATTCATACTGTACTCGTATAAGACATTTACACTATACCCGTACATGCTCATATTAGACATTCATACTGTGCTCGTATAAGACATTTACACTATACACGTATATACTCATATTTGACATTCATACTGTACTCGTACATACTCGAGTTTGTTCTACGATTCATCTAGTAACTCGGCCGACAGTGCGACCAACACAACTTCCCTCCAGAAGTGAAGTTTATTCATTTCACTCGCTCTACGAATAGTCACTGAACTGGCCTCCTGTTCTTAGAACACCTCGTTGGTATTCTCATTTCTAATTCGTTCAGTTTCCAAACTAGGAGCGATATTACACACAGTCCCTCCCGTGTAAAGCCCCGTTTATTGGCTCTTGCGTATTTAGGTAGGTTAAGCTTCCTCCGCGTGGTTTTTGTTGTGTGAAGTTTCGTTAATACTTCCTTGTATTGGACTCAGAGTCTTGCCCTCTTAGGTCTTTCCGTCGTGTAATAAACCCGCTCGCTTCCTTCCAAGGGAAGGCCACAAGGATGAATAAGATATAGTGTATATTTTCAATATTTCAGTCTTAGAACATACATACATATACCAAAGGCTTTTCCCCCCTTATAAGGAAGGTAGCCAAAAAACAAAGGCATAAAAACCACTCCCACCCATTCCATCCCTAACATACTCCCCTCCCCTCCACCCTCTTCCCTCCCTCTTATCTCGGCTCCTCCTGGATGACGGGTCATCCCTACATCTCGCCCACTGCCCTGGGTCAGAAGCAGTGTCGCAAGAACATAGGAACATGAAAACGAAGAAGACTGCAAGAGACTATAAGGCCTACACTAGACAGTTCCATCTCCTTTACCACCTATCATCCCTATCCGTAAAGTTATTTAATCTTCTTTGTAAACAACCAATGGTTTAGCGGTAACTACATGGTTACTAAATCTATTAAATTCATTAACCATTCTGTTGGTAGACCAATTCTTGCCTCTTTCCTTCTGAAACCCATCGAGCCCTTTTTTCTTCCACTGCATTCTCCGGGCACCGCTCGAACGATTTCTACTCAGTATACAGTCATAACCTTTAGTAAATAATTCGGGGAAAAAAGACGCTGAACACAACTCGTAACTCTCTATAAATCAATGTAATGAAAACAGTCTACAAGGAATTATTCCGAAGTATTTTTCCTGCGATTTATATCAGTTCAGAGTTGACCCATTTTTTTGGCGGTAGAATGATCAAGGACCTTCCCATGAATGAGAATCAGTTCCTCCTGAGAGCAAGAAGTTTACAGCAGTAACGGATATGATTATACACACTTATGCATACATACATACACACATACACAAATACACCTCGTGGCGCTGTGGTTAGAGTTCTCGCCTGCCACTACGACGGTCCGGGTTCGAATCCCAACCAGGAAGGAAATAATTTCACTACTGCTTCGCTGCGGGGTGTTACTCCAACTCTCGTGGGCGGGGAATTGTGTGTGTGTGTGTGCGTGTAAGGTAACAGTATTACCCATAGATCGGTCATACGAGCTCCGAGCTCTCATCCGGGAGGTTAATAACTGTCGATCACGAGTCCAACACATGATCCAAGACCATGGTGAATCACACACACACACAAATATATATATATATATATATATATATATATATATAAATATATATATATATATATATATATATATATATATATATATATACAGAATCCTGTAAAACTTCAACATTTCAAGTCCTATGAAACGTATCGCATTTGATTTGGAGCACATCAGCTGACTCGAAGTTTCGTAATCTAGCAAGATTTGTCAAGGATTGTCAATATTTCCTACGAAGTTAAGGGCAACCGGACGTGAAGAGAGAGATGGGGAATTTCGCGTTCTGGCTCAACCTCTCACACGCCACTGATGTCCTGCGGACCTCGCCAACAAGGAAAAGACGAAGACAATGGAGAAACAATTCGGACAATTATCGCCCACGAAGGAAAACTGTAAAAATAAATAAATAAATAAAGAAAGGAAGAAAAGTGGAAGATTCTTGTGCTGCCTTACGACCACTGATTAATATTCTCCTGATCCTCTTCTGAGAGCAGAATGTCTTGATCATCTCTTCTCCTTTACCGTTCATCGACTATGCAGGATGATAATAAAGAGATCCAATATTGATTCTGTGGCCCATGATCACCTGTCACCTCATCCCTTTCGTCTTGGCGCATGCCATAACACGCGCGCTCTTCATATTCCAAACTTGGCCAGACTCACATTAAAAAAAAAAAAAAAAATCCGTAATGACGGATTAATAAGAGGCGAGAAAAGATGTGAGCAAATATTTGCACTGGATCTGAAGAATATTACCTAACATCTTGAATATTTATAAAAATAAAGAGCAGGTGGAACTGGCGTTGGAGAGAGAGAGAGGTGACAGAATATCTCTTTTTGTTTCTCCGAAAAGTAACACATACGCCATTACAAGTCTGCCATTTTTTGTTCATTTACTCAATAAGCATATATGTCTAAGTATGCTCACAGACATAGACTTAGATTCGTAGAAGCTGTCCACCCACCCACCCACACGGCAAGCCCTCCAGGCCAAAAACCCAAAACAGAAAGGAGTAGGTCGGACCTACTCTTCCCCACAGTTCAATGTTTTCGAAGACTCGTATAAATGCATTTCCTTGTGGGAATTCATGACATTCACAGAACTACCTTTTTACTCGTCTCCCATGCCTCTTCCCACGACCCCTCTGTCCTATCTTGTACTCCCTTTGCCACTTTTCTCAACTGTAAACAAATGTGTCCGCCTCCACTTTATCTGTCATTTTCCTTTCCAAGTATTCCCCTACGGTGTCTCCCACACCCGTTATGATTTCATTCTTCCTATCCCTCTCTTCCTCTGTACCTTTAAACTGTAAGCTAATTATTTTATCCTATCACTACTTACTCTCTTCACACCATCTATTTCCACGTTCGTCTTTGATCTGATCACAATTTTCTTTATTTCACGCTTATTTCTCTGACCGTCTATTCCCCATCCCATCTGCCTTATTCCACTCAGCCATTCCGAAGGTCCATAACTCGTTCCCATTTAGAGATACTGGCCTCGCTACCCTTTTCACGGCATTAACCTTTGCTTTTAGTGCTACTTGCTCTTCCATCCACGCTTTCTTTTTCCAATATGCTGTCACCTTTCCCGCGGCTGCTAGCTTGTATACCGCCCCCGATTCATTCCGGTACCCTCTTGTACGTCCACCTCAATGTATCTCACCAGCATCACCCTCCTCCAATTTTTATATAATATTTAAGTACTCCTCCCCCCTCCCTTTTCCCATCTATATACCTCTGGTCTTATTTATATTTATTCTTCTTTTACAATTTTATCTAAAACTGCTTATCCACTGTTGTCCATCAACACCACATTCATTCGCATACATCATAGTTGCAAAATCTATCCTTCCCCTCCATTCCCACATTTTCACTCCTATTTCAACTATCCGTTTAAGTCTTTCATGATTTCACAAATGGCCCGCCGAAAATTGGCACTGGCTCTAACAGTGCCATGGAAATCCCTCTGAATATCCTCTTGTATGATTCTAGAAACTTTTCGCCCCTTCAGTAAGATGGCGACCTTTGTAAATTCTATTCTGAATAATGATTGACGATTTTATTCGGCCGACGACGCAAACTCGTTACGAAATGTCTTCTTGGTCGATCCATCCATTGGATCATTTTGTCCAAAGATTGCTTGCGTTAGTCAAGAAAAGATCCTTAAGATGGCGACCTTTGTAAGTTTTGTTCTGAATAATGATTGACGATTTTATTCGGCCGACAACGCAAGCTCGTTACGAAATGTCTTCATGGTCGATCCATCTGTTGGATTATTTTGTCCCGAGATTGCTTGCGATAGCCAAGATAAGATCCTTAAGATGGCGACTTTTGTAAGTTTTGTTCTGAACAATGACTGACGATTTTATTCGGCCGACAACGAAAACTCGTTACGAAATGTCTTCTTGGTCGATCCATCCGTCGCGTCAATTCGTCCCAAGATTGCTTGCTTTAGCCAAGATAAGATCCTTCAAAGGTTCCACCACAACCAAGGTATAAAGGCTAGTCAAGTCCCGTATACTTCCAAAAACACCTTTTTTTTTTTTTAGTTATCCTTACTCGTAATACTCTGGGAACTCAAGCAATTGTAACACAAAATCAAGAATCTTTTTCGCAGATTTCCACCGGGACTTATCTTCTCTTTCTTCTATACTTCTTTCAACACATAATTACCTTTTATCTCGCGCAATGAATCTCCATCCAATTTTATCTCTGAATGCAACCGAACCAGTATGCATCTTTCCTTCCATGTTATACAAGGCATACAGTTATCAAATTCCAACGCATTTCTTTGTCTTTTACATCAACATAGAATGTGATGTGTGTTGCATATCATGGACACAATATGTGATTTTGATGCCGTGCAGCTTCGCTTAAGCAGTGATACTTACTATCATATCAGTGTAAGAATGTAAATCTAATACTGCTTTTAGATGAGCGTCTGTGAAGTCGGGCCGCATCATTCCATTACACATGATTGGTTGGGGAACTCGGAGTAGGTAGCACACAACCCTCCCCCCCCCCTTTTTATTTTACTGGTCATAATCATGCACAGGAATACAATGTCAAGATAATAAATTTGTGAAAGTAGAATATGCAGACGTAGAGACAAGAAATTACAAGTCTGTGAAGAAAAAACAATTGAAGATCAAAAAATGTGACAGGTTAACTTTAAATCAACAGCCTTGCCCCTCCCCGATGTGTGTGTTTGTGTATGCATGCGTACATGTATGTGTGTGTGTATTTACCTAGTTGTCTTATACGGGAAGAGAGCTATGCTCGTAGTGATCCGTCTTTGTATCTTTCAGCACCTAGTGTGTGTGCGTGCGTGTGTGTGTGTGTGTGTGTGTGTGTGTGTGTGTGTGTGTGTTTGTGTGTGTTCATATATATGTATACATATATATATACATACATAATTTGATTTCTATTGCCTTTTTACACCTCGTCAGGGACCAAAAGGTCTTTTATCGACATGCTTCATCACAGTTACTCATCATCAAATTCGGGAAGGGACCTTTTATATCAAAAGTAATAGCGGCCGCGGCGGCGAGGAACGACCTTCATATCAGTGAGGAAACGTCAGATGTCGTCCAAGATTGCATCGCGCTTCTTGTTCCTCCGTCTCCAGTTGCTTAAACAGGGTCGTGCGAATCAAAAATGCAAATTTGCCTTCAAAACTTGGGCGGCCGAAGAATAGCACGAAACAGTGTCAGGCCTGGAGGTTTACCACAGGCTCCGAAGGTGGCCGGGATTTCGAGGAAAAGGGCGCGCCCTTGCTCTCGCCCCAGCGCCGGGGGGTTAGCGCAGAACGTGAGGTTGAAACGTTTCTCGCATGACTTTCGTGGCTTAGTCGGTATTCAGTTGATTTAAAGTATGACCAAAGTGTTGATTATGAAGAAACAAACCATTACACCTGTGCTTGGGGTTTTCTATCGTTTATTCTTATGCCTTTACTTCATACAATCATACAGTAACTTGTGCTCTGGTATGAACATATGCGTGTAGTCCTATCCAATAACCCAATTGTGTAACACATACATCCTTCGCATCAGCTGCATACGTGGCGGCACGTGCGTGCCATTCCTACGCGCAGGTGATACATGCACGTGCATCAGCATGAAGTGTGGCACCGCCACCTGCTCGCGTATCGAATGGCAATACTCCCCGAACAGCAGCAGAGCACAGTTTAATCAACGGTCAGGAAAAAAAAAACGCCGCAATTGAGGGGATGCAAGGGAAGGGGAGGGGAAGAGGGGAGGAGGAGAGGGGAGGGGGAGGGGGAGAGGGGAAAGGGAGGGGGAGGGGAAGTGGTGGGGGAGGGGAAGTGGTGGAATACACAGACGAAGGAGGGGCAGTGGGGGGGGGCGTCAGAGGCAGATGGAAAATCACAAATATGAGGACACCAAGAGGCGAGGAGAGAAAGAGATAGATGGCTAGACATACACAAGTGCATAGATAGGCATAAAGCAGTTGAGAAGAGAGAGAGACAGACAGCGATTGAAAGAGAGAGAAAAAAGAGAAAGAAAGAGAGAAAGAGGGAGGGAGAATGTATTCTTTATTCCACATCCTTCAATGGTTTTTCTTTTACATCTAAATATGAAAAGTATTCACAAAATGCGAAGCCCCACTCTTCAAGATTTAGTTGGTAGAAAAAGTTATAAATGATTTAAAAAAAATTAAACGTTTTAAAGTTTTACAATTATATATACTGAACATTATTTCCAAGTCTAGATTGAATATATAAGATAGCGAATATTGTTTAACTTCTCTTTAAAAATACCAATGCTTTAGGAGTTTTTCACATCATATGATAAATCGCTCAACTATTTTTGTTCCCAGACAACAAAGTCCTTCCTGCCTCTCTCTCTCTCTCTCTCTCTCTCTCTCTCTCTCTCTTCTCTGAAGTTATAATACGAGAATGAAACAAGTCACTGGTACCTGATCTTCCCTGAGGTAATTTCAACTATTAACATTTCCAAGCCATGAGCTACTTGAGAGAAAGGAGAGAGGATAGACAGAGAGAAATTCAGACAGGCATAGAGAGAGACAGATAGACAGAGAGAAAGCAATATAGTGAAACAGGCAGAAAGACAGAGTGAGTTAGAGAGAGAGAGAGAGAGAGAGAGAGAGAGAGAGAGAGAGAGAGAGAGAGAGAGAGAGAGAGAGAGAGAGAGAGAGCGAGAGAGCGAGAGAGAGATTGTTACTGATTTTTATCCAATTTAGATGGTTTACGCAAGGCCTTGTGAGGTTATATTTGCAACCATCTCGACGCGCACTTTTTTGCTGAAGAATTCTGTAGCGTCTGGAGTTTTGTTATTAGCATATTCGCCGTTCCTCAGCCTGTCGAATTAAAGAAGATATTTTGAGCAATGGCCTCATGTACTGTTACTTTTTTTTATTTTTAGCGTGTCTAATCTTCCGTCTTGATATTTAATCGACCTTTTGAAATTCCTACATAAGAGGTTAAAACAGAACTTATTTGTTTTGTGTGATTTCTTGGCGAGGTGTGCAGAAGTCGTTGCCAGACTTCATGTGAACGCTGGGTAGTCTAGACGGTATGCCAACAATCAATCATTATCATGTAAGATTTTTGGGTTATTACCACCAAAATATTGTTTAACCTTTTTTTATTAATTGGGTTCATCTTATGTGTTTATGCATCTACGGTAAACAATTAACTTTGTTTGTGTGACTGAATTATACATTGTCAGCATATTGAGTTAGCTTAAAGTTTGTTGTTATATTAGGTAAACAAATAAGAAAATCTGATAAAAATGAGTTGTTGGACCAACACTTTTGATTCCCTTCCTCTCTCTCCCTTTCTCTCTCTCTCTCAATCTACAAAAACACACGATTTCACAGTACCTCCTTCAGCGAGTGCTAACATTTTATAACAGTCCATGTCTTAGAAAACAGCTCTTACATTCTAAGAACATGTAAAAAGAGTATTCAGATTATCCTTTTCGTATGCTAATCCCAACTTCTTTCTTTCTGTACTTGGTCGCCTGCTTCCTGTACGTCATTTCTTCTCTATGTTTCACTGTCTGGTAATATGTTTCTCTTTTTTTATACTAAATTCCTTCAAATATTTATCAAAGCAGCCGGTATCACCAGGAACACAAACACTGGCACTTTGTAAAGATGCTTTAGCAAGATGTTTGGCCTACATATCTATGATGTTCGTATAATGGAAAGAGTACTAGATTCATTGTGTTTCAGAAACAGATGAGAGAGAGAGAGAGAGAGAGAGAGAGAGAGAGAGAGACAGAGAGAGAAAGAAAGAGAGAGAGAGAGAAAGAGAGAGAGAGAGAGAGAGAGAGAAAGAGAGCTAAAACCTGAAAAATATCAGACGTGAGAGTATGAGGAGTAGAGAAGGAGACGACAAGATGAGGGAAATGTGAGTGGGCAGGGCAACCTAGGCGTGAAGGGACAGGGAGAGGACACAATAAAAATCGGGTAGGGGTGTGCGGGTGGGGGTGGAGAATGGGGCAGTGAAGAACCAGGACCAATGGAACCGGGGGGTGAGCCCACTGGGAGGGCGCTGCGAGACGGAGAAAGAGAGGAAATTGAGGAAAGAGGCAAGAGGTACGCTGACAGGTAACTGCAGATGTGGAGGAGGGGCAGGGAGACGAGGGAAAGAGGCATACTCGGCAGGAAGGCAGGGGGGCGAAGTACTTGCAAATGTAGGAAGTGGGCAGGAGTAGGGGAAGGGAAGGGAAGGGAAATTTAAGGGGGTAAAGGGAAGGGAAAGATGGTAAAAGGTGACGGGAGACATCCCGATGGAAGCAGTGGAGGGGGAAGGAAGAGGAGGAGGAGGAGGAGGAGGAGGAGGAGGAGGAGGAGGTGGAGGAGGAGGAGAAGGAGAGAGTGGACGGGTTTAGATGGGACGGGGGTGAATGGAAGGATACCAGGTCTCAACTTTGGCATTTGCGGGTGTTTGCTCTCCGCAGCTGTCTCTGGCATTTGTCCGCCAGGACGCAGCTGTTCGTGGCACTCCTTGCCCCGTCGCAGCTGGCTGAGGGAACTCGTCGCACGGACACAGTTGTACACCTGGCATCAACTGTTATTCCACAGCTGGTTCTTGAACAGAGGGCGCTTGACGCTGTCATACTACTGCATAGTTTCATGGATGTGTTATGGATACGTTTTCTCGTACAAATTGTCCTCTAAGCGAAATTTTAACCTTTCGGAGGAGTGAGCAGTTTCCCTCCCTTAGCTCGAGAACACATTTTAATGTTAACCGGGACGAATATGTTCGACAATCACACTCTCGAGCAAATCACTGACACCCCCTCTCTAATTCCTTGGGAACCCGCAATGCTCCCTCACAGTACTCCATTTCCACCGTAAACACAACTTCTCACCAGGAACCCCACGACCTACGAGTCCAAAATCGCAAGCACAGTTTCTCCCGGATCACAAACAACCCCTGCTAAACAGTAAACAATTCTGTTTCCCAACGTAGACGTAGATCGTTTTGACGCAAACTCTTCCTCCTTCGCAAACAGTCTCCTCCAACAGAAGCAGTCCCCCTCCCCCACCTCCACCTCCTACTCCTCCTCCTCTTCCTCCTCCTCTCACTGTCAACGCGACAGCCCTCTTCATTAACAGATCACTGTTTTGACAGCCACCTTCACAATAACTTGCGCTCGGCTGCCTGCATCTATGGGATACGATCTCTCTCCACCGCATGATGATATTGTCATCACTTCCATCACCACAGTCACTGTCTCCTATTCCAACACCATTATCAGTCACCCAAACTGTAGGACTGGAGAATGATGACCATTTTTAACTTGCACACTCCCACCGTTTTCTTACCCTCCTATCTCCTCCACTTCTTCGATGTGATTTTGTCCCAAAGGATAGAAGCGCTGGTCATCTGCGAGGAAATACAACTCTACCCGAACTGACACGGCTAACCCCACCACCACTGCCTTCACCACGGCCACCATTATTTCCATTGTCGGTGTTATCAATTCTAATATAACTGTAACCACCCCATCTATAGTGTCATCGTCAGTCAAGCCATCGGCGATTTTCGGTGACACTGGCCTCCGGCGAGCTCCCACCCCCACTCCCTACCCATCCGTCGTTGTCGACGCGACAGATCCCCTCTTTTACTATTTACGTCCCGTCAGTTCCGCTTACACGCGCGTAAGTGCCATTTCCTCCCTAAAAATACTCTCATCAAAACATCCACTTCACTGATGCTGCCAAATACACCCTAACAGGGGCATTCCCATCAGCATACATTTCAGTTATCACATAATGTGATATACATGCACAATCATATTAATGGTAGTTATCGCTCCCATCAGTTTTAGCACCACCTGGCTTTAGCTAAACTGTCTGTGTCATTTATCCCAGTTCCACCACCACCGTCACTCCCACCAGCTGGCAACACCGCAACACTTTTATTACCAAAAAATATCTCTGGCAACACCTCTATGACCGTCACCACATCCATCACCATTACCGTCACCGTTTTACAATTACACCAGTGACACGTCTATTCTGCTACACACACACACACACACACACATAGGCACATACACATACACACACATAGGTACACACGACTCGTATCGCAGTGGTAGAGTTCCTGGCTGGCACTACGGTGGTCCGGGTTCGAATCTCGCCAAGGGATGAAAAAATTTCAGTATCGCTGCGCTGCGGATTGTTACCTCACCTCTCGTGGGCAGGGAGTTGGGTGTGTGTGTGCGTGTAAGGTCACAGCATTACCCATAGTTCAGCCATATACGATCTCTGAGCTCTCTTCCGGGAAGGGAATAAATATCGATCACGAGTCCAACACGTGATCCAAGACCACACACACATAGACCTCTTTTTCACATCAGTAGCCTAGCTCAAAATAACTCACAAACCCAATCACTACAACCTGGAGATAAACTCTCTAGTTTCATTATCTGCACCTTTACAGGGAACAGTCACAAGCAGGATTATTTGTCCCTAATAGATAGAAGAAAAAAAACGAGTCTTCAACAGTATTACCAGTATGATCACCATCACTGACCACGGCCGCAAGTGTCGCCATACAATCCTTCCACCACGAGCTATCACCTTTAGTTCCAGCCACCATCATCACCATACTCAGCCTCACACATACACACACAATATATATATATATATATATATATATATATATATATATATATGTGTGTGTGTGTGTGTGTGTGTGTGTGTGTGTGTGTGTGTGTGTGTGTGTGTGTATAAGTTTACCATCACCTTTACTTTAGTTCCAGGCACCATCATCATACTCAGCTTCACACACACACACACACACACACACACACACACACACACACACACACACAAACAATATATATATATATATATATATATATATATATATATGAACGTATGTATGTATACATATAAACATGCATACGCACACACATATATGTATGTATATATATAATGTATACTCGTATACATGCATGCATATATATACACAAACATATATGCATACATAAACACACATACACATACAATCACACACACGCACTCACTCATTCACACATAAACTGAAGAATATAACATCTCTAGAGAATGTATACCACAATCATGTAAACACACACACACATACGCAGGACACTAACAAAAAAAAACTCACGGGCATATAAGGAAGACTATAAGATTATCGTTATATGCGTTGACACACATATTCACTTAATAACTAGAAGCACATCCTGCTCTAACTAGCCAGTTCCTCTCGTTAACATAATTTATCATTCTACGACTATATACAAATGCCACAAAGTATCTGTAATCATACTAGTTATGATAATGGTTACAGAGATGGAAGAGAATGGTGTTATTTATTTATTTATTTATCTAAAGATCATAAATGTAGTTTCTCGTTTAAGGATAACGTTGTTCAGTTCATAGGTCGACTCTTTGTACATCTTTTCCTGTTATCGCCTTATCTCCAGGCGGCAGTGTTCTAAAGTGAGAAGGATACCGATGACAGTATGATTAAATCATCTAATAAGTACTGATGATCACTATAATCATCACCATTATTATCATCACCATCATTATCATTACCGTCATCATCATCATCATCATCATGACTATGATAACGATGATGATCGGGACCGAGATTTGTGCCTGACCTTCGAAAATCATAATTTCCCGGACCTGTCAAATTAAAACTCCTTCCAAGCTGCTTCGCTCCCAGACTCCATTTGCGCTCTCCAGGTCCCCTCTGAACCCTGGAAGGTTTGAATATCGTTCCAGAGACTCTGGGTCTGGAGCCGGCCGCACCAAATGAGCTCCGGCTACATTTCTCACGGTCGTTAACAGAACAAACTCGCTAACCTCTAATAGGCGCTGATCTGTCAGCGGTATATCACCTCACTCGCTTCCCTTGCATCCGGTCAGCCCTTTCATCGCTGTAACACACTCTGGGGAGTTCGACTCCAACCTTACTGGACTCCTGCAGGACCGGTCTAATCCTGGGGGACGATACAGGATTTCTAACCTATCACCAGGCAATGACCCCATAAAGCTGTGGGCAAATCGTGGGTTATAGGGGGTCTCGCTGTACCAAGACATACAGAGGATAAGTCCAACCCTCTGTTAATTAAACTCATCTCTCCTTTAACACAAAAAGAAATCATATAACTTTGCAACTGGCTCAAGGCTTCTTGATAAAAGTAAATCGACAAGTGAACTTTGTGATTGGATAAATTGGATAAATGTTTACATGCAAGATGTCTGTAAGTTTACTCGTAGGTTTATTTTGTCATAATATTTTTGCTTTGACTATTGTTGTTCAGCTTTCTACAACCTGATTATGTTTAATTTTATTTCAGACTGCCTGCTGCAATGGAACAATTGATTTGGCCCACCACCTATTATTTCAAGACTATAAGCCCCTTCCTCACACTTTTCATTATTAAAGCTACATTTTTCTATCTCTGCTAGGATACACCGTCGTGATGATAAAGTTAATGTTTTCGTGTGTGTGTGTGTGTGTGTGTGTGTGTGTGTGTGTGTGTGTGTGTGTGTGTGTGTGTGTGTGTGTGTGTGTGTGTGTGTGCTTGAGGAAATTTCCTAACTCAAAACTGGTAGTGAGTGTACGTAACACTTCGACATCATAACGACCAGCCTTCTCTGTAATAAATGGACTCTGTGCGATAAATCAGCGATGCAGTGACCCAACGACCAATTTTATGAGTCAGATATATTCTCTTTCCAAATACGTTGACAAGTCGTCATCAGACTGGCTTACACATTTCGGTCTTGTTCGTACTCCTTCGTCTGTCTGGTTTTTTTTTTTTTTTCTTCTATTATCATCATTCCATTCCGCGACATTATGAAACGTGCTTCACATCAGTCCCACATCCCCATTCTTTGAATTCATCGTTACAATAGATGATCTTTTGACACGCTGTACCTATATTCACGACAATATTTCTAAGTTCTTCTGATATGCCCGTAAGAGCTTCAAATAGGAAAGTTGTCATCTATTGCAAGTGAGACATTTCACCTACAGCCTTGTCTGGCGCCTAAACTCCACAGGGTTGGAAGAGCAAACATTGTTTCATAGATCGACCGCAAAGGCCTTGCGACCTAAAACTGACGATTGCTTATCCAAGCGAATGCGAGATCTTCAAGAGTAAAATAAAACTGATGTGCGCTTTACATTTGGGTCTTTGAGTTCCAAGACTTAGAGGGAAGCTTCTGGGAAATAAGAGGCAGTGTGGGACTACGCGGTCCAAGGAAGGGTGCAACAAGATAATGCTCACGAGGAGGAGAGAACTCATAACATCAGCAATTCAGGGCACGACCTTGTAAGCTATGGCCGTGGAGCTTCAGTCATAAAGGATCAGGCTGCCTCCGAAGTCAGAGATGAATTGCTAAAAGTTCACCGCTGACAACACAGAATTAGTAGGAAAAGTTAGATTAGGCAACCGGCAAAAGCCACGGGAAATTTGGCTAATATAGACATACGAGATCATCGTTTATGGCGTCACTGGTACCCAAGGGGATGGGGGTTAGAAGGGGAAGAGAAACCGTCAGCAGACGTGTTCAGAAAGAACCGAAAAACCCCTTAGTAGACTTCAAACCAAAGGAACTCAGCTGTGGAAGAAGAAAGCAAACAATATGTGCAGTGAAAGTGAGGCTTGCGTACTGAGGCTTTTGCCTCAGCTCAAGAAGGTTGGTGGGGGGGGGGAGTTGAAGCCTCCTTTCAAGGCCGATCTTCACGGCGTCTTTTAACGCACAAAAAAAAAAAAAATCGATCAACTCGAAAGAGCTTAAAGAGGAACGAAGGCAAAGTGGATCACGCGCCAATTAAAACAAAACTCCCTTTCTTAAAATTCTTGATCAACGGAATCCTGATAAACATGATGTGTAGTGTCAGGTGGTAACTTTAACATAGACTTACAAAAACGATGGGCACACGTGATGAACACCACGTCATCCCACATCATTTTCAGGAAGACACCCGACTCATCTCCAAATATGGTGGGCTGATGCGTCTCATTTCCCATTATTTCAAACCAGATGCCCAAGTCATCTCTATAACTTCCAGGTAATCACCCGCCTCATCCTCATCATCTTTATGTAAACGCCAGTTTCCAAGTCGACTTGTTTCTATTGTTTCTATAGACGCACCAAGCTCATCTCCACTGGCTCCTCCACTCATCCCCCTTTATATCCGTGTAGATATCCAACGGAACGTCATAAATGCCACGTGCACTTACAAACAATTTATCTTCACCAGGTTCATCTTCATAGCTTTCATGCAGACATCCGAATCATCCAAACTGTTCCAATGTAGATACTTAATTCAGTCAAACCATCTCCAGGGAGACACCCTATTCATCCTCACAGTCTCGATTCATCTCAGGTAGATACCCTACTCGTCATATATATATATATATATATATATATATATATATATATATATATATATATATATATACATGTATATATATATATATACATATATATATATATATATATATATATATATATATATATATATATTACACGTCTCATTTCCCATCGTTTCCAAGTAGATTCCAGAATTATCGCCATCTTCCAGATAGACACCAGGCTTATACTCACCATCTTCAGATAGACGCACAACTTATACTACAAATTCCAGGTACGCATCC
>NC_134777.1:118601230-118608730 GCF_046742065.1 Oratosquilla oratoria
TACCTTCTCTCCAGCAAACATTAAATAACCTCCCCAACCAGTCCACCATCACTGTACCGCCTCTTTTAAGACACACACACACACACACACACACACACACACACACACACACACACATATATATATACATATATATATATATATATATATATATATTTATATATATACATATAGGGAGTGAGACTGGAGGACGTGGATATCTTTAGATACTTGGATGCAAATGTAGTGGGAAAGGGAGGGGTGGAGGTGGAATTAGAATGTAGATTGAGAGAAGCAAGTAAATGCCTTAAGGGATTAAAAAGTGTAATGAGAAATAGACATTTTGGAATGAATGCATAGAGGAGATTGAATGAATGAGTAATTGTGTCGACAGCACTGTATGGGGATGAAGCATGGAATATAAGAGAGGAAGAGTTTAAATGTGCTTCAGATGAAATAACTGAGACGTATGGTAGAGGTCACTAGGATGGATAGAGTGAGAAACGAGGTGATGAGGAAGACATGGAGTGCAAAGGGAGTTGGAGGATAGGGTTAATGAGAGATTATTGGGATGGTTTGGACACAGGGATAGAATGAGTTAAGAGAGATTAGTGAAATAGGTGTGGAAAGCAGATGTGGAGAGTGTAAACATGAGGCTAATAGCTATAGCACTCTTCAGGAAAGTACTTTCCTGAAGAGGGCTATAGCTATTAGCCGAAATATAGAAGTTATACTTTCTTCTAAGTTTCCTTTTATTCCGACTGTGGGTTCTTCGTGATTGATATATGTATATATATATATATATATATATCTATATATATGTATATATATGTATATATATATGAGGAAAGCTTCTGGGAGCTGTCAAGAGTTTTTATGAGAATAGTAGAGCTTGTGTCATGATTGGAAATGAAGAGAGTGAGTGGTTCGAGGTAAAGGTGGGACTTCGTCAAGGATACGTTATGTCACCCTGGCTGTTCAACTTATACATGGATGGGGTGGTGCGAGAGGTAAATGCAAGGGTAGTGGGTCAGGGATTGGAGATGGTTAAAGAAAATGGAGAAAAGTGGGAGGTGAGCCAGCTGTTGTTTGCGGACGACACTGCGCTTGTGGCAGGATCGGAGGAGGGATTGAGAAAGTTGGTGGCAGAGTTTGGGAGAGTATGTGATAGAAGAAAGCTGAAGATAAATGTGGGTAAAAGTAAGGTGATGAGATGTATAAGGGGTGAAAGTGGCAGTAGACTGAAAGTGAGCATTAAGGGATAGCGACTGGAGGAAAAGGACAGTTTTAGATACTTGGGTGCAAATGTGGCAGGAAAAGGTGGAGTGAAGGTGGAGATAGAATGTAGATTGAGAGAAGCGAGTAAATGCCTTGGTGGATTAAAAAGTGTAATGAGGAATAGACATTTGGGAATGGATGCTAAAAGGAGACTGTATGAAGGAGTGATTGTGCCAACAGCATTGTATGGGGCAGAAACATGGAACATAAGAGAGGAAGAGAGAAGGAGCTTGAATGTGTTTGAGATGAAGTGTCTGAGAAGTATGATGGGGGTTACTAGGCTAGATAGAGTGAGAAATGAGGAGGTGAGGAGGAGAACAGGGGTGGAGAGGGAGTTGGGAGATAGGGTTGATGAAAGAGTATTAGGATGGTTTGGACACATGGAAAGAATGAGTGAAGAAAGACTAGTAAAAGAGGTATGGAAGGCAGATGTGGAGGGAGTGAACATGAGGGGACATCCTAGGATGAGATGAATGGATGGGGTGAAGGGGGCTTTGGGGAAGAGGGGAATGTCTGTTGAGGAAGGACGGGAGAGGACAGAAGACAGGGGTGAATGGAGAATGGTTGTATATGGATGACGTTGTGATTGCATGAGGTGGAATGGGCGGGTGGATGGGGGGTGAGGTAGTATGTGTGAGCAAAATTTGACGCAGCCCGAAGGGATTTCTCCCCGTCCTCTCCTTTTATGCAATGGGGGGACGGAGAGGGGGGGTCGCCGATTTAATGAAGCGTCCTTGCTGTGGATGTGCTGTGTCTTGCGACAATGCTTCTGACCCAGGGCAGTGGACAGGGTGCAGGGATGACCCGTCATCCAGGAGGTGCTAAGATGGGAGGGAGGGTGGAGGGGTGTGGAGTGTTTTCAGGGATGGAATGGGTGGAAATTATTTTATGCCTTTTCCTTTTTGGCTACCTCCCTTGTAAGGGGGGAAAAGCCTTGATATATGTATGTATGTATGTATGTGTATATATATATATATATATGTATACTATATAAGTGCATATAAACATGCACGTGCGCATACATGTATGTACACACAAATATATATACGACTGGACATATAGACGTATTATACAGTAAAGACACATACGAGCACACACAAAATACACGTGCTCTATGTATAGATATCTACACACACATATAAACAACACAGACACACACACACACGCACACACACACACACACACACATATATATACAATTGTACATATATGGATGAGACGAAGGGAGAAAATATGTAAAAGTCTCTTACATAAAACAGGGAAATATTTTTGCTTGAAGTAAACAGGGGGAGGAAGGTGGAGGGCGAGAAAGAAAAGGAGATGAGAAATAGAGAGGCTAAAGTTGTATTGGAAAAGGAAGGAAGACGCGATGGCAGCGTGTCACTATCGCCTCCGAAACTTGCTGAACAGAGAAGTTGAGAAGAGAGTAGAATTGATCAAAATGGAATGAAAGAGGGAGAAAGGGTGAAGAGACAATAAGAATAAAGACAGACATAAGGGGAAGTGAAGACGTCTGTGTAAATCAGGGATGGGGAAGAAAAGAACCGGGAAGAGACAAGATAATGGAAGAAATGTTAATGAAAGACAAGGAATACATGGATGGAGGGTTGAAATAACGAAAGAAAAGACAGATGAAAGGTTGAAATACAAAAAAAAAAATACAAAAAAATTAAAAATATATATATAAAATAATTAAATAAATAGATAAATAAATAAATAATAATAATGATTAATAATAATAATAATAGCAACAATAATAATAATAATGATTAATAATAATAATAATAATAATAATAATAATAATAATAATTATTAATAATAATAATAATGATAATAATAATAACAAGGATCAATAATAATAATAATAATAGTAATAATAATAATAGTAATAATAATAGTAATAATAACAATAATAATGATAATAATAATAATAATAAAATGGAAATGGGAGGTAAGCATGCGCGTTGGCTATTTACAGAGAGAAAGGAGATGGGAAGGAATAGAAGAATTACAGAGAAAATTACCTAGCAAATAGCTCGGGCAAACCGTCTGAAAGATTCTGATAGAATAAGGAACAAGCAAGAGGGGGAGGGGAGGGGTTGGAGAACAAGGAGGACCTACGCGTGGCAGGGTAAGCGTGAATCATATATTCCCATAAATCAGTGAAAAGTTCAGTGATAAGGGGAAGAAAATGTGTGTGTGATCTTCGTGGATCTAGAAAAATATATGATAGTTTATATATAGAAGTCTATTACTGGGAAGGTTTGGGAGGTGCTGGGTAAGAGCCAGGGTGCTGTGGGAAGTGAAAAACGCGCTGTAAGGGATGGGAGGGAATGTGTGAAGATGTGTGCAGAGGAGAGTAAATGTGGAGTCAGGTGAGTTAGGAGTGCGTGTTGTTTCAGTGGTTGTTAACATATTCATGAATGAAGTCACGGCATCAAGTAAAAGTGCCTTCAGAAGAGAGAGGAACAGAAGGGGAAGAATCCTTAAATCGTATATCATATTCAGACGACAAAACGCTATCAAGAGATCCCGGACATGCTAAAAAGATCAGTTAGATATCTGGAATGTATGTGAGAGCAAGAATATTGAGAGGATTAGGAAAAAGTAGGAAAAACAAAGACACCTTGAAGACGAAGCTGAGAGCAGATGTCCTCAATGACGTGGAGATGTTCAGGTACTTAAAGGCGGTCATAGACCCGGATGAGGAAATTACTCCCAAAATTGGTACAGAGACTCACCGGTAGGGGGGAGGACAGATGGCGGGAGCGACAAGAAAGATGTTTGCCAAAGGCTTTCACAATCAGCATCGACGAGCGCAGGAAAGTTTGTGAAATTAACAAGATGGGGCCCAAATGAAGAGGCAATTGCTGGAGACGAGGGGGATAGAGGAAGTGGTCAATGGAAAAAGCAAACAAACCATTATGTGAAAGTTATCAACAGCGGCGGGGAAGAAGATGGAAGAGATTTCAAAGGAAAAGGAATAAAATAGTGAAAGAAAATGAGGAGGGTGAAGAAGTAGGAGGCCGGTGTGAGGTTGTAATGATGGCAAAAGATCTAAAACCTTTCGGGGAAATACGATAGGGTTCTGTCTCGTGGCAAACAGAATGAGAGACACGAGAGAAAAGATAAAAGTGGAGGTGACAAATTAGGTGGGGAAACTGATGGGGTAAGGTTTAGTTTAATGACCTGTTGAGTGGCGAGGGTGGAAGAAACACTTATACACGGCTGGGAAAAGGAGCTGGGGAGGACGATGAAAGAAAGAGAGATTGAAATGATGAATGTGAGGCTATTAAAAAGTAACAAGAATAGACGGAATTACTTGAGGAACAAAACATAGATGACTTTTTTATGAATAAGAAGTTCTCAAAATGCAAAAGGAGGAAAAATTACTAGGGCACTGAAAATATTTTGCATTCAACTGAAAAAATAGAGTATATATGGAGATAAAAATCATCTGAACACCCCGGTAAGGAGCTATGGAAGAATTTAGACGACGAACAGGTAATTGAGCAACAGAATAGACTGACAGACTTCGACAGGGAAGAACATAATTATGTGGATCAGGTGTTCACACCGAAGCAAGTTGGATAAAATTGCTAAAAAAAGGAAGAAAGTCACTACACACAGAATCTATGGGTTTTAAGATGGCATGTGAGTGAGACAGGGAATACTCGTACATTGTGTAAAGTGCTTAAATGGTACAAGAAAGAAACCAGGTGCTGTATACAGACAGCTTGGAGAACCTAAGGCATATTGTGAGTATGGACAGAGACAATACTGGATGGTAAGGGAACTCGACTTGTCATCAATCATCCACCAGGGATCGAAAGACCCACACTACTATCAGGGTTGATTGGTGACCTCCACTGATAAAAAAAAATAATAATAATAAATACTGCAAAATTCCTACTCTACTCAATTAGGTCCATTAATATTCGGGTGTCCACAAAGGTTACATCCAGAAGAATCTAGTCAATAATGAAGTCACATCAATACACGACTGACGTCACTGTTTATCCCGGTCACATGCATCTTAGGTCTTCGCATCAGAATTTCAAACACGGAATTTTATGCATTTCCTCTTGTTTCATTTAATAATTTTTTTAAGGTCGCCGCACCGCAGATGTCGTGATGTATTTCAAGTGCGTGTGACTTAAATTGTATTCAGGATCGTACGAGAATGCATGGGTCGACCACTTCTTGGGCGAAGGCCTTACGAGGTGAGTAACTTTACTTCAATTTGTTCGGATGCATCGAAAGGTGCGTGACTTTTGTTGGCTTTGTCCGGATGCGTTCGAGGTTGCGTGACTTCGGTTTTGTTTTTCTTTGACATTTCCTCGTTTGAGGTATTGAACCAACTGTTCCTCAAGATTTTTTTTATAACTCTGTAATTCTGTTTTTTCTCTCTCGTGTTTACATGATGACCCAAGACACTCTTACGGAAACTCACAATCGAAGTCATTTTAGGGATGAAATAGAGAGTTGGAAGGAGAAAAAGAAAGTGTTTCAAGTACTCATGGTAGTGAAGTGGAGTTGATGGTGATAGATGTTAATGGTGACAGTGATGCGATAGAGATGGAAATTGCGGCTGACACGACAGAACAAGGATTGGTGTTGGTGGAAGAGATGGTGATAATGGAGTTACGGGGAAATATGGTGCAAAGACGCCGATGTTGATAAGATATCGGCGATAAAGTTTGTTGGTGCTGGTGCGGTGCTGGTTGGAACAGTGTTGTGGTGTTGTGGACATTATTGTTGTTGGTGGTGGTTGTGGTGGAAATGGCGAAGTGGTGGTGGCAGTGGTGGTGGTAATGATAGTTGTGGTGGTGGTAATGGTGGAGATGCCATTGACTGCGTTGATCTCAGTGTGCCGGCAATGGCGATGGTGTAAATGTCAAAGCTGCTGCTGGTGGTGGTGATGGTGGTAGTGGTGGTAGTGGTGGTGGAAATGCTGAAGCTGTGGTGTTGGTTTCGGTGATGCCGCAGCTGAGAATGACGGTAGTTAAGGTTTCGGGTTAGTGAAGATGAATGTCGTTGTAACGAGGTTATAAAACTGGTGGATGGGTTCCTGCCCGGGGGAGTGGGAAGGGGCAGGACGGGTGAAGTTGACGTGGGACCCGGGGAGAGGAGACTTGGATTGTAGTTGGGTTATGGGGTGGAAGGAGAGGGGGGAAGGGGAGAAAAGGGGAGTAGGGGAGGGGAAAAGGGGAAAAGGGGAAAAGTAACCGCACCCAGGCCGTAATCCTGGAGCACCCTCTAGCATGCCCCTCATTCACGCCAATTTATTCTGTCACCCACTTAGTCAGCTTGAGAGTACTTTCCATTTCTAGTATTGTTTCCTGAAAGAATGTGTCTCGCTGTTTTATTCCCTTCTCTGCTCAGGGGTGGGGGATGTGGGAGGGTTCCCTCGCCTGAATAAAATAGACTGGCAACAGTTAGAGCAACAAATATTCAAGTAGACAAGAGCAGTGGAAGGTTTAATCCCGAGAGAAATTAACATTGTCGTTGCTCAGGGATTCACCCCCCCTCCCGCGGTTGAATAAAATACTCCCTTATAAGGGTCAAGAAGCCCTTTGGCATATTATGTCAGGATAAAATCGCCAGTCGGCAGTCGGGACAAACATGTGCACAAGTCGCGAAGAGCGGCGGACGGGTTAAAGAACGCCACGAGCGAGGCGGCTTTTCGGCCCCAGTGCACTAACTGATGCCCGCAAGGCCTTTCCCGAGCGCCCCTTTTTCCGCCCCTCGAGAGGCGCTAAAGATATGGCATCAATGTCGTCGCCGCCGCTGGTTGGCGGGTTGGCTGGCAGCGTAGGCTCAAGTGGCGACTTTTCGGTGGGATTGTGTGTGTTGCTGTTGCGGTGGGCTGACGCTTCTTTCTGCTGTCCTCGCGCCGTTTGTTCAAGGGTTCGAGACTTCGCCCACAGGACTGGGGTAAAGGAGGAGGAGCGCCAGGAAGGAGGAGGAGCCGAAAAGAATACAAGTGTGAGAGAGGTACCGATAACGGAAGAAAGAATAAAAGGAACTATATAAAGGGGATAGTGAAGAGAGATGGGAAGGCTTGAAAAGGAACGCTGGAATGTGAAAGAGGAAGAAGAGATGCGCAAAGAGGGGAAGGAAATTGAAGTAAAAGGTAGGAAAACGAAGGGAAAGGGACAAAAGGGAAAAAATGAGGGACGAAGACAGAAGAACGACGGGAAGAAGGTGGGGAAGGGAGGAGGAAAGGATACGTGCAGGGAA
>NC_134777.1:118613730-118646230 GCF_046742065.1 Oratosquilla oratoria
TAATTATAAAAAATAATATTCCTTCCATTTCCTCAAAGGTGTCTCACCACCTGATTAATGATACTCCTTCCTCATACCTTTAGCTTTTCCACTTGTAATACGTAATGCTTGTTTTTCTAGATTCCACGTATTAATTTCTATTCCATTCATAAAGCGTATTAATTGCCTATAGTTGGATTTCAAGAATAACATGTTTTCCGTTTTTCTAGCATGATCAACAATCATAAGTGCCAACGGTACAAGTTTACAATAGAGTATTGTGTTAAGAGATAACTTGAAGGTGAGGAGGAGCCTTCACCAGGAGGCCCTGAGTAGCTGCGCTATGGGGACTGTTGGGGCAGGTGAGCCTCTGTTGGGAATCGGAGAGGATTGCGGGATTCGAACCTACAAGTAAGCGAACGCGAGACCAGCACACTTCCGATGACGCCACCTATACCTTGAGAGCCAGGCCGATAACGTGCTGCTCTTCTGTCCACTGTTCATAAACGTCACAGACGCCACAGAGCTTCGACATGCAGGATCAGTCGTCCAAAGCTACACCAAAACATTCAAAGATCAATCCATCTTCCCCAAGTGCTTGATCAAGCTTCTTACTTGTTCCACCACCGCCTCTCCTACTATGCTTGAAGGAGACGCCAGGCTATGCTTCTGGAGGTGTTCGTCATCTCCTTCCTTGAATAAAGGTACACTGACCACAAGTTCCCAATCCACTGGGCTTTCTCCTCCTAAAACAAATTTCTGTCTATTTCCATGCTACGTTAACTCAGCTCCTCTGTACCTTGTTTCATACCTAGGCATCTGAATTGGCTTCCTTCGGATGATTAAAATCATCTGGCGGCAGTCAAAATAATTCCAAAAATTAGATATACACGAGAAGGGTAAACTCACCTGGAGGGGATGTGATACATCACTCGCCTGAAGTGAATCGTCAGGCCTTCGCTAATACAAACTCTATACGGCACTTCGCCAAATTGATGGTGTTAAGAACACTAAACAGCTTCCCCTATGTGTGTGTGTGTGTGTGTGTGTGTGTGTGTGTGTGTGTGTGTGTGTGTGTGTGTGTGTGTGTGTGTGTGTGTGTGTGTGTGTGTGTGTGTGTGTGTGTGCGTGTGTGTGTGTGTGTGGACTATAAAAAAATTGTGTACAGAAATCGAAAAAACTACGAGAAGTATGAAGAGGAAAGCAGTTGTGTTATATATGAGAAACGTAAGTTAAACAAGTGAAAAGAGAGAGAGAGAGAGAATAGAATGTGTGTGTGTGATTAACCATGGTCTTGGATCACGTGTTGGACTCGTGGTTGACAGCTATTTCCCTCCCGGAGGAGAGCTCAGAGTTCATATATGACCGATCTATGGGTAATGTTGTGACTTTACACGCACAACCCAACTCCCCGCCCACGGGAGTTGGAGTAACGACTCGCAGCGATACTGAAATTATTTTAGCCCTGGGCGGGATTCGAACCCGGACCGCCGTAGTGGTAGCCGGGAACTCTATCCACTGCGCCACGATGTCTCTGCATGTGTGTGTGTGTGTGTGTGTGTGTGTGTGTGTGTGTGTGTGTGTGTGTGTGTGTGTGTGTGTGTGTGTGTGTGTGTGTGTGTGTGTGTGTGTGTGTGTGTGTGTGTGTGTGTGTGTGTGTGTGTGTGTGTGTGTGTGTGTGTGTGTGTGTGTGTGTGTGTGTCTGTGTGCGCGTGTGTGTGTGTGAAATGCAGTCATGGTTTTGGTCAGATGAACATCAGAATCAGAATAAGAATTATGGTCCAAAAGGATCTTTCTGAGAGAACATCATACAAAGTGGGCAGGTAAAGGGAACTTGATCTTGGCGCCGGGGGATGGGAGTCACTATTTGGAGGGAGTCATGATTTGGAGGGAGTCAGGGAGAGGGTATGGAGTCAAGATAATTAGAGGAGTGGGGTGCAAATAGAGGATGGAGTAATTAGGGTCGGTTGTAAGCACGGTGATTGAGGTAATCAATAGTTGGGAGTAATTAAGAACTTAGAGTAATTAAGGTCAGGGAGTAATTAAGGACTGTGAGTAATTAAGGGGTGGTAGTAATTAAGGTCTGGGAGTGATTAAGGTCTGGGAGTCATTAAGGTCAAGGAAATCAGATGATAGTACTTACCAGTAACTGAGGGTTAGGTACCAGGGCGTGGGTGTAATTAGGGTTTCAGGGTAAATACTTGAAGCGGTAATTCGGAAATTGGAAGGAAATAGGGAAATAATTAAGTTGTTATACTAAGTAAAGGGGCTCTTGTGTGGGTGTATTTACCTAATCGTATTTACCCAATTATCATATAAAGAAATGGAGTTATTCTCGTGATATCCCCTCGCTTCTTTTTCTCCAACTATCACACCTGGTTCGAAAATCGTTAAATGTGCATATGTGTGCTCGCGTGTGTTTGTGTATGTGTGTGTGTTGTGTGTGTGTGTGTGTGTGTGTGTGTGTGTGTGTGTGTGTGTGTGTGTGTGTGTGTGTGTGTGTGTGTGTGTGTGTGTGTGTGTGTGTGTGTGTGTGAAAGAGAGAGAGAAAGAGAGGGGGAGTGAGGGAGAGAGAAGGGTGAGAGAGGGGAGAGGGTGGGAAGAGGGAGGGATGGGAAGAAGGGAGAAAGGGAGAAAAGGGGAGAGAAAGAAAGAAAAAGAGAGAGAAAGAGATAAGAGGGAAAGAATAGATAGGAAGACAGAGAAGAGAGAGAGAGAGAGAGAGAGAGAGAGAGAGAGAGAGAGAGAGAGAGAGAGAGAAGAGAGAGAGAGGGAAGAGAAAAAGAAAAAGGAAAAATAAAAAAGAAAGAGACAAGGAGAGAGAGGGAGAGAGGGAGAGAGAGAGAGAGAGAGAGGGGGGGGGGAGAGAGAGAGACAGAGACTGCGTGCGTGCGTGCACCGAAGGGGGGCGAAGACCACCACAGGGAATGTAGGAAAGGAACGAGTGGAGGAGGAAGAAACCAGAGCGAGTGGAGGAGTGGAGGATGGAAGGCAGGAAGGAGGAAGAGGAGGAGGAGGAGGTGGGAGGATGGGAGAAGTGGGGGAGGAGGAAAGGGAAGAAGAGGGAGAAAGGGGAAGGGGAAAAGGGATGGGGAGTCGGGGGAGGCTGCAACTCATCCCGTGCAATCCATTATTGGCTTTGTCGAAAAAAGGTAGCTTGAAGGGGACCTGCCCACTGCCACCTCCTCACCCCCTCGCCCTTCCCCTCTCCACCACCACCACCTCCCCCTCCCGTCCACCTTCGCCTCCCCCTCCCTCACTTCATCTCCTCCCTCCCTCCACCACTTCATTTTTCCAACACTCTTCCTCCTTCCTCTCCACCTCCCCATTTCTTTCCTCCTCTTCCTTTCTTTTACTTTCTCCTTCCTTCTTTCTTCTTCATTCACTTCTTCCGCTAACATTCAATAATTCAATCATCCCTTGTTCTCACACCCTCCATATCCCACCTCTTCTCTCTCTCTCTCTCTCACTTTCTATCTTTGCCTATCCACCAGCCCCTCTCTCTCTTTCTCTCTCACTTTCTATCTTTCCCTATCCACCAACCCCTCTCTCTCTCTTTCTCTCCCTCACTTTCTCTTTTTCCCTATTCATCAGCCCCTCTCTTCCTCTCAATCTCTTTTCTCTCTTTTCCATTTGGTTTTACTATTGACCTTTTACCCACCCTTCGCCTGTTGTCTCCTTCTGACAACTACTGTACCTACTCTTCCTTTTCCTCTTCCTCATTTTAGTCGCATTATTCCCACTTTCGCCTCCTAACCTTCTTATTTCCCCTTTTCTTTTTTCTTCTCTTACCTACTTCATCATTTTTCCCTCTTTCCACCACAATCCTCCTCCTCCTCTTCTTGTTCCTGTTTCTTCCTTCCCCCTCTCTCCTCCTCCTCCTCTTCTTGTTCTTGTTTCTTCCTTTCCCCCGTCTCCTCCTCCTCCTTCATCTCTCCCTCTTCCCGACACTCACCTTCGTGTCCACTTCCTTGATGTCAACTCTAACCTTCTTTCTCTCACAAAATCTCTCCCATTCCTTTTATTTTCTCCTCTTTTTTCACTTCCTCTCTTCTTCCATTATCAGCCCCATTCCTCCTCCTTACATACTAATTCTGTTTCTCACATTCTCCTTTCCTCTAATCCCCTTCCTTTCCTTCCCTTTTTCCCCATTTCCCTGACCTTTAGTCTTTTGTGTTATTTAGTGTATCCCCCATAGCCTATGGACAACGGTACCAAAAACAAGGCGTCTGTCAATGATACTAAGCATTCGAAATGAAAGATATGACGATACAAACTTAAACTATGAACTAAAGTCGAATAAAGGATTACAAAGGATTACAAAGGCGGAGCATCCCGACAGGAGACCTTTTGTTCTATATCAAGGTCGGATGCGAAAAAAAAATACAATAATGATCAATAAATAAATAAATAAATAAATAAAAATTATAATTAAGTAAATAATAATGAATAAAATAAATAGGTATAGTTGAATAATAAACAAACAGGTAAATAGTAAATAATAATAAATAACAGGTAAATAGTAAATAATAATAAATTCACATATAACTAATAATAACAATAACAATATTGACTGTAATGAATCTGCTCAAAATATGGATCATCGTGATATGCAAGTCATGTGGTGCGATCAACCTGTGTAATGATACTTTCAAAAAAGCAAAACTGATACAAACGGAAGTAATGACTTCACGAAGTTATTGAATATCTTTAAGATACGCATTATGAATAATCATGGAAACATCTTTCTAGATAACAGTAACTATAATAATCTGAAAAAATAATAGCACAGTAACAACATTGATCAAAATTCCATTGATTGTAATATAATAATGATTATAACATTAATTATAATAATAAAGATAACAATGATATATGTCTTTGTACCAAGTGCTTTTTCCCTTTATAAGGGAGGTTGTCATGCAATAATAATAATAAGAATAAGAATAATAGTAATGAATAACAATAATAACAAATAATACCAATAATAGTTACAATAATAAGAATAATGATAATAACACGAATAGTAACAACAATAGTAATTACGAAAATCTATTCTACCTTAACAATTCTTTAAAGAAATAAGAATAGAAAATAGAATAAACAGGTATGTATCCAGAATAAACACATTAATGCACCAAGGTACTTTCTTGTGAGATTTGTAACTTGTTCCAATCACTTTTCACACAACAAATAAACGTAGGCTAATAGCAAACTCATAATAAATAACTAACCTAGCTTTACTAAGTCATTCTTAGCACTCTAACACGTTTTAAGCAAAACAAGAAGCGACGAAGCATTTAGAAATTACCCTTTTGCCGTTAAACATGAGCAGTATCCAGAGCCACCATCTTGACAAGTCTGACAGCCCTTAAAAAAAAAAAAAAAAAAAAAAAAAAAAGTCTTTATGGCAAGACAAAAGATTTTAAGCTTCATTTGTTAGACAGGCGGTGAACTCGCAAAATTAAATACGTTAATTGTTTTTAATGGATTGGCAAAAAATACTACATGTATGTCCGTATGCAGGAAATCCCTGATCAAACTTTAAACGTTCTTTTGGCAGCTAGTTTTTGTAACAGGCAGTTGAAAGAAAATACATAGATTTCAAAATAGTTAAATTCTTTTGATGGACAGTAACTTTAGTACCTAACTTTGACATTATTTATAACCCTGACTTTTAATAAAAAACAACAGGATTCTGTTATAAACCAACGGGAATATGCCCCGAAATTCTCATCAAGTTAATATTAGAAGTTCGGAAGATATCGTGCGCATACTGACGTGAACACACATAGAAATGTGCACACATCACACACAAACATACACACACACTGTCAAGAAGTTGGAGGTAACGAGAACCATCTTCAGTTATCTCACCGAAGTTCTCTTTGTAGGAGAGTTCGTGGTGTGAACTACACAAAGAACATTTCAACTTTTTCTGTACAGTGGAAGCTAAAAGGCCAGCAACATACGCCAAAAGTGAACGTCTTTGTCTGGTAAATATTTACTAATCACGCCATTTAGGCCACTAAACATATACAAACAATCAAGAGAAAAGCGTTTAGTGCCTTCCAAAGATTATTTTTCACATGCTTTGTATCCAGTTTCATTTTGATAAGAATTACACAGCCAAAACTGGTCTTCTCAGATATCACTAGTAATTCCCTCTTCTTCGCTACAATTGCGATAATACTCGTACTTACGGGCATATTACCTCTATTACTGTCAGGTTCATACTTTCGTAGTCGAAAAGTGATACGAGGAAAGCCTTTCTGTAATGAGGAAAATAGGTGGGAACAAAATGAAGAGAAGTCGTGCATACAAGGAACTGTTACAAAAAAGAAGAAAAAATTAAACGAGGAAGCACATAAGTGGGCGGATGTGAGGTGAAAGGTGAGGGGGACCAAAAAGGAGCGGACGTGAGGTGGAGTAGGTGTTTATCTGAGAAATTTGAATGAAATAAAAAGGTGTTTTGGAAGGAAGCGAAAAGAGTGTGAAGAGGCGAGTCGAGTAGAGAGTGGAGGGTAAAGGGAGCACATGGACAATTGTTAATAGGAGATGGGCGAAGTATTTGAAGCGGTTGTTGAATGAAGAGGACAGGTAGGCGTTGGTTTGGTGGTAGGAGATGGAAAGGAAATTATTTTGTAAAGGGAAAGGCAAATATACTATTGCAAAAGGAGGCACAAGTAGCATTGGATGAAAGCTGGAAAGGCACCTCGATTGGATGAATTTCATATGGATCGTCTGCAAAAGGTGGAGTAGTAATAGTGGAGTGGCTGATGAAATTGTTCAGTATGGTTATGTGATAGTACAATGGTTGTTTAACGTGTATATATAGATGGGCTAGCAAGGGAGGCAAACACAAGAAAGCTTGGAACTAACGAATGGAAATCCATTCTTATACTTCTGGCAGCCGCCAGGCGATTTCATTCAGATGACCAACCCACAACTTACGATTTACATCAACCCAGTGAGCGGTGGGGATCGTTCTTACTTTTTTCAGATTGCCAACAGCGACTTTATTCAGACGAGGTGAACCCTTCACCCCTCCCGCTCCACGGGCCCTGAGAATCTAGAAAGCAGCTCATCAACCCGATGCTGCATACTGGATTCCCGACACTATTTCCAGACCCCACCCCCCTCACCACCGCCACCGCCGCTTGAGTGGGGCAACCACTCCACGACACGGGAGCACAGTAGGGGGCGGGGTGCCCCCAACGACCTGTAATGGTTATGGCGATTACGATGATGATGATGATGATGATAATGACGAGGACGACGACGACGATGATGATGATGATAATGACGACGACGACGACGACGATGATGATGATGACAACGATGCTGATGATAATGATGATGATGATGATGATGATGATGATGATGATGATGATGACAACGACGACGGCGGCGATAAGGATGCTGATGAGTAGGAGGAGATGAAAGAGGAAGAAGAGAATTACGACGATAACAACGACGACGAGACCATGATGACGATGAAAAGGAGCGAGAGAAACAGAACAAGAGAGGGGATGAAGTCGAAGAGCCAGAGAACGAAGAGAAGGAGACTTGTGACAGTGATCATAATGACAACAATATGGAAAAAAAGACGCGCTAGCAAAGATACACAAGATAAGTTTGACGGCAACAATGACGAGCCAACCCCAACGCCCCCATAAGAGCATTAATGCAAATGGCCATGATTAGGTTCATAGTTCTATTGCAATACTTATGGTTATGGCGTCGGAGATGATAACTATAAAATAGTATCGTAATAGTTATGAATACGATATTGATAACTGGCATTAATATCGAGTTTTGGAATCAACAGATGTGGTGACAGGTCCCTCTACCATGGAACTCTAATCAACACAAAAATGATGACAGTAATCACGTACGTATAGTTGGTGGAATAAATCTTACGATGATAATGTTTCCGAAAGTTATCATGGAGTGATTAATCAGGATAAGATCAGAAATATGACGAAATAAATAGTATTAATTATCCTCAGATTATTCACAATGGTAATTGCGACAGTATCAGCTACGTTCCAATCTACAAAAAAAAAGACGATAATGCAGCGTTGACAACATAAATTACTTTAAAGATGATAGCTATGCTAGTAGTGATGAATCAGGGGAACACATTTCATAAAGTAATACAGAACCTCTGCGTAGGCATTGTCAGTAATAACATGTAAGCTCTCATTGAAGAAGAAAACGACTGTGCTCCCGGAGTCACTGAAGTCTCTATAAAAACAGAACAAATGCAAACGCACCAGAAACAAAAGATACCTTTAATATAAAGACAAAAGTTTGCTGGAACGCAGTGGGGTGTAATACCTACACATTACCCACAACCTTTAACAAACTATGTAAAAAATCGTGAAAAGAAGAGAACACACTTATAATATCAACACCCTTTTCAGCACCGTACCTTATTTATTTTCTTTATTATTATTTATATTATCATATTTTTATTTACTTATCATTATTATATATATATTTTCGCAACCAACCTAGTTATGGACCAAAAGGACTCCTATCGGCATGCTCCGCCTTTGTAATCCTTTGAAAAATGAAAGAACCTCAACTCTATAGATGGTTGATAGAAATAACATTTGGGACAGCCCTAAGGGCATTGAAGGCTTCAGAGATGAGCTATGTCACTGATACCAAATATAGGGAACAGATCATACGAAAACCGCATAAAACATCTGACTCCACTCTCCCTGAAAAAGCGAAGACTCGTTCAAGAGTATCCAGGATTTTAAAGGTGAGTGACAAGAACAGAAATGAGAAAATTTTAACAATAGACACAATAGTCTCAAGCTGTAAGGCAGTAGATTTAATCTAGAATGAAGAAACACTGGCCAACCAAGTCGTCAGTGAGTCAAATAAAACTTCCCGCAGAGGCAGAAGAATGAAATGCAGTTCAGTTTTATAATCACTCGAATGAAAACCATAAAGAATTAATCATACTGAACTATTTGTTCAACTTACGAGACATTACAGGATCTTATATTTTTCTAGCTGAAATAAGTTACTTAGTATTGCAGCTTGAGAAAGTATCAATAAAAACAAATTGAGAAAATGAAGAAACAATGAAATGGGCAAGTTTCAGATAATGATCCATGATGATTGACTGTAGTCACATGTTGTGGCATTTCGTTTTGTAACTATAAACAAAATTAAGGAAAAAAACCATCAATACATCTCACAAAATGAATATCAATAACATCAAACATTATAGATATAAACAAGCAAAGTAAGATTTAACATCACATTACAAATGGTGGGCCCTGAAACATCATATTTTTTAAATATGTTTACAATAAGTAAAACAAAAGTATCCAATGACGATGCTATACCTATTACTAAGTGAGAATAAAAGTTTTAGTAATCTTGTATATTTCATAAGTATGTGTACAGGCATGAAGCTATTAAATTCTAAGTGAATGAGAAAAATTCCGAAAGCCATTAAACCTACAATTTTTTATAATGAAGTTACCAAAGTTCTAGATTATCTACTAGTGTTAAAAAAAGGTGAAAAAAATGGAGAACCTATTTTGGGTTAAAGGTTTCGTGTAACGATGGTCTTCATACAAGTAAGTGAAGAAGCCTCGAGTAGGGGAGAAGTTGAAGCGAGGATGGAAGACATAAAAAGGACAGAAATAAGCAGCGGTAAAGAAAAATACGCCAAAACATACTAAGCTTAGTACAACGGGAAGAAAGAAACACCAAAATGAAATCCTGGAATGATATTCTTTACATAATTATTGCTAAAAAAAAAAGTTGGTGGAAAGAAAGAATTATCAATTACAAATAGAAAAAAAATCCTGTATGGGCATCAACTATAGAGACAGACCAGTTTCACGCCTTGGCGGGCTATCAACGCCATGACATCAATCTGCTCTCAGGGATCTGTGTGTGACAATGGTGGATGAGTGTGGAACAACACACAAAGATGTGTGTGAAGAGGACAAAATACAGCAAGTTTGTGCTGAGAGAATTTGCATGGAAGAGGCGGAACTTTCATTGGCGTGTGTCTGTCGTCAGCTGCCCCTGCAAAAATATTATAAAGGACAGAAAGACTGAGAGAAAGACACACACACACATAGAGAGGGAAAGAGAGAGAGAGAGAGAGAGAGAGAGAGAGAGAGAGAGAGAGAGAGAGAGAGAGAGAGAGAGAGAGAGAGAGAGAGACCGAGAGAGAGAGAAAGAGAGAGAGAGAGAGAGAGAGAGAGAGAGAGAGAGAGAGAGAGAGAGAGAGAGAGAGAGAGAGAGAGAGAGAGAGAGAGAGAGAGAGAGAGAGAGGAAAGGCAAAAGGACTAGTAGCGAAATGGGAGGAAAAGCCTGAAGCAGATAGGATTTTGGGAACAAGCAAAAACGGACGACAAAAAGAAGTTCTTCACAAGAGGAGGGAGGAGGAACTGCGCGCGCCAGTCCCAGCCTGAGGAAGGATTCACAATGCGATTTACAAACATCCGGTCGAGCCCAAGATTCCGGCACTCCTCACTATCAGAGTGCTGGGAGTCTCATAGTGACCCTGTTTAATAAGCTGTGCTGGGTTCATTTCACGTCGCCTACTCCATTAGGCACTGTATTCCTAAAACTTATGACACTGTTGACGGGAATATTTTTTTTAAACATTGAGAAAAACAATTCCTCTAGAAACACGAATGTCTTTACATTGAGAATTCCTTTCGACATTCACACTCTCTGGTCTAAAAGTATTCATATGATTTTCGCCTGGAGTCAATGTCTCTCATAATTTTCTAAGAAATTTGTTGGATGCCAGGGCGACTAAGATCAAGTTACACACGTTAACTTTCATAATACATTAACATGCATTTTCAATATTCTTTAACTTTCAATTTATTTATTTTTTCTCTCATCGTATAATCAGTGTACTGATGGTGGTCATTGGAATGCATCACGCCATCTAGAAATGAGAGATAATGTGTGAGAGTGAGTTACATAAAGATAGACAGACATATAAATAGACATAGATAGATCGAGAGTCCCAGTGAGGGAGAGATAGAGAGAGAGAGATAGGGAGAAAGCGACGAAAAGAGAGAGAGAGAGAGAGGGGGGGAGAGAGAGAGAGCAAGAGAGAGTATGGAAGAGACGCGGCCAGTCTAAAAGAACGCCCGGACCTGAGAAGCATCGCTGGCTATGGGCAAACGGACTGAGGGAATGAGAAATGAGGAACAAGAATGGCCGGCACGACGGTGGTGGGCTTTACCGGCGGAGGCCCTGCAGATCCCTCTGATGTGGGCCGCCCGGGGAGCATCTTGGCCTTCAAGAGAAGAGGTCGGACACTCAGGGCAAGCCCACGGATGCCATGGGACGGGATGCAAGGAAGATGGGGCGAAGCACGGGGAGACTTTGAGTGGGGAATGTCAAAGAGATGAAAGCAGGTGGAGAACGCGGGTGGAATGAGAGAGTGGACTGGTGTAGGGAACCGGGAGTAGCTCAGAGGAGGACTAACAGACTTTGCCCGCTACTCCCACGCCACAAAGGGAATTCTTCATAACAAGCTCAACGGAGAGATCTTTACAAGAAGTGGATTTACACAAGAAGAGCATTTAGTATCGGGTCAGCCTAGTACGCACACAGGGTCCTGGAGGGTAGCATCTAGCGAACACAAGTACCACTCCAAACTTTAATCATCACCACGATGATGATGAAAACGTTGATGATTATGATCATGATGGTAATCATGGTGATGATGATGATGATGATGATGATGATGATGATGATGATGATGATGACGATGATAGTTATGGTGATGAATATGATGGTAATGATAACGCTGGTGGTGAGGAGGAGAAGGAAGAGGAGGAGGGTATAGAAGGGACGAAAAAGGAGAAGGAATTGGAAGAGGTAGAGGCGGGAGGGCGGGGAAGAACTTTGACATTGACAGTCATGATATTAAGGATGGTGACTATCATCATAAGCATCACGATGATGATGATCACCATCATCATCATCATCATCATTTCCACCCTAACTGTAATCGCAGCAGTCAGTGCCCTTACTTGCGTGGTCCTTTTTCGTTCCTTTATCCATGGCACAGTTAGAGCGCTCCATCGTTATTGGCTCCACTGCGCGTGAGAAAGCAGCTTGAGCTGAAGACCCAAATTTAATGAAGGCAACGAATGAACCAGTGCCAGTTGTGAAATCCTTTGCCTTTTCGACTCAGTGTGGCACGCCATCGAATACAGGGGATTGTATTTATATACTTTTTTTTTTACTGTATCTTGTGGACATAGCTGGAATTCTTATGTATCACTTGATAAAAATTTCCAAAATAATTATAGGTTGAAAAATTATAATTACCTGATTTCTAATTATACACACACACACACACACACACACACACACACACACACATACACACACACACACACATATATATATATGTATATATATATATATACATATATATATATATATATATATATACATATATATATATATATATATATATATATTGGATGTATTACTAAGATCTGTCAGGATTTTTCTTCTTTTATTTTATCTATTTATTTATTTCAGATAGAGAGAGAGGGAGAGAAAGTGAGGTGGGAGTACGCACACCGCAGTTTGGGATATGTTGATCTAAAAGACTTTCCGCAAAAAGCCTCAGAAGACAAACAAACATTCAAACAGTCTTGGTCATGTCTTGCCTTAGAACAAACAATTAAATGTACAAAGATGTTGAAAAAAATACTAAACTGAAGCACAGGATTGATTCCCGTACTTACTACAAAGGGCACCCGAAGTTGGCCTACGACTTGCCAAAACTATGCTAACACATCTTTCAAGATTGTTGCATTAATTTGTCTTTGTGGTTCTTTCGTTAGGCAGCAGGACTCGCTTCCATACCAGACGATCGGGCTTATGGTGCTTATGTAGACATGCAGCTTTTTCCTGAGGCTTAAAGGTCTTGATTTTAATTAATCCTTCGAAGTCCATGCACACCCCCATCCTACACTGTTTCTTCTCCTTTCTTCCTCCTGCATCCTATTCTCAGAAGTGACCATTAAACCCAATTTTTTTTATAAGACCAGTTAACTCTATCTTTCGTAGCCTCCATAATCTTTGTTTTACCATAAATGATCACTATTCCAGGTCTTTAAGCCATTACACTGAAAGTTCTTTAAGTTGGCTGCAGGTTATTCAAGTCTTCACCGCACTAGTGAGCAACATCCGCGAAAGCCAGTCTATCGAAGATAGCATTCCCAACTGATGAGTGAATTAGCGACATAAATATATCAAATGCTGATTAACGAAATACATAAACTAATACGAGTTAGGTGTCCACAGCAATAACTCTGTAGCGCATTCTCGCATAAAAGAATTATCTTTTGTAGTGTCCCAATCCTGTCTCTTCCCATCAACGCCATTCTGAGTGTTTCGATTGGTGCAGCCTGCATGCCAAACCCTCATCCTTCTTACATACTTCACACAACCCAACTCACGTTATGGATCTCCAATGTCCTTGATCCCTGATACTATTTCTGCATATCACACCCGAGAAAACACACCTATGAGGTTGGCCAGAGAGCAGGTAATCACGTCTTTTCGCTTCCTCTTCTTCTAGGCCCCTTGTCCCGGCTACTGACAATGCCCCCCCCCCCACTCGCACCACCCCAACCATACAGGGATTTCTTCACCTCTGTTTGGAGGGGGAGAGGGTCACATGCCTGGTCCTCCTCTGAGCGGAGCCGAGTCCAAAGCCTTACACCTCATCAGCGCTCCTTTTCTCTTCATGATTCCTTGAAGAAAGCTTCTTCGTCTTGGGAGGTTCCGACTCTGAAAGACGTTTTAGGGCATGAAGACGATTGATCATCGGCATGAATTCAGGAAGTTCACTTCACTGTCTCGAAACTGCGCTGTGCTCACGAATGATAGGTTTAAAAAAAATCATGATGATTACCTGGCAGTTTGCGCTAAGTACTTGCAGCTGACCGCCCCATTAGCGAGTTCCCCACGGCGACATTCGTGTAAACACAATCTATAAAGTACTGTTGAGGCCACTCTAACCAAAGGGCTTCAGTATCGGCAGTAACAATCTGCTCCGCGATGCATTCCCTTGCTCAGTTCTTGCAAAGCTCTCAGCGGCCCACGGGTCCAAAGGTATAATTATCACATTACAAGCTCGCGTACCTTTGACATGCATCCTATTATGCCAATTACGACTCATTCGCGTTTCTCGATAGCTGGTCGATGTCGTCAGCATTACAGCAGTTAAGATTCCGTTGTTAAATGGTTTTTGGGGATGGGGAAGACTTAAGATTATTTAAAAAAAAAAAAAAAATGGTTCTGTGTCTTCGTTGTCATGGAAACAGTTTCGTTTCTTCGAGCTTATATATGCGCCTTTCATGAGACCCATGTCAGTATTCGACGAAGGCTCAGAAGATGGAGATTGCCTACAATGATAGAAGCGCTGATAAACTACAGTCTATAACGGCAACAGCAATAACAACTAAGATGGAAATTATATATCAGTCACTGTAGGCAAGTGTCCTTACGTGTTAATTACAAGGAACCACAACAACACCCCACCCCACCCACCCCCACCCATTTCCAAGGTCGAAATATCTACGATCAGACTACGTACGTACGAAAAAAAAACTCATCCCGAAGTGTATGATCCACAATAAAAATTGGAGTACTTCAGACGTTTCAGACTGCCCCATGATATATTGAAAATGTGCGGAAACATATCTCTCACCCGTGAATATTAAAGGCATTTTTAGGTCTTCCCTTACAACGAGAGGGATTTTTTGTCGCAGAATTGTATTAATGCGGCAATAAGAACGAGAGATTTGCACAGTTATAGTAAACCATAGGTCAGGTTCAGCTGTCCGCAATGTACGCAGAGGCCCAAGACGAAGTTTCCGTAAATCGTGTCGGAGTGAAAAAAAAAAAAAAAAAAAAAAAAAAAAAAAATAGATAAATAAAATAGATAAAAAAAAAAATAAAGATAAAAATAATAATAATAATAATAATAATAATAATAATAATAATAATAATAATAACATAACATAAAATAAAGTAAAATGGAATAGAAATTAAAAAAGTAAAATATACAAAAAATCAATAAAATATGACAAACTAAAGATAAAATAGAATAAAAAAGAATATAGAAAATAGAAACGGGGGTTGGGGCTCCTAATGCTAGCCTCGTAAAGACCTGGCCCACTGGCTTTTGATTAGATTATAGATATTTTGCCCTCGGAACAGAAAAGTCATCAGCTAAATCGATAGAGCCTAAGGAAGAGATGCAAAGTTTGCCCAATATTTGAGGGCGAAGAATTACGATGATGCAGTAGGTGAACTTCATTTTTGTTCTCACGTTGTTCGACAGTCTGGCAATGAAGGTCCAACAGACCTTTCGCAGTCGCTAAAAAATCGGAAGAATCTTCAGGGGGAGATTCATGCTAGTGTTACACAATGGTCCTTCATCTTCCTAACTTGAGATTTACTAGACTCGAACGTTGACATTCCAAGACAGAGTAGCACACACCACAAAAGCAGACATTAAAAACGAAAAAAAAACAGGAAATGGCAAAGAATTGTGAAAACCATGAATTTTGAAAATTATCGACATATTATTCAATCGCATGAAAGAGTAAAATATATTTCAAACTTGTGTGAAGGAAGTACGGTATGGAATGAACCTTTCAGCGAAATATTCAAAATTCTGGTATATTCTTGAAAGGAATTTTCGTTTGAATTATTAAATATTTCTGACTTTTAGAGATTCACAATCCAAACAACTACATGTATATGCTCGCAAAGGTTTTCTCACAAATCGAGATAACGATAAACCTTGATGTAATAAATAAAATAATTATTGGACTAGCAAAAGCAACGTATTGAAGAAACAAAGGTTATGTCGGGTTAGAGTAAAATAGAGAAATAAAGACGACAACATGGTTAGGGGAGGCAGAAGTGGGGTCCCCACAATGACTACAAAATAGCGAACTCATACATCTTAAACAATGTCAGAAAATTGCGGGTCTTAAGCATGGCATACCGCAAGCGTCTGAAAATAAAAAAAGATTAAGGAGTCAGGTTTCTGGGAAAATATGCTGTCTAATATTCTAGGAAGGCCCAAGTGTCTCTAAGAAGTGAATAGAGCAAAGGATAAAGAAACCTGCACAAACGGTGGACGTGGTAAGGATCAGACGCCTTGGAAGTGTTGGTTTAAATAAACAATCTGTTTGTTAAGAAGCAGAGGGCGACCACGAGCAAGACTGAGATGATAAGAAATGGATCCAATACTTTGTTAGCAATATCCAGCGTTTCTATCCTTGGGAATAGTGTCGCATCAAAGAAAAGGAGTAAGAGGTGGTAAAAGAGAGAGTGTGTGAAGCAATTTTTTTTTTTTTTTTTTTTTTTTTTAAGTGAAGACTAGTTTCCAATCATAAACATACTGCGTGGTTCTGGTCTAGGGAGTTCACCAAAAACCCTGAAATATTGGTTTCATAGAACTAAAATACGGGGGAAGATATGGGAAAAGCGTGTACAGTAAGGGGGGTTGTGGGTTGTTTGATGATGTTGTTATGAACAAGTTTATCATCGGTTCTATCTTTGCGGACAAAGGTTATGGTCGGATGGAAGGTCTGGTAAAAGTGGCTTCGAAATGGACAAGGCTAATATGAAAGGTTAAGTGGTCTAATTGCTCTGGGGGGCCCGTAAACTGATTATGATTGATTACCAATACCTCTTTCACTATTTCCAAGTCAACAGCTAATATTGGCTTCGCTTCGTCGATGGGGGAGTCCTCCCTCAAGACATCGAACGCTGTTCAGTATTACGATTTTATCAAACTATCACAAGCTTCACACACACACACACACACACGCACACACACACACACACACACACACACATACACACACACACACATGACAACCTGGATATTCGTCGTAAGCATAACGCCGATAATGCACGTTGGTTCCCCCACAATTCTCATGCTGAATATGTTTAATGTTTGATGTGTCCGGGTCGGTCTGTGGGAGCCAGTTCGGGAGTTGGGGGGAGTGGGAGGGGGTAGTGCGGGGATGGGTGTGGGGGTGGGGATGGTGGGGGTGTGGGGGATCGCCACTTCACGCGTGCTGACCCACATCCCAAACTGACAGGCTCACAGTAATCAATTCCACGGACCCAGGCTGGCCACGCCCGCCACTTGGATCACCTTGATGGAACGCCTCTGTCTCCCACCGCTGCCCGAAGTCGCTACTGTCTCCGCCTTCCTTCGCAAGTGGAGGACCGAGTTCGGACGTAAAGACGCCCCGGAATGAGCTTACGTTTAAAGAAAAAAGTGGATCAAGTCGAAAGCTTCTCTATAAAGAAAATGCCTGTTGGCAGGACCGCACGAAGGTCCTAAAGATCAGCCCAGACGTAGACAATACACAACGGCGATTGGCAAACTCATATCACGTCCGATCTTGTTACCAGGGCTGGAAACGTGAGGTTATAAGGGCAGGCAACCCCAAATGTAAACTGGGTGCTTGGCGCCGCGCTGCAAGAGTAGCCAAGGTGTAAACAATTCAGGGCATTGATTGGTGGGCGCCAGACACGCTCCTCTGTGTATGCGTGCTCGCGCGCGCTCGCGTGTGTGCGTGCGTGCGTGCGTGTGTGCGTGCGTGCGTACGTGTGTGTGTGTGTGTGTGTGTGTGATTCACCATGGTCTTGGATCACGTGTTGGACTCGTGATTGACAGTTTAACCTCCCGTATGAGAGCTCAGAGCTCGTACTGTGACCTCATACGCGCACACACACACACACACAACGCCCCGCCCACGAGAGTTGGCGTAACAACCCGCAGCGCAGCAACACTGAAATCATTTCAGCCCTGGAAGGGATTCGATCACGGACCGCCGTAGTGCAGGCGAGAACTCTAACCACCGCACCACGAGGTTGCGTGCGTGTGTGTGTTTGTGTGTGTGCGTACGTGTATGCGTGATGCATGTGTGTGTGTGTGTGTGTGTGTGTGTGTGTGTGTGTGTGTGTGTGCACGCGCGTGTGTATGTGCATATCAGTGGTGGCCCCTCGTGTAAAGCATTCATGAATATAAGGACTTCGTGGTGTAGACATTGTTACTCACACTTCGACGAGCACGCGCGACGCGATGCTCGAACTCACACAGGAGAGACACAAACTTCAATATGCGAATACAATAGACACACGATGGTGCCACCATGAGAGTGTGAACTTAGGAGTACTCTCCCTCCCTCTTTCTCCCCAACTCTCTCTCGCTCCCACATATATATCTCTTTCACACACACACATATACAAACAAAGAGAGAGAGACAAACATACACACACATGATAATGTCCCGATGAGCGACAGTGAATTAAACTTTTTTCTAAAAATAGAAAAGGGAAAAATACGTGAATCGTAGCTGCTAAAGAGGAAAAGGTGACGGGAACATGAGGGGAAAAGTATGCGTCTATCCTAGAATCAGTATAGGCTGAGATGGGTTGATAGAGCTCCTTATTTATATAGAGGCAGAACAGACCCGAGAATAACGGGGGATGGAGATAAGGAGAAGAAAAAACCTAGCTACAGAATGATGGAGACGAGGAAAGGAATGGGAGCACTTAAGAAGTCTGGGCAGGACTGAAAATGTCGACGGAGACGTAAATATTCATAAATGAAAATTCGGGGGATCCCATGGTGGTATGAAGTGGACGTCTATATATAATATATATATATATATGTATATATGTATATATATACATATATATATATATGTATATATATACATATATATATACATATATATATATATATATATATGTGTGTGTGTGTGTGTGTGTGTGTGTGTGTGTGTGTGTGTGTGTGTGTATATATGTGTGTGTGTGTACGTGTGTGTGTGTATATATATATAAATATATATATATATATATGTGTGTGTGTGTGTGTGTGTGTGTGTGTGTGTGTGTGTGTGTGTGTGTGTGTGTATGACTCAGAATCATCGTGTGCAAGTGGCTATAAATGCACATACTCCTATATATTTACATACATGTACATACAAATATACATGTATAATATGTATATTTATGTAATCATGTACTTATGAATTTTTGTATGTGTGTACGTATGTATGTATTTGTGCATGCATGTATGTATATACTGTACATATATACATTATGTAAGTATACAAGCAAGTATACATACATTTATCTATACATATGCGCATGTATGCATGTAATATGTACATATGCAGTATGCACATACTTATGTAAGATATGTATGTATGTAAAGAATGAACGTATATATTTTCATGTGTATGTACATATGCATACATGCATTCATTTGTGTATCTTTTCACATTCGTATGTATATGACCTAATTTACAAATAAAAAAAGGAACTGGGGATGTGTAAGCTTCCAATGTTGGAGCCGATGTGTCCAACAGAGATACCCACGGGAGTTGCAGACACCGTGATAGTCTGTTACAAGAAATCATCGATTGCCGATGAGAAACCGCACTGGTCAAAAGTTTTCCTCGCCAGATCGCAGAGTGACTTCGCTGTCCGGAGGCGCAGTTCGATGCCCGACCTTCGAAAACGAACTCGACACAAGGAAGAGTCCGTCGACAAAGCAACAGCAGTTAGTGGGCGATCTCACGCTCCGCAGAACGCATAGAATCCACCTCAGCTTCTGTGCCCTCGAACGACAACTCAGCAACGAGGAACAGAAAGCAGCTTGCTTTGTTTAACTCTTTCTCTCCCAGAACGTATTTTCGACATATTTTTTTCTGGCTACCATCACACTGTTTTATTCAGGTCACAGGAAGCCCTGAACCCGAGTAGTAACCTAACGGGTCAAGGGGTTTAACAATGGTGATACAGACAAGGTCATCATATCAAGACACCAGGGCAGGACTCGTGATAATGGATTTAGATTGGACGAATATTGGCAAGGAAATAGGCAAGAACAGATTTACCAACAGAGTGGTTAACAAATGGAATAGACTTAGTAACCATGTAGTGAAGGCTGAAACAATTGGTTGTTTTAAAAGAAGATTAGATTACTTTGTGGATAGGGATGACAGGTGGTAAGGGACAGGGAACTGCCTAGTGTAGGTTTGGTTTCTTGTATTCTCCTCTACTCTTATGTTTTTATCTACCTATCATAAGCTTTCTTTCCCCTGCAAAACGTACTTTAAATTTTTCTTTCCCGAAGACAAACGATCTTATTTAGAGTAGAGGGACCTTCTCTGAGTCTGAACGAACAAGAAATATCATGATTACATAGGGGAAAAAAATCACAAAGGCGGAGCATGGCGACAGGAGACCTTTTGGTCCATAACTAGGTCGGATACGAAAAAAAATTACGATAATGATAAATGAATTAATAAATAAACAAATGAAACATAATAATATAAATATTAATAAATAAAATAAATTAATAAATGCATAGGTATAGTTAAACAATAAACAAACAGGTAAATAGTAAATAATAATAAATTGACATACCGTGAATTCTTTTAAAAACTTCTATCAGGCCAACGGCGCGGCGGTCAGTTTTATTCAGCTTTGACAAGCACCTTGGTCTGAGTAAGTCCAAGCAAAGAACAATGGACAGAACGACAAAAACGAAGACAATAAACACAAAATGAACACTGATGACGAGCAGCAAAAGCAGAACAAATCTGTAGAAGGCGAAGAAACAAACCTGAGGAAAAAATAACTCGTAAAAGGCTACACAAACAAATACGAAAGAGAAAAAATATACTAATGATTTGCATGAAAAATCCTGGCAAAGAAATGTTAGAGTGAAAGTAAGAACGCTCATTACCATGATGCAACTTACGATATTGCACGCCACGGAAAAATACCACGACCAAAAAATAAACAATTATGTAAATAAATAAGAATAAATAGATAAACAAATTGGACACCCATGGAAAACCACACAAAAATATAGTAACGGAGAGACGGGTGTCTCCACGTAGACATCCTCACATATCACATACCGTACACACATACACACGCACGACCTCGACAAACACTATGTAGTTAAAAAAAACACACGTGCACATATGCAAAGTGGACAAACATTAAAATGACTTCCTACTACATGGAATTAAACACAGCCGAGATATTAATGACACACTACACGAAGCCCAGTCCTGAGTATACAACAGAGGTACGAAACCCTCAACTGACAGAAACTATATTAGTGTTAAAAAGAATCTCACGATATATCACAAGACTATTAGATGATTTAAGATGAGAGCAGTTAAGGCACCTGGGTTGGATGGATGTCATACAGAATGTCTGAAAAAAGGGAGGTACAGTGATGGTGGACTGTCTGGTGAGGTTATTTAATGTTTGTTTAAGAGAGGGTAGAGTGCCGGAGGACTGGAGGAGTGCCTGTATAATTCCACTTTACAAGAGAAAAGGGGAAGGACATACAAATGGTAAATAGATAACTGAATTATAAATGAAAAAGTTAGAAGAAAGAAGAGAGAAGGAAGATGTGATCAAACTGTATGGAATTGTCAACATGAACAGTTCATAAACAAATAAAAATGTGTAAAGATATTATGAAGAACTATAGGACACAGAAGTACAGCTTCCCAAACAGAACAATTGAAGTATTAGAGACCTAAATCATGTCGAATTTATGAAGAGATATGACGAGAAAGAGACAAAAACGAAGCCACAAAACAGATACATATGAATCGATGTATAGATGTCTACACATTAAATGGGCAGAAATGCACACAAGTCGTCAAGTTAAGAGCAAATTTAAAAGTAGGTTTCGTTAGTCTAGGTTAGGTTAGGTTAGGTCAAGTTAGGATAAGTTGGGTCTGGTAATATTATAATTGGCCCTTTAAGAACAACTTGTAACAAATATGATACATTTAAGAACTTTGTTCTGCCTAATACTAGAGCTTCTTTTTCAATTCAGAGGAACTGCTGTGCAATAAATGAATACGGAGGTGAAAACCAATGAACCTGACTCATTATAATTCGTCTAGGGCTCTTACGTAAATGCATCTAGGTTAACACACACACACATACACGCGCACGCACACACAAATGTAAGCTTATACACGCACGTGCTAACAACTTATTTCACAATTTCTTTAAAATGGCCACGCAAAACAGGAATATTTGCTTGGGCGACGACGTAGCAGTAGCCTAAACATAACCTCAACCGAGGACAAAGTGAGGCCTGACAGTCAAGTAAAAAAAATCGTTGTCAGCAACATAATATTGACAGCTGACAAAGAAAGAAAACGAGGACTTCCCAAAGAAATGTACAACACCTCCAGGCAATTCACACAAAAAAAGAGAGAATTAACGATGCAAACGGAAATTAAAGAGACGTGGTATAGGGTGGGGTGGGAGGTGGGTGAAGGGAATGGGGGGTGGGGGGTAAGAAGGGTGAGTATGGCCAGAAAATAAAGCCACCCCTTCGTGGTCCGAGGCAACTGTGCTGAGCGAAAACGGTAGAAATCTAACCTTCTGAGGACATTCAGACCACGACAGGCCCATAAAACCTAAATACTATATATCCATCCCACACAGGTTACTGTACAGTGAAGTAAAATAATCCATAAAATTTATTTCATTGGGTCGAGGTGTTGTTCGGAATAGCTTTAACCACTTGTGCCACGTATCTCGTCGTTCTCTCTCGTACGCCTGCAAAGGTTTTCCTTGACTTAATAAAATCGCCTGATGGCAACCAGAATAAACATAAGGGTCGAACACTGATGATAAAGAGTTAATCAAGGGGAGCATAAATAAATTTGCCTGTCGACAGCCAGAATAACCCTAATGGCCGTGCTTACCTCAACTGAACAGTACCGCCTGTCACTACCCAGAACAATATATTCTATAAAAGGACTCCATCGGGTCAACGAATGTGTTTTGCATTCATAGCTCACTGCAGGATAACCTGTCTATCCTGTGAGGGAAAGATACAGCCTCTGTATCTCATCACCGAGGTGAGTCAAGATTACCTGATCGCTCTAGTTCTGGTTTTGAACCTCAGCTGAATAAACCCGCTTGGCGTTAGCCATAACAACCTGTGATTGAGCTTAAATCGATCTACAATTCCATTTTATTATTATTATTGCGACATGTTTTGCAAATGCTGGGACTTGTTCTCTTTTTAAACTGTTTTCTCAGATGTGACTGGATAGTCGATGTAAAGCCAGATGACGAGAACACGGTAGCATTGGTGATTCTTTTTATCGGGGGGAGGGGGGAGGGGAGCCGAGGGGGAGAGAAACTGGGGAGGAAAGTGAGCGGAGAACCGGAAGGGAGCCTGATATGCGACCAGCTCGTATTTTCCCGCAATACCTTTAACTTTTTCCCCCCCGCAACGTCGATTCAAATCGACACTTTATAGTAATGGTGTTGCTGCTGCACTTCTCCCCCAGTGATCGGCCTGCTCCTGGACTGCCCACAGCTCTGGCCACACTCGGTGGGCGTCGGGTTGAAAGTGCTTTCCCGTCCATCAGGTCGAGTAAACTTTATGGCCCTGTCACCTTAACGAAGGGCAAAAAGTTTCCGCTTGTGCAATTGCTTGTAACACGACGCGAAAATTCATCTGTACCAATATATAAGCAAAGTAGAGTCACCTTTATTTTCCTCATTCGTATTGCTGGCCTTCACCTTTTTTAATCTATACCTATTTTTGCCTATCCCCCTTTCCTTCTCCTTCCATTCCTCCTCTTCTTTCCCTCTTATTCCCCCTTCCCACGTTTGTATTAATTTACTTAATTGTATTATACAGGGAAGGAGCAACGCTTGTGTGTGTGTGTGTGTGTGTGTGTGTGTGTGTGTGTGTGTGTGTGTGTGTGTGTGTGTGAGTGTGTGTTTCACCACCATTTCACCATGTTTGTGTGTGTGTGTGTGTGTGTGTGTGTGTGTGTGTGTGTGTGTGTGTGTGTGTGTGTGTGTGCGTGTGTGTGTGTGTGTGTGTTTCACCACCATTTCACCATGTGTTTGTGTTTGGTGTTTGTGTGTGTGTGTGTGTGTGTGTGCGTGTGTGTGTTTCACCACCATTTCACCATGTGTTTGTGTGTGTGTGTTTGTGTCTGCCTGCATGTCCATTCGTCTGCTCTGTGGGGGGGGCACGCATGCTTGTAGTGAGCTATTGCATGTTTATGTACTTTCCTATACACATCAATGTCTTCAATGACAACTTGATTTCCGTTTTCTGTGTGCCTGGCAAACCGAACGCACCAATAATACCTTAAACAATACTTGTAGCTTGCACGGTCCAAGATGTCCCATTTCCCCTTATTTATTAACGTCACTATCTTTGTCAAACTATGAATCCTGTATGTGCTAGTACGTACTAATGCGGCAGTGGAGAGAGTATTGTACCTTCTTGCATCCAGTTAATGCAATGCAGAGGGCTACTCAGCATACAAGTAATATCTCATGGCTATATAAACAAATTGCTTCGTCGCGTTTTTATGTCTGCGATTTGTGCATCGAGGCTTTTATTCTTTTCCTTAGCAGAATATGTACCTGTATATTTAAAACCACATACCCCATCCCACGTTATTTTTAATCTTGTACATTTCACCACTGTACCCATGTGCTGCTCTGCATACATATATTGTTCTTCCATAACCGTACGGTAGGCAGAATATTCGTTTATGGCAGACTGCACTTACTTGTGCATTTGCCTCACGTGTGAAACAGCTTTTGCGACAAGTGGATAACTAAAGTTCATCTCACACTTTAAGCTTTCAAGTATACAACACTTTTAAACGAAATTTGTGTATGCTTTGTGCGTAAAGACTCCACTGTTCATCCCCGAGGTCACCAATGATGTTCAAAAGCACAGCCTTGAACATCCTTGCCGGGTCACGGTTCTTTATCCTTTTGCTGGTTGTGCTCTTTTCCCCGCTGGCATGGGTTGGGGTTGGGGGGTGGTTGCTTTTGAGGTCCCTTTGCTTCTGGCCCGAGTAGGGCAACGTCAACACTGCTGCCGCTGCATCGCTCTTGGAACGCGGATTATCCGGCGCGTTTCGTCGACTTAAATCCAAGAATTCTGGAGCAATGATGGGGCGGAAACTCCGCTTGGTTGGACAGGCAGCGATTGATTCCCGGTCGGCTGGGCAAGAAATGAAGCCTCGCTGGGGATAAGGTTCGGAGAGCTCTCGGCAGGTCGGGCACGCGGCGGCATTCACAAGCCCCGGCCAGCCGGCTGAATTCGGACCGGTTGCAAAGGAAGCTGTGAAGCCACGACAAAGCCGGCATGCTAAGGGGGAGGTCCTAGACAAGTCAAACGAGGGCGGTAAAACGACATGAACAATGACAGAAACTATTGTTTGGACAAGACACTGCGACGCCTTTCTCGGTAAAAGAAATTGTCATGAAAATCTTACCAGAAAAATATCGACCGATAGACTGATTAGTGGCTGACTGATAATTCTCTTGCTGTGGTAGAGTGGTAACGCACGCGGCTGGCAACCACACTGAGGAGGTCAAGTGCGCAGCTTCGAATCCTGTTCACGCTGCAGAGGTAAAAAAGTGCATCCACTAAGGGCAAGGGTCCCTAAACACCAAATCCATCGTTATTTCCAAAGGCACCGTCCCTAGTAGCCCTGAACAAGTGAGATCGTGACGTCAGACCAAATCAACCAATCATCTACTGGTGAACTAAAAAATACAAACCCCTTTCCTGAAGTGTAGTGCTCGAGAATCTACGAGTTGAGTCGAGGTTCAGCGGCCAGATATAGAACTTGTGATTTTTTTTTTTTTTTTCCTGGGTTCCACTGGTGGTCATCAACATCTTGCAGGCCTGGCGACTGCTTTCCAATCCAAAATCTTGCGTCTGTAAACAAAAGTGAAAAGGGTCATGATAGAAATTAGCGTTTCCCTACTCTATTTTATTTCTTTTAATGTTCCTTGTGTAATGAAAATGCCAAATAAATTTCTAATCCATTGTTGGGCTGCGGAGACTGCGACACTCGTACAATAAGTCATATATACAATGCTGGCCAACCACTGTTTGGGAACTGGTGCTGGTTGGGTAGCATCATATAGAACACATAAGGAACGAAGGATTCCAACCAGTCGAAAAAAAATAACGCTGGTCATGTGATAGGAAAAAGAAAACACAAAGGAAACATTGGTCGAACAATGAGCTCACTGCCGGTCGAACAAGAAGCCATGTTGTCCATTCTAGTTACCCCTTTGACTAATAACCTCGAATTGTATGTTTATTGTCTCTGATGCCAGGCGATGCAATTCAGCTGGGGAAGCCCCCCCGAGAAGCTAAAAGCCAAAAGATCTTCAAAGTGAAAGTCGTTCCGACAAGAACCCATGAAGTCACTATCTGCCGGACAAGACAACATAAAGCCTCTGCCGGCTGTACAAGAAGCTGTGAAGCCGCGGCCGGCAGCTTGAGTCGTCCTCAGCGCCGCCGCAGCCGCAGCCTCGCTCCTCCCGCGTCCTCGCCGGCCCAGTAATCTCATCCTGCAACTTTGTTTTACACGAAAATAGAATTATGTGGTGGGTTTCTTGTCTGAAGAAATTGTCGAAATAAACTCAGAATTCCTCACCTTTACCCTTAGTGTGGTGAAGGACAGAAACATCGTCTTATCTTGATCAAATGGCTCATAATAAAAACCTGATGTGCAAATAAATAAATCAGTAAATGCATAAATAAATAAACAAATAAAACAACTTATCAATTTATAAATCACGCAATACTTATCCTTCTTTCACAACAAAGAATACAAGTCTCCATTTCATCATATATTTTGTTTGTATGTGTGTTTGTGTGTGCATGTGTGCGTTTATGTATGTATATGTGTGCGTATGTCTATGTGCATATGTGTGTCCGTGTGCGTATGTGTGTGTGTGTGTGTTTGTGTGCATGTGTGTACCTGTGTATGCGTGTGTGTGTGTACATGTGTGTACTTGTGTATGCGTGTGTGTGTGTGTTGTGTGTGTATGCGTGTGTGTGCATATGTATGCGTGTGTATACTCGTATATGTGAGCGCGCGCATGTGCGTGTGCATGCACGTGATACACGTGTGTGCATCCGTGTGTGCGTGCGCCAGTCTCGTTACTTTGTACAGTATTGTTCTCGCTCTTGATTGTAAAAAGGCCTAACACATAAAGTGCCATTCTCTTTCAACGCAGTTCTGTTGCTTTGGTAAACGTAAAGACCTAATCAGTTTAAACTGTTTGATCTACACACAGCGGCTCCCGAATATCGTCGGTTTGTCTGTTGACTAGTATTGCATCATTCTCAGATTTCTGCCGCAACGAACACCCCTCTGAATCTGTACTAAAAGATAAGTAATTGTTTAGAAAATCTTTTTCATACTTGTAGTACTTCAGTTCTGGAGGACAATTTCTTTGAACAACAGAAAAATTCGTATTTCGTTCCCTCGTTGCGCTTTCTATCATTTCTTGAGGTTTCCTATGAATATGGGTGTAGGTGTCAGGGGTAGGGACATCATTGACTATTGCCATGTCTATATTAAAGGAAAAGATATTGTGGATGCGGTAAAAGAGAGGAAGTGGAATTGGGCAGGTAAGTTAGTGCGGACGACTGATGAGCGATGGAGCAAGTGTGTTACTGAGTGGACGCCGCGAGATAGGAAGCGTGGAAGAGGGAGACCAGACAGAAGGTGGAGAGACGAGATTAAGAAGTTTGCAGGAGTGACGTGGCAGAGGTTGGCGCGGTCGTGTGAATCATGGAATGCTATGAACGAGGCCTTTGTTCAGCAGTGGACTCAGGATGGTTGATTTGAATGATTGATTGATATTAAAGAGAAAAATGTCCCCTGATATGTTGAGTCATTCAATCTCCCCCTCCCCTCTCTCTCCATTCTTTTCCCTACCCTTGCTCTTTCTCGCTTTCTCATTGTTTAATAATAATAAAAAAAGAATGATAATAAATCACTGCAATATCCGAGGCTCATTGCTACAACAGGTTGTTGGATGTATCAAGTATTTTTCGACTAATTATTTAAAATACCTCAGATGTTTATAGGGATAATTAATTTATAATTTTTTTCGTTATCTTGTGAATCTGTCCAAATCTGAAGAAGACCATGCTGGTGGCATTTTTTTTTTTTTTTTTTTTTTTTTTTTTTTTTTTTTTTTTTTCGACGGAGCGTGGCATTAAAGGGAATGAAATGTCCCGCGACTTCCTGACATTCAGCTCTCTGTTTCTTTGGGAAAACTTCTTGCATCTTGAGTGACTCTTGTTACACAATGGAGGACTGCTTTTTTAGTGGGACTTGGTACGCTGCGAGTGGCTTTCTACATCTCGGGTTTATTCTAGCTACTTTGAGATCGACCGTCGTTTTGATGATATTTGCACGTCAGCTGGCACCCCACATACCCACCCATATACGTTTAAAGTGACATTTCTCCATATGACAGATGCTACAATTTCTCGTCGATTGCCACACTTTACTCCAAGTACTGGAGTAAGGACACCAGTCTGTACCAAGTATCTAAAACTTGCCTGAGCGTACCGAATCTTTCTATAAGGTCTATGACTTTTACCACGACAAATAGACTTCTAGCTCCGCAAATGGTTCCTGCATACATCATTTTCTCTTATGGAGGTATGGTTCGACTTCTAATGTACGAAACTCCTCCTTTATACCCTATATAGGGTACTGACAAGATGATTTTTATGCTGCTAATATTTGAGGGACTTTAGTAACATTCCTACGGACCAGAGCCACCCACTATCTTTTGTGATTGGAGATTAATCTTCACTCAAAAAAGAAAAAGAATATACCACTTTTAAACTTTACTATCCCTCCTCTCTGATGCCCTCCTTAAACCTTTCCTTTACCATTTCTTCGACTCCAACTCTTCGGCCCCATTTTGTCCCTAAGGATAGTAACGCCGATTATCGCTATTTAAATACTAAATAATCTTCCTTGTTTGTGCCAAGCAGTTTTTTAAATATGTGCTGCTCTTCTTATACCTTATTCGTAGCCACTCCTCATCAACATTTTTATCTACCATGCAATGCAGTACATGACTCTTCCTTTAGACTCCTTGAATCTTTATACATAACCTCTCCTAGCGCAAACAGAGCTTATGTAGTAAAGAAATTTAGCAATGCAGGTGTTTTTGTCTAAATCCGAAAGAGAAAATTATCATGGTGTGTTTTTTTATATTTAGGTGGGGGAAAGGGTGTGGTGACCTCCCAAAATTCTCGTGACGCATGCAGTGAAGAATTTCAGTATGTTAGGATTTTTTTCCTATCTAAAACTAAAAAGAAACCTAAACATGTTTGGTTAGTGATTAGGAGGAACCCCCTCCCTTTCCCCTCCTCGCCCCCAACTCCGCCTTAACCTCTATTCCTAAATCGTACCCCTAAAGCGACACTGGAGGCGTGACTTACTTATCCCAGTCGCCCGTGTAGGGGCTTGTGTCGTGCATTCGCTGCCATCGATCTGCGGGACAAGCGCGTTACTCTGCAAGCAAGCGCCAGTTAGTCATCGGACAGCCTCGTCGGCAACATTACGTATGTCCACGTCACGTCTCAGGAGCTGTGGGCACCGTGGGGAGGGTTGTCAGATTTGGGGTCTCGATGTCTTGATGGTGGGCTGTGTGCCGCGATAGGACTGTGCCACTCTTATATGTCCGAGGGTACTGCCGAGGTCTGAGATATAATACAAATTCTGAAGACCTTCAGACCCACAATACTTCTGGGGTGTATCACGAGAGGGTCTGTTTGGTGTACACGAGGAAATGGGACCCGCAGACGGTCCGGTTTGAAGTTTAGAGAACGTAAGGCTTATGTAGGCCTTATGGTCTCTTGCAGTCTCCTTCATTCTTATGTTCTTATGGAGTACAGTATACATGGAGCCAGAGTAGGGCATCAGTGAGAATATGAAACAAGAGGAAAAGGCCTACTGCTCGTAAGGCATGCGTGGCCGCACATTTGTGGTACTGCGAGAATACGGAGGAGAAATACCGCCTTGGCATATTATTTCTTTAGATTTCGAGGACGACCTTAGAATTTAGGATTAAAAGTTTGTGGCTCCAAGTCCAAAGGAATTTCTAAAAGAGAGACTACCAAAACGTTATGGGACTGTTAGGGTCCACACTAAGCCTTTTCGATAAGGGTGTACGTCTGTAAGACCTAAAACTTGGTCTATGAATATGAGGTTGAAACGTCTGTAGATGACACATAGCTATGAAGATGTGTTAATGTCATAAGGTAGGGATACGGCCTCCGCAGCCTATGGAATTCTTATGTTCTCTTCACCGTAGGCCTCAGAACTGTATACTACACACAACCTGAAAAGTATGAGCTGCAAGGCAATAGTACAACTTGCAGCCTCCGTCCTGAGAACCTGTCAAACTTGCAGACTGCCTTGGGTCTCTCCGGTTTGTGTGGACTGCGAGTCTGTGAAGGACCACTTAGTCGAGTCTGCTGTGAGTTTATAAGTCCGCAAGAAGTCAGCTTCTGGGTCAAGAGGTCCAAAAGACATCTGGGCTTTTGAGAAATTGCTAACACAGTGCAGCTACTAAATGTTCTCCATCGCAGCAGCCACCTAGTTTATGATAAACGATTGTGAATGGAGGAGGAAAAGAATCTTTGGGGATTTGGGGCTAGGAATTTAAGTGATGTGGAGGAACAAGGAAGAGGATTTATAGATTCCATACTCTAAAACTGGGAAGCGTTAGGGCCAAGCGGACTAGGGTCAGATGGCAAGGACAGACGGTTCGAATCCGCTAGAGTCAGCGTGTGACGTCATTAAGTATAAGCGGTGATAAACCCCGAGTGCCGATAGAGGCTATCATGCCTTGTCACCTTGCAGAGCGGGTAAGAATGATGTGACGTTGTAAGTGCAATTGTCTGTATGTCGCCGGGCTGTGGGTACAGTAGACACAAAGAAGTCCCTGTCTTGGATTGTGGGACTCGTGTCCTTCCTAAAAGAAGCCAAGGCTTGTAGCTGTTGTTCTAACACAACAATTTCTAGCGTTTACTTTGACCGAGGCCGATAATCAGTTTGTGTGGAGGAAATTATATAAAGACTGATGTGATTTTTTTTCCCTTGAGGGCATTGTGGCTGCGAAGAAGAATGGGTTCTTATGGCAGGAAGGAAAGAATTAATTCCAGTTTTATATACAAGCATGTCTGTAACTTTTACGAAAATGCAGAGGACTCTGCAACTGTTAGTTAAGGCACAGTAAGTTGCACAAACTACACTCTCAAGGCACTATAGAGTAGGAATACTAAGAAAATTTTGGTAATAATTTAAAGGTTACAGAAAACGGAGGAGAAAAAATATTGAGCTGAACGGTTTCAGAATACGCATGGTAACCTTTGAGTGAATAGTACACCCTTCACTACCATTCACTAAAAACTACTGGAGATGAGTTTTAACCGAGCCTTCCCCTTAAGGGAAATTTATGAGTTTGGACCATGACAACATGCGGCTGTACGGTTATGACGAAGTGTTGTTTCAGCTTTGTTTGAAGCTGTAATGCTGTTGGGACATGAAGCTGTGATGTAGATAGATTGGTGGCTGAGTTTGTGAAGAGTCTGTAAAGCTGAAGTGTGTTCTTGTGTTCGTGTGTGTGTGTGTGTATATGTGTGTGTGTGTGTGTGTGTGTGTGTGTGTGTGTGTGTGCGTGTGTGTGTGTGTTCACCATGGTCTTGGATCACGTGTTGGACTCGTGATCGACAGCTATTTCCCTCCCGGAAGAGAGCTCAGAGCTCATATATGACCGATCTATGGGCAATGCTGTAACCTTACACGCACACACATCCCCAAACCCCCCCCACGAGAATTGGAGTAACGACTCGAAGCGCAGCGATACTGAAATTATTTCAGCTCTGGTCGGGATTCAAACCCGGACCGCCGTAGTGGCGGCCGAGAACTCTATCAAGTGCGTCACGAGGTGTTTGTGTGTGTGTGTGTGTGTGTGTGTGTGTGTGTGTGTGTGTGTGTGTGTGTGTGTGTGTGTGTGTGTGTGTGTGTGTGTGTGTGCGTGTGTGTGTGTGTGTGTGTGTGTTTGTGTGCGCGTGCGCGCGCGCACTCTCACCACGGCTATGGAACCACGATCATTTGGGCTGTGGGAATCTGGACTGTGGAATGTGGACATTTGGGACTGGTTCCAAGCTCCACGGCTCCGCCTTGTGAGCCTCGACCATGGAACTTAGGAGGGTTGAGTTGGGTTCCGCAGCCTCTTGGTAATATTTCCGATTTTTGGTTCCCCCCGGGACTCTTCAGCTGCTGATTTATGAGCGCAAGAATGAGGATTTGTGGATGTGTTCGACCGTAGATTTAAGACTTTCTCTGAGCCGATTCATGGTGTCTGGCCACCACAAAACACCCGGGGCATACCAACACAAGTAACAGACACAGACAACACATACCCACGCTGCCAAGCTGCCTCATATACAATCATATATATATTTAAAATCTCCACAGCATTGGTAGCACACAAGCATGAACACAACATATATGGGTTCGAAGAACCCCAGAGCCATGACCAAATAACCCCGTGG
>NC_134777.1:118648730-118658730 GCF_046742065.1 Oratosquilla oratoria
CATAATGATGTTAAAAAATTAATGCAGAGGAGAAAACCCTATCTCAAAGATGTGCATACATAAATAGAAATATATATACATTAAATAACTCTTCCTTTGGGATTCGAACCCTAGGCTATGCATCACGAGGCTAGGATGTGTGTGTGTGTGTGTGTGTGTGTGTGTGTGTGTGTGTGTGTGTGTGTGTGTGTGTGTGTGCGTGCGTGTGTGTATGTAAGGAAATAAATGTAAAAACAGGCTGAGAGAAGGCAGAAGGAGACAAAGATAAGTATCGATCAGAAAATGGGCAGAGAAGATCTAACGGGAAATACGCGGCAGTACATCTAACAGAGTTGAAATAAAGTTGCCACGAAAGATACTAAGAAAATACCCACCTTAGGTTGAAAAAAGGGGGGAAAGATCCAACAGGATACAAGGAAAATAAAGGGAGATTGAAATTCAAACAAACAGAAAAGTCATCAAATCTTTCGACCAGACAGGGACACGCAAAGACAAAAGACCGCCGACGGAGAAAAAGATATATTCGGACGGAAACGAAAGTAAAAAAAAAAAAAGAACGGCTGACATATGTAACACTGAGACAGATTTATTTCGAAAAAGAAGAAAAATCTCTTATTAGCATTCTTGCCATAGATGAACCAGGGAACAGGCATCCTTCAATTCCCTCAGTACTGGCTGGTACCTTTCCTTTTCTTGTGGCTTCCTCCAGGCTATTCTCTTCAGCTTTGTAACACGCACATAGTCAGCGAAAGGGTCAGTGATAATGGTGAATTAATTATCATTCTCGTTACTATCAGTGACAGGAAAAGTATCGATATATCTTGTGTCCCTTCACCTGTGCTAAATTCCAAATTAAATGTAACTAACCTCCCCAAACATACTCTCACTCAAACACAAACACACACACACACAACTTTAGTCAGGGTTGAATTCGACATTGACTCCTGCGTTACTTTCGTTCTCGCCGCCGACCTAAGGTCATTATATCGTGAATCGGTTTTTGGGCGGTGAGGATCGCTGCCTCCGCTCGACGGTGACCTACTTTGTGACGACATATGACATCATTCGTCGACGTACTCGAACAAGTTCACCTCCTCTACTCCTTCCATTTTCTGTCTTTCGCATACACTCAATACGACCCGTGCTGCAGAAAAAAAAAAAAAAAAAAAAAAAAAAAAAAAAAAAAACACGCTGGTTGGGGGTTTTCCTTACGGCGGCTGTACCCGGCGGCAACAGCGGAGGAAGCGGCAAATACGAATCATCCTCCCTTGCCCTCGTCCAGCCACTTTTTTTTTTCTTTCTTTCTTTCTTTTCTTTGGTCTTTGCCTTTTTTCATTCGGCGCCACGTTCCGCCTTGACTCGGGGAAAACTTTGTCCAATTGTTGGTTTTACCCGTCTCGGCTGAGTGGCTATTCTTCCACCTTCAGTAACGCCGAAAGCCTTCGCGAACTGCATCTGTCCTCGGGGGTCTTCAAGCCCCCGTCAGTGCTCCTCCCAAGACGAGCACAGACGCGTTGTAGACAAAGGACGTGGTTCTTCAGACTCTCCCTATTTATGCACGCTTCCGCGTTTCGAAAGCCAACACCCACCTGAGCAAACGAGCGCGATGGGCGACACATGCAGCGCCACCATTTGTCTTAGACCCTCCCCTCCGTTCTGTAACCATTATTCCCAAGAAATTACTCTTCCTGTTGTACTCCGACACCTGGGAGAGGTGAACAGAGGACGGGGGAGGAGAAAAGAGTAGAAAGTAACCAGTGGAGGAGAATGATGTAGAGTAGGACATAGAGCAGGATATGTAGTAAGAAAAAGAAAAGCAAGACAAGGAGGAGGAAAAGGGGGAGATGAGAGAGGAGGAGGAGGAGGAGGTGGAGATGAAGGGGGAGGAGATGACGGGGGTGAAGGAGGAGAAAGAGACGGTGGATAAGGAGGGGAAAATGAGGAAGAAGAGAAGGAAAAAAAGGAGGATGGGGACAAGAAGGAAATGTAGGAAAAGGAAGAGGACGAGGAGATGGAGATGGAGGAAAATTAAGAGGAGAATGAAAAAGAGAAGGAGGAGAGATGAAGAAGATGAAGGAGACGAAGGAAGAGATGGAGGGGGAAGACGAGGAGGATAAAACGGTTGAGGAAGAAGAGGAGAGGAGAGGAGGAGGAGGGGAAGAAGAAGAAAGAGGAGAAAGGGAGGGGAAGGAGGAGGAGGACGAAGAGGAGGGGAGAGGGAAAAGGAGGGGAGGGGAGGAGGAAGGAAGGAAGAGTGGAGGAGGAAGAGGAGGAGGAAGAGGAGGAGGAAGAGGAGGAAGAGGGGAAAGAGGAGGGGGAGGAGGAGGAGGAGGGGGAGGAGGAGGAGGAGAAGGAGGAGGAGGAGGAGGAGATGATCCCAATCAGGACTAAGGTTTTCGTAAGAGAGAGATGGTACACGTTACACTTTTAAAGAGAAATAAAACGGGCCACTCTTTACTTCGGAGGATCTAAGGGGAGCAAATTGAAAAATAGGTTTCGAAAAGAGTTGAACCGAAGTACAGTGTGAGGTAGTGTTCCTATCGAGTTGTTGACGGGAGCCATAAGACCCTGTGTGTACAGTACGATCCGATACTTTTCCTTGGGGGTGCAGTCCATTGACCGAATTCGTAAGTCAAGTTAAACATTACTAGGTAACCGAAGCACAGTTTGGGAGAAAAGCCTCGTCGTTTATGTGCCTTGATTAATTGCTACTTCACCCGACGATCGAACGGGTGTTGAAAATTGCAGCAGAAGCACGGGGGATAGGTCGATAAAGCAGTGTCGCGTCTGTGTGGGAGGGGGCACCTCCTCGCCGCCTCCCTGTGTCGTAATGGAGTGAGAGGGTGACCACCTGCCCCAGTCTGTGTGGTGTCCGACAAGGCAGTCCCGCTTCCAACCTGACACCTGGGGGGAAGGTTTTGACAACCATTTGGCCAAGAAATAAAAGTGGAAAGGAAAAAAAAATCGTAAATATCGTGACCCCTCCATGGCACAAGATGCGGTACGAGATACCGATTCTATAAACACGGGACTAAACTCGAACGAACCCGCCATTCCTCCCCGGTGACGTGCAGACCTCGACTGCCTTTATCATGGTGTGGATTTATCAAACGAGTCAGACTTTTTTTACGAGGGTGTCGGGGGTCCCTCAGCAGTGTTTTTGAGTCTCTATTTGCGGGGAAAAGAATCGTTTGATTTTCGTGTGGGGTCGGGTTCGATACCCATGTAAGTTGGGGTGCCAGTCCCCATTTTTTTTTTTTTTTTTTTTTTTTTTTTTTTTTGAGGAGGGCGCTCCGAGACAGCTCTCTGGATCCCATACACCTTAAACACACAAATCTCCAAAGTGCGAGACATACTTCATATCTCTCCTATCTCTCTCTTTGCCTACCTATTCATCGTTCCCACTCTCGTCTCTTCCCTCCTTTCTCTCTGTAGGTCAGCACTAGCACAAAAACCTAAGCTATCTCTGAGCCGTAAAAACCGTATCAGACTTATTTGCGAAGCGAAGTGGTTAACCGGATTACAATGAACCCGAGATCTGATTTTTACCTTTTCCAAAAATCGACATGCGATGTGCGCGAGAACACTTGAAGTCATTGATCGTAAGGTTGGTTCCTGAATTGACAGTCCCGGTTGAGACTTAATAGTTGATACAGAGGTGCAGGTTCCCTGCTAAAAGACCCGCTTTGGTTTTGGAGACCTACTTAAAACCCATAACATGTGAAAAACTCGATGAATATTCCATTCTGCACCCCCGAATCTATCAACACCATAAAAAGGTAAGTATTCAACCGTATGCCCTGTTATCAGTTTACCTCATATCTGCACTTTGTAGTTTTCTAAAATTCAGAAATCGTGATCATCATACAGTGCAATAGTATTTGATGCACTTTGGCAATCGCATCTAAAGTGGAAATCCTTCCTTCAGGCATCTCCACTCACTCGTGTCCTTGATAAAATCGATCAGGAGTTATTCGATTTAATATATATTTTATTTCTATCACCTTTTACCCTATACCATATTCTAATTAGTATCTACCTAACCCCATCAAACTTGTTTTGGGGAGTCCCTTTATACATAGAAAATATTTCGAGCGTTCCGGAGGTAGGTCAGCAGTGTACAATGTATTTTTAAATTTGTTTTTGTTAGATTAGGCCAGCCCCGAGAGACCGAACACTCTCACTTTAATTGAAGTCGCTTGGTCAGATTGAAGAAAGTTGAAGCTTTGCCTAGTTTCGCTTACGGGATTAAAGTATTTGGTTTTGTTAGGGCCACGCGGCACTTCTCAGAATGCCTAAGTCTTTACCAAAATGCCTTTATTTCTTCCTTGTGCGGCCCTAAGCAAGCACGGTGCACCGTGGAAGCAAACTTCGGAATTTTTCTCCCTCCCTCTCTCTCTCTCTCTCTCTCTCTCTCTCTCTCTCTCTCTCTCTCTCTCTCTCTCTCTCTCTCTCTCTCTCTCTCTCTCTCTCTCTCTGATGCACAAACAAAGCCCGCCGCCGCGAACTTGTTCATCGATTCTCTGTCTGTGATTGTCCCCCTCGTCTCTCTACCCTTTTTTAAGATAATTTTGAGCCTCTCCTTGTCCACGCACAAAGGTTGCCTTGTACGCAACGTAGTTGGCTATCATTCCCCAATAACGGTGTTGCGGCAGCTTTGCCACCCTTGCCGCATGCGGCCCACCCAGACCGCTTCTTTCTCCTTCTCCTCCTCCTCCTCACCACTACCACTTCCTCCGCCACCCGCCGTCCCCTTCTCTTCCTCCACCCACGTCTTCTCCTCCTCCTCCTCCTCTTCCTCCCCCACCTACACTCGCATTCACTGCAACCTATGCCGCCGCCGCCGCCGCTGCCGACCAGCCCGACTGCCACAGCCACCAAAGCCGCCTCTCGCTGGTCCGACTAAAGCCCCTAACTTCGCATTCATCCCCACCATCACCATGTCGAAGCTATTCCCGTTATTTTCTTCAGCACTTCCTTTGTGGTCGCAGCCAATAAAATGAAGCCCGTACGAAGACAATGAAGACAATCACTGTTGAGGGCAGAACAGTAACATGCATACAGACAGTATATACATACAACATACATAAAACTAAAGGACCTTTTCCTCTTATAAGGGGGATCGATAATAGAGCAAAACGTTTCTGGAAACGAATATAGGATACCCGTAAGTACTTTCTGAAAATCAAACTGTTACCATAGCTTGCTAATGACAAAGGCAACTGCACTCACAACAGTAGATTGTAAAAACATGAACAATCAAAGCAGTTATGGGACGCAAAGAAGACAATCTTACACTCAACAATATAAAGTAATGAAAATGACGATGAAAATGACAGAAATAACCCAATCTTCATTCCATGGGAGCAATTGACATAAGAAGGCGTAGCCACACCCACCCTTCTCCTCCAGCCCTGACAATCATTTCTGCCAAGCTTCCAGGTAGATTCCAGGCCCATTCCCATTGTTTCCAGACAATCACACACACGTCACTTTAACCTCGCTCCCCTAAGAGCGTCTCTTGAAGAATGCAATGGCTGAAGTGGTACTTTCTCTTTTGTTCTGGTTCCTGAAAGATTACTCTATTTATGTCCGTGGCACCCCCCCCCCCCGCCCACCCTCTCCCTCGGTAATGGAGGGATTAAACGATACTGTATCTAAAAGACACAACTACTCTTCATGACCTTCATCCTAATTCAAAGTACAAACGACAGACCAATGACAAGTACAGCTGGGGTAAAAACCTTCGACGTTTTGTTAACATATACTGATATCAAAGACGCTCTAATTCACATACTTTTGGTCAACCGTCCTGCAGTGACAATAGTCTTGGTAACAGAAGTAGAAAACAAGAGATTCCTTTTGTTCGGTACTGACGAAGTCCAATACCTTTTCCTGACACTAACACCGCCCAACACCAGAAAGTGTCGAGGGATTTGTACCCTCAACTGTATACGTGTCAAAGTAACCAAAGGTTCGCGTGACAAATCTATCATGACAGCCTGCGTCAAAGCAACTATGCCTGTCACAGTATGTGCGCTTAAGTCACAGAAATATTATATGCCAAATCAATCACGAACATAAATTATGGGTGTGCCAGTCCAAGTGCAATTGTTTTGCACGTCAAACCACCTACATGGAGAGTACAATCATTCACATGTATGTATGCTAAATAAATCATAATCACGCGTATCAAACCAATTCCAGGTGCGCCCAAGGTAAGCAGGTCCTTACATGCGTGTACCAGTAACCAACCCCCCTCTCAACTGATCCCCCAAACCCCCTTTCTCCCCCCTCTCACTCACTCCCACTCCCGCGAATGTCCGCCTCTGCCAATCTCTCGTTCGACGGGTCTCACGCGATCTCACGAGGGGGCGAGGACCCTTGGGCCAAAAAGGGGCCGCCATTTCCGCTCGTGGACATCAAACTTAACTCAATGCATCTTTCCGAATAGCTCTCCTTTCATTATCCCCTCCCTCCCTCTCTCTCTCTCTCTCTCTCTCTTTCTCTTCGGCTCTTGACAATACAACGTGTGCGATGGATCGGGATGATTATCTCAACGGCTGCAGAACTCTGTGGGTCGATCTCGTTCGGTCATCTCTCAACACTTCTTCCCCGCCTCCCTTTCTCGCTATCTCTCTCTTTCTCTCCTTCTATCTCTCTGTTTCTCTCTGTTCCTCTCTCTGTTCCCCTTCTCTCCTTATCTCTCTCTCCGCCGAGTTTCGCTCCATAACCACGCTGGCATGTACCCAATTATCCTTTCGCGGAATGTTTCTGCCATTCAGTGTCTGCTAATGAATCGGCTGCCTTAATCCAAGGAAGCGGTCCCGAACATGTGGTCCTACGTTTCTTTTATTTATTCTTTTAATTCGTAGACTGCAATGATCCAACCCTACGGAAAAAAAGCGCCTTTGAGAATTATTCTTCTTTTAACCGCTGGTCAAGTGTAAAGTCCATTTTCGCAAAGACGTCGTACACACAGCCAAAAGCTAAACTCGTGAAGCTCTCAGATGCGCAAGAATTCACACGCAAACACACATATGCACACACACACACACACACACACACACACACACACACACACACACGGAACACACGACTCGTTGGCGCGTTGGCTGTCAGTACGGCGATCCGGGTTCGAATCCTGCCCAGGGCTGAAATAATTTCAGTATTGTTGCGCTTCGAGTCGTTACTCCAACTCTCATCGACAGGGAGTTGGGTGTGTGTGTGCGCGTAAGGTCACAGCATTACCCATAGATCGGTCATACGAGCTCTGCTCTCTCTTCCGAGAGGGAAATAGCTGTCGATCACGAGCACAACACGTGATCCAAAGACCATGGTGAATCACACACACACACACACACACACACACACACACACACAAGGAAAGCCGGCAACTAGTGACTACTCTCCTCCTCCTACATGCTTGTGACAAAGAAACATCCGTACACTTATACAACATCAAGACTGATCTAGCATTCCTTCCTATACAGATATATTGTCATGCCTGGGAATCTCAAGGTAACAGTGGATGGATTGACTAGTATGAGTGATTGATCTAACTACTCGTAGATCTCTCAAACATCTTTTTTTTTTTTTGTCAATGAATAATCTATAATTCTGACACCTCCTTCCTTTAAAATCACTTGTATTTACTTAACTTCATTTACGTAATTGTAGTATGCAAGACATGAACAGCGATTGTAGAACCGTGTCTCATACTCTCCAATTATCATACTTAACTTAAAATCAATATATGGTTCCAACTTTGACTGTCGCCTTATTCTCCAATTATCATAATTAAATTTGAATTCATGTATGGTTCCAGCTTGCGTGTGTGTGTGTGTGTGTGTGTGTGTGTGTGTGTGTGTGTGTGTGTGTGTGTGTGTGTGTGTGTGTGTGTGTGTGTATTTCCATGTTTGTAGGATACAGGCTCACAAAAACACGCACACACACATACACACACACATATATATACATATATATATATATGTGTGTGTGTGTGTGTGTGTGTGTGTGTGTGTGTGTGTGTGTGTGTGTGTGTGTGTGTGTGTGTGTGTGTGTGTGTGTGTGCTTGTGTGTGTGGCAACAATCTATTAACAATATTAGTTGTGATGCAATCTGGTGACTATTGACCTTTGGAAATATTAATTCCTTAGGCCCATGGTTCCCAGATATATATATATATATATATATATATATATATATATATATATATATATATATATATACAAGTACACACATATATATATATATATATACTTTCATGCATACGTACTGTATATACCTTATATACCTTACTCACAAATGAGTAATTTATTCGCCAATATCCGTAATCTTTCATGTGGTATGTTACTAAATCTCTAGAATTATACAAAATTCACTTAGATTCACCCGGCTTTTTTCTTTAACTAAAACTTACGAGTCTTTCTTCATCGTGGTGCAGTGATGTCTTTGATTTTGTATGTAAAACTCCTCTACTCACAAATTCAAATATTCTGTTTGTTTTTTGTCGGCTGTTTCTGTGCTTTATTGTGAAAATGTGACGCTATGAGAAGAGCGCTTTATCGGGTCGATTATCAATTTCTATCTGCTTTCTCCTTGAATCTTCTTGTTTGCAACAGCTCAATTTTCTAACTTTGAAGAGCAAGTTCCGACTTTCTTACCAATCAGATTTAACTTTATTCTTTTTTTAATAAGTCTAACTTTGTCCATTGTGTGTATCTTTGTAGATTTAGAGAGCACAATTAAGACCCACCTCGATATCCTTACTCGTCATTGGGAACAAGACGGAACCTACCTCTGACCACTTGAAACGTCACTGGTCATTTTTCTCCAATCTGAGCCCTGGAAATTCTTGTCACTCTCAGTTCGATTTGTTGCAACCAGTGCGCTACCCATTGCCAAACACTGCCCTGAACCACTTGTGCCTTTAACATTTATGTCACAGAGAGGCAAAGGTTTTCAAGCTATTAGTGTCAAGGATTTTTTGTTTTTGTTTTATCGTATACTTTGTGTTATTAGGGATATGAAAACGGCATATCGTGAAAGTGGAACGAGGAAGTATATAGGAAGAGGTAAGGTGTGCGTATATGGCGTATGAGGGACGGAGGGGGGAGTTGCTGGGCAGGGAAACTGCGGGTTGTGTACATTTATACACGCAAGAGTGCTCGAGCAAACACACCCACGAGCGCAAACGAGCTGGTACGGGCATATACAAAGAACGGAAGGGGGACAAGACGGCTAAGGGCGCGTGCTCTCCAAAGGTGGACGGAAAGTCGTGACGGGGAGACCAAAAATAAGGCGGATGGGCAGTGTAAAATAATGAATGAAGAGGAAAGGGACACACGCAGGGAGAAAGGTGAACTTTACGTGCAAGACAGACAAAAATGTCAGAAGACGGAGAAGAGACAGGGGACGAGTGAAAAAAGGAGGGACACGTCAAATAGCAGTTGTGTTAGAATGGGAAGTGGAAGGAGACGATCTAGGTAAATACGGATGACAGAAATGGGGCCAAAATAGGTGGTGACTTGTGCAGTGTTCAAGCTGACGAGAGAAGAAGAGACAGTGAGTGATCCTGCTTAAAGTCAATAATACTTAATCCCTTCGTTACTACCGAGAAAGCAACAACAAGACTTATAGAATAGCCTGTCGACAGACACAATAAAAGGAAAAGCACCAACTACTACGGAAGGAAGTGATCTCAGTTTAGAACTACTCAGCTACTAAGAGTGTGCTATGGGTATGAATAAAATTAACTGACGACCACCCAGGATAATAGGAAAAGTAACACCCAAGACAGAAGCGACCAAATATCTTGTTTATGCTAGCCATGAAAAAGAAAACAGGAAAATGGGCCAGACCTCCTTCATACACACATATATCTGTGTGTATATATATATATATATATATATATATATATATAATATATATATATATATATATTCATTGATATATACAGGGTGTCCATAAAGTCTGTGTGCACTTTATAAAAAATTAT
>NC_134777.1:118673730-118676230 GCF_046742065.1 Oratosquilla oratoria
CGTAGCTTTTATAAGATCATTTATGATTTTATTTAAAAAAAATTAGATATACTGGTACAGTGGACTTCAAATTCTAAAAATCCTATAATTACTTTGTTCTGTCTCTAAAGTCTATTAGTATTAACATATAATTAACTGACATAAGGAGGCGATAAACAGAGCATAAAGCACAACCCATAACTCTATGCTGACGTTGTTTATTTTTGTTTTTAAACATTTTTCTTAATAAATTCATGTGGTTCACTATGCCTTAACAACAACCACACTGCCCCTATATACTCGTACAGTCTGCATCACCCGGGCAATGTCCGAGCACGATTTTTTTTCCTAACCCGTTTGTCGCATAAACAAAACAAACTCATCTTCAGAAACAGAAAAGTAATTTAAAAAATCAAATTACATCCAGGAACATAACACAATCCTATCACACTCTTTCTCTGAATTAACACTGAAATAGCAGCCGACTGCTGGGAAGAGTGAACTAAAAGGGTAAAATATTATCTACTACTGACTGGCTGAAAGGCAATAGAATCGATAGAAAAGGCAAACTGAAATTCCGTGGGTAAAAAGTATTTAGTTAAATTCTAGCATATAAATATATTACCTTCAGTCTACAAAGCAAAGAGTAAGACACTAACCCTGATGATTGGTGTTCAGTCTTGCAGTGCAAGCTTTAAGGTACTGATTGTGCTATGTTATTATCCTTTAAAGACAACGTTATTGTCAGTGCGTTGATACTGAAAGCTAACCTTTTCAGTTACTTTCACTATCAACTAAAGAATCTAGAGATCTCTTTAGATCATTATCAATGAAGCTACTTGAAATACCACCAAAATATCTCTTGTGCAGTTCTTTAATGTGAGCATTGAACAATTTTTTGGGTGATTTCAAAATAAGCTGTCCCTTTCCCCATCCATCTCCAATTCCCAGAACCATGAACCGACATTGAAGGCGATGGCAACAATTGTAACCCTAATAGTTACTCTTTCAAGGGAACGACTGCCACCTGCCGAATAAAATCACTTGACGGAAGACAAATTGCAGTGCAAATTTCTTAATATATTTTCAACTCCTCTATTATCGAAATGGTCGCCTGAAGTTCAATAAAGAAGACATCCAGAATAAAGATAAAAGTGTCATCATTTCGCTGACCAGATGCGTTTCCTTGGCTGAATATGATCAGATCGCCCAGTGATAGCCAGAACAAATGCTAACAATACCGAATAGCATCGGAAGAGTTAACGATTGCAGATATACAATGCCACTGAAACTTGTCAATGGCATCGAATCGAATGACGACGATTTATTTTATTTACTTTTTTTTTTTTTTTTTTTTTTTTTTAGAAACATGCTGATGACGACCACAACAAAAAAGTGAAGCGTTGTTTCGTGGTGGAAATGTGCAAACAGGAGTATGAACTGAATAACAACATACTGAACGACAGTGACAGGCTTTTCCGCTGCAACAGTGACAATTTGAATGGCTGTCACGTTTTAAGAGATCGAGACTGGATGGAACTGTTAGGGGAGGAAGAAATGAAAGGGTTGATGATAATGAGAATGATAGTGGTGACAGTAATGGTTATGACGGTGTTGATTATGATCATGATGACAGTGATTGGTGGTGGTGGTGGTGGTGGTGATGATGATGATGATGATGATGATGATGATGATGATGATGATGATGATGATGATGATGATGATGATGATGATGACGACGATGATGGTTATGATTGTTATGACGATGAAGGTGATGATGATGATGATGACAACGGCTATATAAAAAAAACAAGATGAACATATAAAATAACAAAGAATAAAAACAGGAGGGGGAGAAAAGGAAGTGGAGAAGAAGAAAGATAAGGAGGAAAAGACAAGGAAACAAAAGAGAAGAAAGGGGCGCAGGAGTAGGAGAATGAGCAGGGAAGAAAGGAGATGGAGGAGGTGAATGAGAGAAGTGAGGAGATGGATATGAAATAGGAAGGTGGGGAAGGAATGTAACTGAAATGGATCAGAGAAAGAATCAAAAGAAGAAAATTAAAATAAACAAGAATAATGCACCCGTTGGACCACGGGACAGGATTAATGTCATTTGATCTGTTTTAGCCATTCGGGTTTGTTCTGTCTCTTGATAAGATGGTTTAAGCAAGGCCCGTCACCACGTCACCAGACGCCCTATAAATGCTTGTTACAAGATTCCTCATATATACTCGTACATGTACATTATAACAGAGACGCCACCCACTGATAGGGACCCAGCATCGTCACACAAGACATCCGGTGGCATGGAAGTCCAGCAAACCGTAAACCAGATCGACCCAGTTGCTGGTCGACCTCCATGGGTCATGTGAAGGTTTTGTGTTGTGCCTGCGTCATTAGTGTATTATAGCATACGTGAACAGATGACAAAGACTAAAAGGACTATCACTACCCACTGATACACAAGCTGACTACTCGGCGACCGGCAACCAACCCTGCTCGTTAGTAGCTATTCTTTTGT
>NC_134777.1:118681230-118686230 GCF_046742065.1 Oratosquilla oratoria
GTGCATCAAATACGAGGTATAGTAATCTTCGTACAAAACCAAATAATTAATTGATGACGGTTTCATGCTGGGGAAAGCATGACTTCCTCCTGTTGAGACGAACAAAGTTGATAAGAGAAAGGGAATCAACAGAAGAGAAAAAAGAGAAAAGTCTAGAGAATTATATTATGAACAAAGGTGAAAATGCTATGTGCCAAAGGAAGAGTGACAAGCACAAGTAGGGGTTGTTTGTGGGTTAGCGAGAGAAATTAATGGTAATGAAGCGTGATTACAGTACAAAGCTTCTCAACGAGAAATTTATGAAAGAGTGAGTGACAAATAATAATAATGATAACGAAGAAAGATGGGGACAAAACAAATGATTGATAAAGGAGAAAAACGGGTTGAAAGTAGGAAAAGTTCCAGGAGTAAACGAAATAATAATGAAACCTAAACAACATATACAGCACACGAGTGATCGCTACATGTGGAAAAGAGGGAGGTCCTGGGCAAATGGAAAAAAGTACGGGAACCGACCATTTTCTAAGGGAGGCAGTCGAAAAGGCAAGAATTATACAGGAAAGTGTTTTTTGATTATTTTGGGGAAGATGTCCGGAAGAAATCTGCTAAAAAGCATAACGGAGAAGATGCACAAGGAGGAGGGAGAATGATATAAGGAAGTGGAGGAATGAAAGTGTCCACACTAAAGCATATCGATGTAGGAAGATAAAAGGTAATTTGTACGAGTACAGTACAGTATTAATAGATTTAAAGAAGGTTTATGACAATGAGGATAAAACTTTATTATACCAAGAGCTGCGAAGTGGGACGGAGGTTGTGGTAAGTATTTGAAAGCATTCTATGAACGTTTCAAGACACGTTTTCATATCATATTACAAAAATAAACAGAGTATTGGTTTTAATGGCCTGACATGTTCCAATGAAAATGACAATAATAATACAAACACATCCTAGTAGCTAATTGCAAATAAACTCCTTGATACTACTTTCCATGAATGAATGAAAGGTATTGCATATAAATAAAAATTATTATTAGTGTAAAAATAAAGAATAGAGAAAAAATAGGGAATGAATAGTATGAGATGTAAACTCTCCGAGACTACAAGATTATTGAAACAATAGTGAAAGTGAATGCTAATCACGATGAATACTGATGTGTATTCCCAAAATGGAACAATACAAAAAATATATATATAAAGCCAAGAAATGTATTAAGCCCTACCGTTTGATTCCATGGCTTGTTGAACGTTTATCGTCAGTGCAAGAATGTGTACACCTTTATATAAACTTGGCTGGCCACCTGTAGGTTAATAAAGAACAAGAAGGAAACCCGTGGCCTTTGTGGTGGTGAACAGAATCCTAATGGCAAGGCAGACGAACCCCTCCCCCCTACCCCCGAACAGGTCAAGAATTACGATCAAGTTGAGTGAATAATAACAGTGATTCTTAACTCGCGTTTAAATTACTGGAAACCCACAGCCCTACAATAGTTGGCAATTGTCCTTGTTTCCTCCCATCGATCTTTTTGGGAAGATATATTGGACTGTTGTCTTTTGTATTAGGATGGCACAGTTTCTCTGTCACCGGCTTCTACTAGCGAGCGGAAAGAAGTGAGTATGTTGACGGGATTTGAAGAAGTATTTAATGAATAAACAAGGCTGGAAATGCCCTTACACCTTTATAGGCGGCCTACACGAGAAAAACAACACCAACCCCCGCGTTCCCAAAACGCCCGCAGGTTACCGAATTCTGGCGTGGTCTGCCCGTAGCTTCGACCCACTTCGACAAGACCTGCACAGAATGCTAATTGCCCGCCGGGCGCAGCTGCAGCCCCGTACACCAACTGTGGGTGCTGGCACTTTTTTGTTCGAGCATTATGTGTGTAAAATATATGCATGTGTATACTTTGTAATCTTTATATAAATATATATATATATATATATATATATATATACATATATATGTACATATGTATGTATATATATATACACACATATATATGTGTGTGTGTGTGTGTGTGTGTGTGTGTGTGTGTGTGTGTGTGTGTGTGTGTGTGTGTGTGTGTGTGTGTGTGTGTGTGTGTGTGTGTGTGTGTGTGTGTGTGTGTGTGTGCGTGTGTCTGTATGTTTGTGTGTGTCATGTGTACAGATTTCGAATATATTTGTTCATAGGTTCACATATGTACTTGTGCATATGCAGCTGTTATTATCAACCTATGTGTATGTATATTCTATACTGTACTCGTGTACAACCATAACCTGTCGAGAGCGTCTATTCTCTAGCATTTATTGTTTTGATGAGTTCCGCGCGATTTTTTTTCTATCAGGGAGAACATCTGCCTATTGAGAGGTTTTACTGGCTATCTCGAGGTTATCGCTCTATATATTTTTTCTGGCTGTAGCCAAGGTACCACATCCAGCTGAAGAAAGACTTCCTACCCAAAAAGTTAACAAGCACTTGTGTGAACGTACATCCGTAGGCCTATGTCATACGCAAGTGCCTGCGTATGAAATGCTCGAAGGTCTGTGAAGCGTGTATCTATCTCTCACAGTTTTGTCTGAGCAAACACTCCAGGCATGAAGCACTCTGTCGTTTACAAAGGCCGACATGTGGCGCTCAGGTCTCGAACTCTCCCAGGACCCTTGTTCCGAGATCAGGGGCGACCCTCAGAATTGCAGTGTTTTTGTCCCTTTTAGGGGAGGGTGGACCCCTCCAGCTCTTGGACTATTTTCACGCTGGTGAGCTAAAACGGTCGCTTGGAGGAATGTCGCGGGTAAAAATATCAAAGCTGGTGCTACTTCGGCAGAGTTCTCCCACTCCCACTCCCCCTCCCCCCTGGCATGGCGCCGATAGAGCATTCCGGTCGAACAGACAACCTAGTTAGTGTGTTCATTCGTGGGTTCCCAAAGCATTACACATGTTACCAAAAATAAGATCGCCCCTCCTCCTGCCCAACTTGATCCTCCCTCTCCCTCCCCCAGCTCCTCCCACAGGACGGGAAGCATGTGGAGAGGGGGGAGGGTGGGGAGGAGTAGAGGTAGGACGTGGTGAGGAGGGAGGAGTGGGTGGGTGGGGCCGAAAGTGGAGAAAAGGAGAGGGTGTCAGCCAAGGGAGAGGTCAGCAGGTTTACGGCTCAGGTCCTGTTATAACCGGATCCTATACAGCATCCCGGCCGTCTTTGTGCTACATATCTCCGCAAAGTAAAGGTCTGACGCAACCTGATGGAATTCTCGTTGGGGCAGGGGGAAGGACTCCGCTGCCGCAGGAGAGTGAGCATTGTAGGGGCAGGAAAAACGCGAAGGGCGCCGAGTAGGGCTGAACCAAGAAGGACGACGCAGGATCCTGACGTCGTTCCCCCTGCGAGTCTTGGGATTTTCCTCGTTGTGGACTTGGGGTCAAAGTCGCAATGCGGATACGGGCCTCAATTTATTGTGACTCTTCTCTCCTGTTGTCATCCTTGTTAGCGCGGAAGGCTGACCAGTTCTCTTCTTGTAATGAGTAAATAAACATAGACCAGGAGGTGAAGTCGCAATAACAAAAGAATGATCACGTTGTACAACATCCGTGCCGGACCTGGCCGCTGTACAATAGTAATACCACGCATTTATATACACAAAAATGCAACACACACACCCGCGCACACACACACACACACACACACACACACACACACACACACACACACACACACACATTATATATATATATATATATATATATATATATATGTATATATATATAATATATATGTATATATATATATATATATATATATATATATATATATATACATAGATATATACGTGTTTACACACATACATGCTCACATACACGCACACATTACAAAGGATTACAAAGGCGGAGCATGCCTACAGGAGACCTTTTGGTCCATAACTAAGTCGGATGCGAAAAAGATATAATAATGATAAATAAAAAAATAAGATAAAATAAAGTCAAACAAAAATTATAATAATATAAATAATAATAATAAATTAGATACATAAATGCATAGGTATAGTTAAATAATAAACAAGCAGGTAAATAGTAAATAATGATATATTGACAGATAAATAATAAATGAAAATCAAATAATAAACAGACAAATAATAATAAATAAACAAATAATATAAAATAAATGTCAGTCATTACAGCATCTTCCTTAGATGTTTATCTAATCTTAAAGCTTCGAACTAAACTACATTGCACTACCTATGCGGGAAGTTTATTCCATTCATTAACTACACGGTTGGCGAAGTTGTTTCTACCTACTTCCAAATTAAATCCATTTCCTGACAGTTTGAGACCATTATTTCTTGTCGGATTCTCATTCAGTGTAAAAATTTTGGCACTTATGATGTTGTCAATCCCCTTTAGAATCTTAAAGACCTGTATCAAGTCACCTCTGAGTCTACGTTTTTTTAGGGAAAACAGATTCATATGTATAGTTGAAGTTTAAGCTAACTAAAGAAAAGACGCCAACTAGTCTTTCGATAACTCTTTAGCCCAGCTACCTATACAGTAGAGAACATCCACAACTCTACACATTTATATTTCTTAACCATGAAATATATTAGAATTTCTATCTGTGTTTGTTGTCTTATGGCTTCTCCATGTTCACGTTCTTCTTCAATACTAGTCGACTTCTTTCAGCTCCGAAACGGAATTCAACAGAATAACCTTTCTTGGTCATTATCTACAATTGCATAATTCATAACAGTAACACTGCTAATACTGTTTCTTTTATTTGCAAAGGTAAATTAAGCTTTGTTCTTTGGGCTTCCATTTGGACTTCTCCATTTTTACCTACACTCTTTCGAAGTGTGTTTATTATCAGGTTATACTTTTTGGCAAAATTACCAAACATCTGTCTCGTCACTTGTGTAACCTTTTACAACCTTACCAAACCATTTCACCTGTTATGCGCTTCTTAACAATAACATCGATGTCTCCGACTACTAAACTACATATTGTATTGTGTGGTTGCGACATATATGGAGACA
>NC_134777.1:118691230-118703730 GCF_046742065.1 Oratosquilla oratoria
CGTTTCGACAGGGTCTTCTTCAGAGAGATAATGGTACAGGCAAATTGAAACACATTGTCTATATACTAAGCGGGTCATCTCACAGGTCGCCTTGGGATAGAGTTCGCCGTTTGTGCCCCCTCGATGATTATTCTTGCTGTTGCGTGTGCTAAATTTACGAACCCTTCTCTATGATTGGTTGATCTAAAATTATTGATATATGCAGCTTCGATAGTTTTTCTTGTCGTCTATTTCATACCGATGTAGGATTTTGGTGTTGTTCCAACTCTATCCCAAGGCGACCTGTGAGATGACCCGCTTAGTATATAGACAATGTGTTTCAATTTGCCTGTACCATTATCTCTCTGAAGAAGACCCTGTCGAAACGTTAGAGAATAAAGTACTTCTGCTCCTTCCTGGACTTTACCTATACCACTCTTGCCATACATTGTCTTTTCTCTTGTCAAAAACATATATATATATATATATATATATATATATATATATATATATATATATATATGTTTGTGTGTGTGTGTGTGTGTGTGTGTGTGTGTGTGTGTGTGTGTGTGTGTGTGTGTGTGTGTGTGTGTGTGTGTGTGTGTGATTCATCATGGTCTTGGATCACATGTTGGACTCGAGAAGGACATCTACTACTCTGCCGGAAGAAAGGTCAGGGCTCATATATGACCGATCTATGGGTAATGCTGTAACTTTACACGCACACACACACATCCAACTCCCCGTCCACAAGAGTTAGAGTAACAACTCGCAGAGAAGTGACACTAAAATTATTTCATCCCAGGTTGGGATTCGAACCTGGACTTTACATATATACATATACATACACGTGAGCACACACATATAAACACATGCACATATAGTATGTATGTATGTATGTATGTATGTATATATATATGTATATATGTATGGATTCATATATGTATACATACATATATATTTTCATGTATGTATATATGTGTATATATATACATACATACACACACACGCACACACACATATATATATATGTATATATATATATATATATATACATATGTGTGTCTGTGTGTGTGTGTGTGTGTGTGTGTGTGTGTGTGTGTGTGTGTGTGTGTGTGTGTGTGCGTGTGTGTGTGCGTGTGTATGTATGTATATATATGTATATATATACATGTATATATATATATACATATATATATATATATATATATATGCATATATGTATGGATTCATACATGTATACATATATATATATTTCCATGTATGTATATATATCTGTGTATATATATATATACATACACACACACACACACACACATATATATATGTATATATATATATATATATATATATATATATATATATATATATATATATATATATAAAACAAATCACTAAGCACACGTGACAACAATACTTGCAGAAACCACTTGGAAAATAAAAGAAATGAATACCGAACGTTTTCGTCTATTCAATTCCTTTGTACCCTAATGATGTCTTGAATAGACGAAAAGGTTGGGTGTTCATTTGTTTTATTTTCGAAGTAGTTTCTGCAATATATATATATATATATATATATATATATATATATATATATATATATATATATATATATATATATATATTTGTGTGTGTGTGTGTGTGTGTGTGTGTGTGTGTGTGTGTGTGTGTGTGTGTGTGTGTGTGTGTGTGTGTGTGTGTGTGTGTGTGTGCGTATGTATCTTTATATATATATATATATATATATATACACACATATATATGTAAACATTACTTATATAATATATATATATATATATATATATATATATGTATGTATGTATGTATATACAATATTACAAAACGATCTATTATTTTGGGAGTGGACCCTGAGCTTGAGCTATCGGGGCCGAAATCCTTTATTATGATTTAAGCATTCACTGGCTATTCCGAGGCCGAGGCTCTTCACAAATTGTACTCCAGTCCTTCAGGTATGCTTGGAGATAAAGGCAGGAGTACATCTCCTGTAATACATTTCAATAAGACAAAATATTGTATCAACAGTCTGTTAACTAACCCTATTTGGAATGGCGGTTTCTACAGGCCTGAAGAGAATTTGCTGACATCAGCCAAAAAGTTCTTAAGCTTGACAGCACACAGCGCGTTAATCAACAGAACCTTTCGCCCTGTGAGAAGTTCACATTCCTCCCAACAGGATGAAATAATGTGGTGTCAACCAGGACAAAAGTTTTGACGCTCTACTGCGCGCGTAAATCAAGACACATTATAATTCGAGAAAAACACTCTTAAAACTGAGATCTCTATAACTGTAAATAGTTTTATTTCGCAATGTCAGATGGCATTATCTTATAATGGTTACCATCAAAATGTGCATATACATATACACGCACGCACAGACACACACACACATGCACCACACACGCGTACACACGTGTGTGTACTCGATTCACATACACACACACACAAGTGTATATATATACATAATCATACAACATACACACACACATACACACACACACACACACAATATAATATATATATATATATACACACACATATATATACATATATATTATATATATATATACACACACACACACACATATATATATATATATATATATATATATATATATATATATATATATATATATATATATATATATATTATTGTGGAGAGTCCCTTGCTTTTCCGGTTTTACCTGAGCACGAGGTGTGATAAGCATCTAATTTAATGGCTGTATCCGTAACAGTTATTAAGACGTCTCGTCCCTCCTTCACAATAACACTTTTACATTTGTTCGTTCGTTCGCTTCCCTGGTCGCTTAATATGGCCAGGTGACGTCATGCGTGGAAATGGCCGAAGTCCTCTTTGTATCCACTGCACAGAGCCCATAAACCGCGACCGCCGGGCTTCGGGGTCCGAGAAAAAGGATGCCCGAGCTGGAGCCCGTGGTCGTAACTTGGCCTCGTCCCGTGTTTGTCTTTGCCATTTGACCGAACCGATAAGCGAGAGCGGACCAGACTACTGCCGCACAGGCGACTGCGGCCGCCCTGATCCGCCACCGCCGCCGCCGCCGTCGCAGCCTTCGCAGTCTCCGTATCTTCCTTCTTACCGCTCGCCCCCCTGCCCTTTTCTCCTCTTTCCTTGTATTTCTTCCACTATGTATTTTCGTTTTCCTTCTCGTCCTCTTCCTATTAGGAGTACTACCCCTGCTATTCCTTTTCATCGCCCCTTTCTCCTACTCGTCCATGCCCTTTTCCTATCCCTAACCATCCTTATCTTCCTATCGTTTCTGTTTGTCCTACACTACTTCCTCCTATTCCCTTTCCCTCCTCTTTCTTTTGTCTCCAAAATAACTTCTCCATCACTTCCTATCATGTATCCTCCTTTTCCACTTCCTCCTCCATCGTCTTACTCCTCATTTTCCCATCCACGCCCTAATTCTTCCTGTTCCTTATTTCCTCTTTTTTTTTTTTTTTTTTTTTTTTGGGGGGGTACAGACCTCAAGATCTACACAACCGATATAATAGGTACTTTAGTATTTCTATTTTTTTATGATTAGAAATTAATCTACACTAAAAAAAATTAAGATAGCTTTTAAATTCTACCATCCATCCGTTCATCTGCCTTTCTTAACACTACTTTAACACTTCAATAACAACACCTCTTCGAGGCAATATCATACCCAAAGTTAAAAGCGATGCGTATTGCTGACAAATTACAATCTTTTTTCCCCCCTTCTCTTTTCCACTTTCTAACCAGTCCCAAACTCCTTTCCCTCCTACTCCTCAACTCCTCATTATCATCACCAAACTCCTTTTCATCTGCTTCCTCCTCCTCTTTAATGCTTCCTACTTGTTCGGCACTTTTCCCCCCATCCTTTCTCCTAATCCTCACCCTTTCTCCCCCAGTCCCTCTCGCTCTTCCCCCGCTCACCTCCTCCTCTGGGTGCACACCTCCTCCCACTCTTCTTCACCCTCTGGTCCAGCTTTGTTTTTCTCTCTTCCCCGCCTCCACCTCCATTTAACCCCCACTACCTTCACTACCTCCATCAAGTAGCTTTTATTTTTTTTGCACTCTCTCTTTCTTAGCCTTCATTTGTACCCTTTTCCAGCTTCTCTACCCCCACCTGTCCCTCCACTTTTCTTCGTCACCTCTTTCTCCTCCTATCTCTCTTCTCCCTCTCCCTCCATCCTTCTTCCCCGTCCTCCTCCCTTTCTACCATTCCTCCTCCACATCCGTCTCCTCGCCCTCACAGCGATCTCCCCAACTTCGCTATTTTGGACCGTCTCTGCTTCTGTACAAGGATCTCGTTGTCGTCCCACATCCACCTTGTTCCACCACCACAAGAAATTGTCTCCATTCCTCCTTTTTTTTTTTTTTATGTTCCCTAATTACAAAATTCCAGGAGCCGCTCCTCTTCGTTCTGTTCTCCGCGTTTTCCTTTCTCCTTGTTATCCTCCTCTCCCCTTCATATCCTTCGGGTTCGTAATATTACTAATGTTTATCTTCTTTTCCTTTTCCTCCCCCCCCCCCCCCGCCACTTACATCCCTTCTCTTTCCTTTCCTCCTGTATCGGCCGCAGTCCAGGATGCTGGTGTGGCATAACCTCCCCACCCCACCCCATCCCCGGCTCCCCCGGCGCATGCAACCCTTGTGATGCCGGAACATCCGGGACTCTGCCTGGCCGGTTGCTGTTCGTGAGGCGTCTCCCCCTCACTCCCTCCCTCCCTCTCTCACTCGCGAAACTTCGACAACGGCGACGACTGGCGTCGTATTGTCACTTCTTCCTTTCTACATCCGCGTATCGCTAATCGGCCAGTCCACCAGAGCCCACAACAGGAACTTGAGAGTCCCTTCCTATCACCCGTTCCCTGAAAGGAGGAGGAAGAGGAGGAGGAGGAGGAGGAGGAGAGGAGGAGGTTGGAGGGGAGGAGGAGGGGAGGAGGAGAAGTAGGAGTAGAAGGAGGGCTAAAAGGAGGAGCAGTAGGAGTAGAAACAGGAGGAATAAGATAGAATAATGATGATGAAAGGAGGAAAAACAGGAGATGGAACGGGAGAGAGAGAAGAGATATAGAGAGAAAGTGAGAAAATAGAAAGGAAAATGAGGAGCTATGTTCCCCCATTATTTTCTCCTATTTCTATATACCTCCCTCCCGAAACTTCAATTATGTTGAGGCTCTGACTCATATCTAATTTTATCATAACTTACCGTAGTTAAGATTTTCTAGTGTGTAAATTCTTAGAACTACTCTACAACTGCTCTTCTCGTTCACTTTCCCTTGAATTGTTATATTTTTGTTATTTCTTACTTAGTAAGTACATTAAATCCATAATGCAGGGAAGAATATTTCATTATAAATACATTATTCTACTCTAATCCATACAGTACTATTTACAGGACACATGATACGTGTCACACATTTGAGAAAAAAAATTATTAGTCTTTGCCTGTGCTACTGTTGGATCAGATCTATTTCACTCCTACAAGGACGGATCGTTCAGGAATATCTGCGATCATAAACCGGAGGACTGGAGGAGTGCCTGTATAGTTCCACTTTACAAGGGAAAAGGGGACAAGTGTGGATGTGGTAGTTTCAGAGGGATTGGCTTGCTAAGTGTGGTTGGGAAGGCTTATGGGAGGATCTTGACTGAAGGGATTAGGAGAGGAACAGAGGGAGTAATTTGCGAGGAACAGTGTGGATTTAGGACAGATAGATGTTGCGTAGATCATATTTTTGTGGTACGACAGATATGTGAGAAAGCTATAGGAAAAGGTAAGGATGTTTTTTGGGCTTTTATGGATCTAGAAAAGGCTTATGACAGGGTAGACAGGAAGGCACTGTAGGAGGTTTTGCAGATATACGGGATAGGAGGAAAGCTTCTAGGAGCTGTCAAGAGTTTTTACGAGAGTAGTAGAGCTTGTGTTAGGATTAGAAATGGAGAGACTGAGTGGTTCGAGGTAAATGTGAGACTTCGTCAGGGATGTGTTATGTCGCCCTGGCTGTTCAACTTATACATGGATGGGGTGGTGCGAGAGGTAAATGCAAGGGCGGTGGGTCAGGGATTGAAGATGTTTAAAGAAAACGGAAAAAAGTGAGAGGTTAGCCAGCTGTTGTTTGCGGACGACACTGCGCTTGTGGCAGGATCAAAGGAGGGATTGAGGAAGTTGGTGACAGATTTTGGGAGAGTGTGTGAAAGAAGAAAGTTGAAGATAAATGTGGATAAAAGTAAGGTAATGAGATGTACAAGGGGTGGAAGTAGCAGCAGACTGGAAGTGAGCATTAAGGGAGAGTGACTGGAGGAAATGGATAGTTTTAGATACTTGGGTGCAAATGTGACAGGAAAGGGTGGAGTGGAGGTGAAGGTAGAATGTAGATTGAGAGAAGCGAGTAAATCCCTTGATGGATTAAAAAGTGTAATGAGGAATAGACATTTGAGAATGGAGGCTCAGAGGAGGTTGTACTGTATGAAGGAGTGATTGTACCAACAGCACTGTATGGGGCAGAAACATGGAACATAAGAGAGGAAGAGAGAGGGAGTTTGAATGTGTTTGAGATGAGGTGTCTGAGAAGTATGATAGGGGTTACTAGGCTAGATAGAGTGAGAAATGAGGAGGTGAGGAGGAGAACAGGGGTGGAAAGGGAGTTGGGAGATAGGATGGATGAAATAGTATTGGCATGGTTTGGACACATGGAAAGAATGAGTGAAGAAAGACTAGTAAATGAGGTATGGAAGGCAGATGTGGAAGTAGTGAACATTAGGGGGGCGACCTAGGATGAGATGGATGGACGCGGTGAAAGGGGCTTTGGGGAAATGGGGAATGTCTGTTGAGGAAGGACGGGAGAGGACAGAAGACAGGGGTGGATGGAGAATGGTTGTATATGGATGATGTTGTGATGCATGAGGTGGAATGGATGGGGGGATGGGGGTGAGGTAGTATGTGTGAGAAAAATCTGACGCAGCCCGAAGAGATTTCTCCCCGTCTTCTCCTTTTCTGCATGAGGGGACGGAGAAGGGGGGTCGCCGATTTAATGAAGCGTCCTTGCTGTGGATGTGCTGAGTCTTGCGACACTGCCTCTGACCCAGGGCAGTGGACAGGATGCGGGGATGACCTGTCATTCGGGAGGTGCCAAGATAAGAGGGAGGGTAGAAGGTGGTGGGGAGTGGAGTGTATTAGGGATGGAATGGGTGGGAATGATTTTTATGCCTTTTTCTTTTTGGCTACCTCCCTTGTAAGAGGGAAAAAGCCTTTGGTATATGTATATGTATGTATAAACCTTTCAGTCTTTCTTGAACGCTTCTTGTACAAAATCATAGTTTACAGCTAAACCATACCAGTGACCTCATCATCATTTTTACCTCCAGTATACTCACATTAGCTTTGTAACAAAACACAAACGGCACTACCATTGCAATACTCCCTTTGGCGAAAAAAAAATACAAGAATCATGCATTCAGTTAAACAGTAACAAATTCCACGGCACACACATTTACCGAGATTATCCCAGTGAGCCGCCGATGTCACGACACAGTGTCAAATTAAATTACTCTATTTCTCTTTTCAAATTATAACCTGTCACATTTATCCATTCGATCATTCACCTCGATTTTTCTTCTTTGAGATATTTCCACTTAATTTGATTTTCAATTCAGCGAACGTCCAGTTCCTTCAAGACACTAACCCAAAGATCATCAGTTCTTCAAGTGGGATGTTTACCATAGACAAGGATATCAAAGTTTGTTACTTTAGATGTTAACCCTTCCTTAGGTTACTGAGGACTTCTAATCCCAAACTAATGAATATATGAGAAAATTAAAGAGTAACGTAAAATCAGCGACGATTGCCCAACCTGCAATGACCAAGTCTAATACAGTATTTTTCCAGAAAGCAAGAGTTTACATCATGAGGAAGAATGGAAACTCGTCCTATACTTTTTGTCCTTTCCATGATCAAGCTATTCCAGTTTAGCAATTTAATTTTCGAATAAACTAACCCTCGGCTAAAGATACTGATATACTCTATGTGAAACATTAATGATAATAATAACAACAATAAACACAATAAAATCAATAATAACAAAAACAGCAACAATAATAACAGTAACAACAACAATGATAATAACAATAACAATAATATTAATAATAACAACAAAAACATTAATAACAATAATAATACATATAGCAATAATGACTACAACAACAATAACAATAATGACTATAATAATAATTGTAATAATAATAATGATAAAAATAATAATAATAATAATAATAATAATAATAATAATAATAATAATAATAATAATAATGGTGATAATAATAACAATAATAATAACAATGATAATAATAATGAAAACTCTGCTGCGTTGTACAGTTAGAGGTGGTATCCCATTAACCTGAGTGGAATCGCCAGCCGACAACCCTTACAATTTCACCAAATCGCGCCACGGGACCGGGAAGCTCAACCGAGGCTTAGGCTGAGAAGTCTCAAGTCTCAGGTCTTGGGGGAAACGGCGATGATAACCTTTGTCGTCCGGGAAAACGCGAATGACGTCATCCGCGTCCAACACGCAGTGCGTCGCATCCACTCAAGACATTCTTGTTTGGTCCGAGCGCACCCTTTTCTTATTCTTCTTGGAATATGAAATGAAGACGGCCACTCCTGACTCCGGCCTTCCTTTTTGTCATTTAAATATTCATTTCTTTACTGCGCTTACTCAGCCTTTGCAGCCTCACTGCAGTGGCATTTGTGCTTGAATTCTTACTGAATGAACAGCCACTATATTTGGTTCCTTGCCTAACTCTAATGTAAATCGTCATCATCAGGTAACCTAAATTCATAGGTGGGCAAAGAAAACAAACACACGTACAAGTAGCTCAACATATGCAATAGGATCAAATTAATGATTCTATAGGGATCAAGCCTATTAGATGTGGCACTAGTTGAACTAGGACAGGAAGCTCAATATTGTGGTATTAGTTCAATCTTATGACACCGAGGCATTATTTTTTTCCTTACTGACACATAGAAGAAAATGAGGGGGTGGACTGCGTTGTGTTCAGACCTCGAAGAATTCAGACGGATTCGAAAGCTTATATGAGAGGGAGGGTGGAGGGGAGTGGAGTGTATCTAGGGATGGAATGGGTGGGAATGAATTTTTGCCTTTTTCTTTTTGGCTACCTCCCTTGATAGGGGGGAAAAAGCCTTGGTATATGTATGTATGTATACACACACACACACACACACACACATATATATATATATATATATATATATATATATATATATATACAGTATATACTATATATTTGTCTTAAAATTCACAAGTTATTCGGTTTATCATATATATATATACATATATATTTTTTATATACATATATATATATATATTATATACACATATGTATGTGCGGGTGTGTGTGTATTTACCTAGTTGCATCTTACGGGAAAGGAAGCTACGCTGGTGGGGTCCCGTCTCTGCATCTCGTAGTGTCTGAATTGCTCTTCAATTCGTGTATGGTTTTTGCACACACTAATGTCACGTCTAGTTTGTTCCATACATCCAACATTTTGGGGAAAGCTGTTCTTTTTCAGGTTTCTTCTATAACTGTACTTTTTGAGCTTCCTTCCATGTCCCCTTGTATTTCTCTTATCCCAATTTAGTAAGTCTTCTCTACCAAGGACTTCCATGCCTCTCATAATTCTATAGTGTGTGTGTGTGTGTGTGTGTGTGTGTGTGTGTGTGTGTGTGTGTGTGTGTGTGTGTGTGTGTGTGTGTGTGTGTGTGTGTGTGTGTGTGTGTGTGTGTGTGTGTGTGTGTGTGTGTGTGTGTGTGTGTGTGTGTGTCTGTGTTATTTTTACGGTAAATTAACTTGCATCTCTTTTATATTTTCTTTCACTAACTTCCCGATACGAATCAATCATCATTTCTTACTTTGGCATTAGTCACTGACCAGTTAACTATGCTTGCCATACTTGACCCATTATCTAATCAATCTCATTATATTTTTTTTTACATTGTCATCTAAATACTCAGCAATTATCCTTTCTTTAGTATACTTTCAACATTATAAAATCTAAGAACCCAACAAACTAGATTTAATTTAGAAACTGATCCAAACTATTTATAAACAACTTACCAACTAATGGAGAAAAATACATAATGCATTAACTTTAAGAATCTATCTCGGTAGAACCAAGATCTAAATAACAAGAAGTCAGTTCATTTCAGAAAAAACGAATGACGTCATGAAGAGGCAGACACGTTAGAGGCCAACCAGGTTGCCTCGAGTTAACGTGCAGAAACAAAAGGAATATGCAAGTTGAGTGAGTCAGTCGACTGTCGCACCTCCTCATGACGTCATGTCTTTGGTTTTCTCTCGAACTGACCTATTCTTGTTTAACCCTTTAGTGGAACAAACGAAAATACTAAGTTCAATGTATATCCAAATGCTAGCCAAATTCCTGTGAAGTTTCTCCATATATCACTGTATAATAATACTAAAAACAGGAGCGAGAAGACACCGACCTTAAAGATATTTTAGCGCTTAATTGGGAAAAATATCTAGAAGTTATCTGTTGAAAATTCTAGCATCTCTTTGTGAATGACACAATTCTAATTTCAGGAAAATTAGATAATATGAAACTAACCTAGCAGTCTCAAATGAGAGCAAAAAAAAATTATGTTTGATTCCAAGCTTCTAAGCAAAGAAGTCGCAGTCGATTTACAGACTGAACAGCATAATTATTTGAGGCAGCGATTGAAGTTTACAAAAATCAAGGTAAATTAAATCAAAAGAAGTATCACAAGCGGGTGGAAATGATACGATCTTACTGGGTCCATTACATAAAGCTCTTTATTTGTGTGCTTCAAGGCTATTCATCTGAAATTTGGAAACTGAAGAAATGATTGGACACTACGAGTGAGATAAAGAACATAGATAAAAGAAAAGAAAAAGACCAGAAGTGAGAAATATCATAAAAACAGTAAAAAGAATATGGAGAAGAGTATAGGTAGAAATCAACGACATTTTATTAAAGGTTTATAAAAGCAAAATTGGAAGTATATAAGACAATCATTCAGAGAGAAGAACAAAAATGAGATAAAGTAGATTGACACGTATGTATACACAAATATATATATATACTCGTACATACATATACATACGCACATACATACACGCATATATATATATATATTATATATATATATATATATATATATATATATATATATATATATATTCTGGTTGAAATCAACTGCACTAGTTGCTTTAACATCCTACAAAGCAGTCCTCACCCTGAAGACGCCTCACGACGAGGCGAAAAACTATAGTTTCGGTGGAGTCAATAGTTGTTCAATACTATTACTATGCAAAAATATATCAGTTGGCATACACTGCGTATATTCTTTTGAGAGTCATGAATGACTACTTCCAGTCCCTCTCAGTTGCTAATAGGAAAGTATTCTCCAGATTAAAGAATACAGTCTTGAAGATTGTTAAGCAACTAGTGCAGTTGATTTCAACCAGAATTGCCTTAGAGAAAACCTGTGCCCCAGAAATATATATATATATATATATATATATATATATATATATATATGCAGAAAAAACACAAAGGAAAATAATAAAATGACGACCGAGCGCTCTCGTCTATTTAGACATCCTCAGGGTACATACAATTATGATATGAACATGAATAAATATACAAAGTGGGAGGCTATGGATGGAAACAAGAAAAGATTGTGAGGGTGTCTCTCATGGTTAACCTATACTGTTCGCGGCAGCGGACGTCTGGGCCACCACTTTTTTTAACAATAAAATTATCAGGTTTATACATTCCTTGACTTAGATTTAAGTTGTTCATAAATGTGTCTTTAATCAGACTGGATTCTATATTTCTAGTCAAATATTAATTATTTCTAACAATTTCTTTGGCACCCTCCCAATTAATGCAATTATTAAAATCCCTTAAATGAAAAAATAATGCCTTAGACATGTGACCACTCCTGACGCTACACTGATGTTGTTTTAATCTTACTTTTAATTCTTTTTCAGTCTGACCTAGCATGTCACAAGTTTTACATGGAATTGAATAGATACACCCTTCTTCCTTATCAGGAGAGCTTTTAATTAAAAGGCTTCTAACTGTATTGGAATTGTTAAATGGTACTTGAATGTTGACTGTCTTAAGAATATGAGGTAGTTTGACAAAATTCTCGCTAAAAGAAAGAACAAGTAGATTTTTTTACATTAAATGTTTTACTGGCATTTTCCTTATAGAAATATTTTTTGTCATTTTACATGAATTATCTACGAAGTGCTTAGGATATTTTAATTTTGAGGCTATGTCATATATTCTTAAGAATTCCTCATCCAAACAATCCGGACTACAAATTCTATACGCTCAAAGGAACATTGATGATAACACTGACATTTTTGTCCTGTAATCATGAGACGAATAAAAATGTACATATGAAAGGACATTGGTGGGTTTTCTGTAGATATCAAATTT
>NC_134777.1:118706230-118711230 GCF_046742065.1 Oratosquilla oratoria
TGTTCATTTTTATGCTGATGTAAAAATATGTAAACTAAATCAGTTTGCGCATTGATTTCGAGATTGCTCGAGTCAGCAATATTGCATGTAGGATTGTAACGGTGGATCTGATTGGAGAAAGTGTGGAGAAGAAAATTCAATTGGTTCACGAGTGTAAAATCACGCCCTATGGGAATATCTTCAATATAGAAGTAAAGATCATTGCACTAAAGATATCATGACGTCATTGCAGAACTGACCTAGTAACTGAATTGAAGATTCCTGACGGGAGTCCTTTGGCCTACCTTAAAAAACCAAGTGTAATTATATTCGGGAAGAAAAGAAAGAAAAATTAAGCTCCGTCTATATACCCTCTCCAATACATATGATAATTGGAACTTAAATAAGTCGGATGATCTGAGGGATGGGGCCTAAAAAGGAAAGAGTCGGTGACTAGTCATACGTAACAAAGACACTGGTGAAAGGAAAGTGTAAAGTAAAAGCACAAAAGAAAGACAGACCACAGAGACGACAACACAGTAGTGAAAGGGGACAACAGGGGGCGACTATATATATATATACAGTATATATATATATATATATATATATATATATATATACATATATATACAAAGTAATGTCGTAACACATTCGTAAAATTCAACAAAGACCCACTGTGTTGGATAAGAAGAGATGAAGTAGACGATATCCATATATTTCGATCACAAACTGTGATCCTCTTCAGTCGTATTCCACTGAAGAGGATCACAGTCTGTGATCGAAATAAATGAATATCGTCTACATCTCCTCTTATCCAACACAGTGAGTCTTTGTTGAATATATATATATATATATATATATATATATATTACACACATATATACATATATATCTATATATATATATATATATATAAACACACGTACCTATATATAGCATATATACATATACAATATATATATATATACATATTATATATATATATATATATATATATATATGTACATAAACACACATACCTATATACAGCATATATACATGTACATAAATAAACATATAATATATATAATATACATATATATATACATATATATATATATATATATATATATACACATATGTTCGTATATATACCATTGATTGATAATGATGATGATGATGATGATCATCATCATCATCATCATCATCATCATCATCATCATCATGACGATGATAATGATGATCATGATAACAATAGCAATAATATCACCAATAATAATGGCCCCATGTGTCAATGACTGGATTGCCACAGCTACAGAGTGGCTACCAGCTGTATATCTCTAGGAAAATATATTGGACCATTGTCTGTGTTGTATAAGTGTGTCTCTGTTTCTATTTCATCACCTTATGCCGAAACGGCATAAAATGAAAAGCTTATTTCTCTATCTGAATTTCCTTTATTAATTGATTTATTAAGGTGTGCGACAGAATAGTAAAATTTAACTGAATCTGTCTGAAAAAAAATTGGTGATATAATTAGTACCGATCATAAATCAGGTATACATTGCAATTGTGCTTCGATGAAGCAAGAAAGAACTTAGGATTAGATGAGCAATCTATAGACTTTAAAACATCAAATGTTATCAGCAGACAATGAACATCATTAGTCGATCCCATATTTGGAATATATTGTTTCCACATGGTCCCAGAATCTCATTATGGATGATGACATATCGAAAAGGGAGACTCAATGTGCCATTAAACTTATACCAATTGCTCAATCAATCAATCTGTTGGCCCAGTTCTTTCTTACGGAAAACTCACGGCCCCAATGAAACCGACCACGGACACCCGTGGAGCCCTCAAATCATTCTGTGAAAAGATTTTGTGAAAGTTTCCAGAGCGAGTGAGTTTTGGGCAGTGTAATATAAAATGCTTTGTGCCTTCGGCGTGGGGGAAGTCTCTTAGGGCATTTAGTGTCTGATGCTAAGGCGATTGTGTGTTGGTACGGTTTCAATGTCGATTGGTGCCATCTTGATTGTCTTAGGAGTGAAATATCTCTTGGATTGATTTCTAAGGACATCTGGTGATATATAGGATTTAGTATCATAATGAGGTTTTTTTTATAGGCAGTTGCGTTTATGTGATGTGATGAGAGGGGCGGATAGGTTTTTGCATAGAACTGTAGAGTTGTTTACCAATTCTCATTTGCTGCTCTGTATGGACGATCGCGCTCTCTGAGTACATATGTCCTACTGATGTTATTCTAGTGCGGCCAGTTATTATCAACGTTAAGGCATTACAGTGTACTGTTTATCGGTTGTCTGTTTTTCTTGACTGCTGGATACCATGCTCTGAAGGCACAGTTAAGCTTGGTCCTAGAGTTGTTTATGCAACAATAAGCGCTTTTATCGTCCAAATCCTGCGCCAGTATATGTTTTGTTTCTTATTTCCCTTTCAGTATAAGGTTTTTCGTGTCAGGGGTGGCAGAGACTGAGTACTTGGTGTTTCTTTGATTCTTGGTGGTCAGAGGTAAGCAACGTCACTGATGTCTTCTGAGAGGATGGTGACAATTTGTTTAATGTCGGCCATAACTCTGGTTCTTTGATTTTTTTTTTTTTTTAACTGTTGTTTTAATCAGGGTCCGGGGTTGTAAGGTTATGTGTCTATATGTTAATTGTGGAGATAGCATTAGCATTGCCTTTTGCCGGACTTCATTATAGACTTTTAGTCCCCGATAAATGGCTGGTTTCGAATACTCTGCATTCTCTCCCGGAAAGGCTTCTCAACCATTTCTTATTGTTTTGCATTTCAATTTTTATGATTTTTTTTTTCTTAATTTTAGAAGTAAATAAAAATCATCTCAAATACTTGTATGTTTTTTCTGTAAAGGTTATGGAGGAATTGATTCTAACGAACATTAATTTAAATTTATCTTTACACCACAAATCGGACGATATGCAATGCATTTCACATCAGGTTTGATAAAAATGTACATAGACACAAAATTGCAAACAACACAAACGCCTCAGCAAAGAGTAAGTATATAATGTGATTAAAATATTTAAGATTCAGTTAGATAAACACCCAAGCAATGTGTTGTAATTCCTATGTTATTTATTCATTTATACTGCATCCATCCTCATTATGAAACGAAAGGACTCCCGTCGACATAAATATATGCATGTATACGTGTATGCAAGTATGTATATATGTATGTATGTATATGTATCAGCAGAATTCTTCTCTATCTCTTCCTAGGTTTTCTGTTCTTAGGAGCCCGAGTGCATTAACAAGGCTCATTGATATGGTTTTCCTGGTGGAAATTTCAACAAAGGGAATGCAAAAATTAATATAATTTCCTTTAGTGAGCGGCATGGTTTTTCTCTTCCCTTATCCATAAGAGTATTTGGCACCTGTTTTCTGTAATGGAAGGGTTAACCACCCATTGGTTGAGAACTCTTTCATACACACACACACACATATATATATATATATATATATATATATATATATATATCAAGGACTACTATTACACAGGACGTGCGCACCCAGATCCCTGGGTCCTCTAGCGGAAGCCATTGCTTTATTTTTTAAAAAGTAAAAAAAAAAAAAAAAAAAAAAAAAAAAAAAAAAAAAAAAAAAAAAAAAAAAAAAAAAAAAAACGCCAACCCTGGTGCCCACTAACCTCATACAATAATACCTGTTAAGTCCGGCTAAAATTGGCATTTCAAAGCATAACAATGCCTTACATCTTTTTCCTTATTTCACTATAAAAGTTTATATTAACTTATACTGCATTGAATAAGTCAATAGTTGATATATTTGTCCTATATACAATGTTAGGTTTCTAGTTTTGATATATTTGTCCAATATGAAATGTTAGGTTACAAAGAAAGCAATGGCCTCCGCTAGCGGGCCCAGGGATCTGGGTGCGCACGTCCTGTGTAATAGTAGTCCTTGGTATATATATATATATATATACAGTATATATATATATATATATATATATATATATATATATATATTATATATATATATATATATTTATATATATATATGTAGATATCTATATATGTATATACGTGTGTGTGTGTGTGTGTGTGTGTGTGTGTGTGTGTGTGTGTGTGTGTGTGTGTGTGTGTGTGTGTGTGTGTGTGTGTGTGTGTGTGTGTGTGTGTGTGTGCGTGCGTGCGCGTGTATGTGTGTGTGTGTGCGCGCGCGCGTTTGTGCGTGCGATTTTTGCGTCTGGCCAGGTGCAGTCCCGAGACAGGAGTTGCGAGATGGGCACTGCCTCCCTAACAAGGCTCGACAAAGACTACCGCCCCCCTCTTGACTGCCACACAGACACAGACACACACGTATTGTGCGGGAGCTCTGCCCCCACCACCCACCCACCTCACGCGTGTCACTGCTCAACTGGTCCCGATAGAACGTAAACGAGATCTAGGCGAGCCAAATGTGGACAAGTCCATGAATACATTAAGAGCCGCACCTGAGCCTCCTCGTCGCCCCCCTTCCCGGCACACCTGGACCCCACAACGACCAGGACCTCCCACATCTTGACCCCATAAGTATGTCGTCTTCACCTTTGACCTCGGATGCAAGAATCCGATACTTAGCGCAAAAGTCCACGATGCTGTGAGCAAAGCCTTCCCCAGCTGGGTGCTGGTGTACAAGGCCAAACCTTCCAAGGGCTGCTAGATATTAAACCATAATGCCCTGAGCAGCCCCAGATGGATTCTGTAACACCTGCACATCACTCTTTGAAACCCAGACCTAGACATGTATGAAGAAATAACTCAAAGATATATGCACCTTCTAACTAAAGACAGTGGCAGATGGATATTATACCAGGTGACCACCATTCACCAAATACTTGAACCCTTCGACAACAATCAGAGTAACCCAGAAAAAACTGCCCTTTGATTAATGAACCACTAACCACCATCTGATCTTGGTAATGCCAGCTGATGAAATTTGGAACACCTTTATCAGCAACTGACTATCTCTTCGTCGGGGTACGGATTTTAGAACATGGA
>NC_134777.1:118718730-118726230 GCF_046742065.1 Oratosquilla oratoria
CGACCGCTTAATTGGCGTTGTGTGCGCGATTGCATGCTTGCGATCCCGTATGCGTGTGTGCACGTGTGTGTGCGTGTGCATGCGGCACAATCTTTCAGTTTCATCGGCTACAAACTTTACCAGTGACCGACCGACCAACCGGCCAGGTGTTCTGGTGTCTCCGCGGCGGCATTCGTTAATGATGGCGTTGTCCTTATCAGACCCAACTTGTACCATGTGCACAAAGCGTGAAGACGCAAGCTCACATCCGCAACGATCTGACCCTTGTCATCAAGTCCTCCTTCATAAATCTTTGTCATTCGTACCAAAACAAGTACAATGCGGCCCTTGGCGGAGGGCGGAATTTTACCCACAGAGGTAAGAGCAACAGTAGTCGTAACAGCATCTTTGTGGTTGCGGGCCGAGCACAAATGAACGAAGGAGCAGTCGGTGAAATGATGACAATTGTATCCATGGCAGTAGTTGGGAGTGCCAGTAGGATTTGAAGAAGAAGAGGAAGAAGAAGATGAAGAAGAAGAAGAAGAACAACAACAAGCATGTTATTCTAAGGCGACAATTAAAAAACAGAATACCAGAAACTACTCGTATGATAAATACAGATCTGGAGGTAATAGCTTAAATGGATGTAGTACGAACAGGATTGATTACAGCGGTGTTGGTGCAACTATTAGTAATGGCGGTGGTGTTGATTGTGGTGTTTGTGGTGATATTGCTAGAGGCGGTAGTGGTTGTGGTAGGAACAGTTGTAATAGCAGTAACATTAGCATTCGTAGTTGTGACACCAGTGGCAACAATAGCAAAAAATATAACGGCAGCAGGTCGACAACCTATGCCAGAAGGCGCGTACTTTCGGCCAAAGCCGTCACCTTTGCCCTATGCACTTGCACTGCTGGGGAAGGTAACAGTCACTGCTGGGCATCGGAGAGGAATGCGGAAATTACGCCACCAGCGTAACAACAGTAGTGGCAAAAGCATCATTTGTACTTATGGTAGTAGCTGTAGTAGACCAATTAGCAGTTGATGTAGTAGCGGTACTAGTAACAGTAGTAGAATCAATAGTGAAAGTAATAATAGAAACTGTGCTGCTAGCAGAAGTAGAATAACATAAAGAAATTATGTTAGTAGTAGTAATTGAAATAGTAGTAGTAGTATCAGCGTGTGTGTGTGTCTGTGATTCACCTTGGTCTTTGGATCACGTGTTGGACTCGTGATCGTCAGCTATTTCCCACCCGGAAGAGAGCTCAGAGCTTGTGTGACCGATCTATGGGTAATGCTATGATCTTACACACACACACACACACACACACCCAACTCCCCGCCCATGAGAGTTGGAGTAACAACTCGAAGCGCAGCGATACTTAAATAATTTCAGCCCGGGGCAGGATTCAAACCAGGTACCGCCGGTACCGTCATACTGACAGTCTGAGACTTTACCAACCGCGCCACCGAGTCGTGTGTGTGTGTGTGTGTGTGTGTGTGTGTGTGTGTGTGTGTGTGTGTGTGTGTGTGTGTGTGTGTGTGTGTGTGTTTCACCATGGTCTTGGATCACCCTAAAATAGCGTAGACTCTGAGGAGATTTCATACAGGTCTTTATGATTCTAATGAATATTGACAACATCGTGACGAATGTTTCACACTGAATGCGAATTAAACAAGAAATAAAGGTCTCAAACTGTAAGGAAGTAGAATATTCCAGTGGATTATTTTTAAGTCCCCTTGTATTTTCCAAATTATACATGCATGCATGCATACATATATATATATATATATATATATATATATATATATATATATATATATATATACTGTATATATAAAATATATATATACACATCTATATATATATGTATATATATACACACATTATATATATATATATATATATATATATATATATATAAATATATATATATAAATACATATATATACATATATATATATATATATATATATATGCCTTCTTTTCTTTTTTTAGGAATTTCCCCTGTGGGGCTACAAGGAGCAGGATGCCTAGTCCCAATCCCCGTCCCTTTCTTCTCGCCTCTTACGATCCAAGTGGGAATACTTGTTGGCAGTATTCTTTTCCCCCACCACAGGGAATTCCCCCATCACAGAAAAGGAATACTCAGAGAAATGGTACAGGACAGCAACAAGGGGTTGGAGGACAACATAACGGAGGGACAGTCGTAGTATAAAAGTGTCATCATTTCTCTATGAACAGAGTTTTCCTTTATCATAGACAAAATGATGTGTGGCTCTGGTCCATAGGGGCGCCCCATATAGACCCTAAAGTATCAACTGCATGCTACTTTGCCACAATAACAAGCAGCCAATACCCCAGACGGGTGGGAATGATTTTATGCCTTTTTCTTTTTGGCTACCTCCCTTGTAAGGGGGAAAAAGCTTTGGTATATGTATGTATGTATATATATATATATATATATATATATATATATATATATATATATATATAATATATATATATACATAATATATATATGTGTCATGGATTGTATGATATATACATATATATATATATATATATATATATATATATATATATATATATTTATCTGGAAAAGGCTTACGATAGGGTAGACAGAAAGGCACTGTGGGAGGTTTTGCAGATATACGGGATAGGAGGAAAGCTTCTAGGAGCTGTCAAGAGTTTTTATGAGAGTAGTAGAGCTTGTGTCAGGATTAGAAATGGAGAGAGTGAGTGGTTCGAGGTAAAGGTGGGACTTCGTCAAGGATGCGTTATGTCGCCCTGGCTGTTCAACTTATACATGGATGGGGTAGTGCGTGAGGTAAATGCAAGGGTAGTGGGTCAGGGATTGGAGATGGTTAAAGAAAATGGAGAAAAGTGGGAGGTGAGCCAGCTGTTGTTTGCGGACGACACTGCGCTTGTGGCAGGATCGGAGGAGGGATTGAGGAAGTTGGTGACAGAGTTTGGGAGAGTATGTGATAGAAGAAAGCTAAAGATAAATGTGGGTAAAAGTAAGGTGATGAGATGTACAAGGGGTGAAAGTAGACTGAAAGTGAGCATAAAGGGAGAGCGACTGGAGGAAGTGGATAGTTTTAGATACTTGGGTGCAAATGTGGCAGGAAAGGGTGAAGGTGGAGGTAGAATGTAGATTGAGAGAAGCAAGTAAATGCCTTGGGGGATTGAAGATTGTAATGAGGAATAGACATTTGGGAATGGATGCTAAGAGGAGACTATATGAAGGAGTGATTGTGCCAACAGCACTGTATGGGGCAGAAACATGGAACATAAGAGAGGAAGAGAGAAGGAGTTTGAATGTGTTTGAGATGAGGTGTCTGAGAAGTATGATAGGGGTTACTAGGCTAGATAGTGAGAAATGAGGAGGTGAGGAGGATAACAGGTGTGGTAACGGAGTTGGGAGATAGGGTTGATGAAAGAGTATTAGGGTGGTTTGGAAACATGGAAAGAATGAGTGAAGAAAGACTAGTAAAAGAGGTATGGAAAGCAGATGTGGAGGGAGTGAACATGAGGGGACGTCCTAGGATGAGGTGGATGGATGGGGTGAAGGGGGCTTTGGGGAAGAGGGGAGTGTCTGTTGAGGAAGGACGGGAGAGGACAGAAGACAGGGGTGATTGGAGAATGGTTGTATATGGATGATATTGTGATGCATGAGGTGGAATGGGTGGGGGGATGGGGGATGAGGTAGTATGTGTGAGCAAAATTTGACGCAACCCAAAGGGATTTCTCCCCGTCTTCTCCTTTTATGTATAGGGGGACGGAGAGGGGGGTCGCCGATTTAATGAAGCGGCTTTGCTGTGGATGTGCTGTGTCTTGCGACACTGCTTCTGACTCAGGGCAGTGGACAAGGTGCAGGGATGACCCATCATCCAGGAGGTGCTAATATAAGAGGGAGGGTGGAGGGGGTGTGGAGTGTATTTAGGGATGGAATGGGTGGGAATGATTTCATGCCTTTTCCTTTTTGGCTACCTCCCTTGTAAGGGGAAAAAAGCCTTGGTATATGTATGTATGTATATATATATATATATATATATATATACATATGTATATATATATTTATATATGTGTATATGTATACATATATACATATATATGAATATATATACATATATATGTATACATATATTATATATATGTATACATATATATATATATTATATATATATATATATATGCAAAACAAATCACTAAACACACGTGATAACAATACTTACAGAAACCCCTTGGAAAGTAAAAGAAATGAATAACAAACATTTTCGTCTATTCAAGACATCATCAGGGTACAAAGACTATTTGTAACCTGATGATGTCTTGAATAAACGAAAACGATTGGTATTAATTTATTTTATTTTCCAAGTGGTTTCTGCAAGTGTATATATATATATATATATATATATATATATATATATATATGTATATATATATGAATATACACATATGTATATATATATACACACATATATAAATATATATATATATATATATACACATATATATATATATGTAAAGCTCAGTTCATAGAACTACGTCAGGAGCTTCAGCTTACAGATTGGGAGGCAAAATTAAACGAAAGACCTGTAGATCAGATGTGGGAAATATTTCAAAATACGCTCACTAAGATGATTCAAACTTACATTCCCTTTAAGGACAGACGTCCCCCAAATCAGGCTCGCCCAAAGTGGCTCGACAAAGAAACTGAAAAAAGTATTGCTAAAAAGAGACAGGCTTATAAGAAATATAAGTGCTCGGGTGCATCTAATGACTATGAAAGTTATGTATCAATACAGAGAGATTTAAAAAAGACAATAAGAAAAAGAAAACGACAATACGAAATGAACATCGCTGATAAATCCAAAGAGAATTCCAAAGAATTCTATAGTTACATTAGAGATAAAAAGGTTGTTAGGAATCACATTGGTCCACTATTATCTGCTGACGGTCAACTTGAATATTCAAATGAAGGAATGTGTAATATCTTAAACAATTATTTTAGCTCGGTATTCGTAAACGAAACACCTCAAAGTGAATTCCAAACTGAAACCTGTGAAAAGTCTGGGGTAAACTTACTCACTACGGTAAATATAACAAAAGAAAAAATTAAAAGGTGTATAGACAAACTCAAAGTTAATAAAACACCAGGGCCTGACGGTTGGCACCCAAGAATCTTAAAGGAAATGAAAAATGAGATTGTTGTTCCATTAGAATTTATTTTCAAGAAATCCATCATATCCGGAGATGTCCCAAGAGAATGGAAGCTAGCTAACGTTACTCCCATATTCAAAAAAGGTGACAAAAAGAAACCAAATAACTATAGGCCTATAAGTTTGACTTCAATCGTAGGAAAAATAATGGAAACTATCATCAGAGATGCTATCGAACATCATTTAGAAAGTAACCGTTTGATAAATGATAGCCAGCATGGTTTCAGACGGAAACGTTCTTGCGTGACTAACTTACTCGAATTCTACAACACAGTTATCTCGAACTATGACAAAAGAAACAATATAGATTTAATATATCTAGACTTTGCAAAAGCTTTTGATACCGTCCCACACGAAAGACTACTTACTAAATTAGCTTTGCATGGAATAAGTGGTAGCCTATTAGGTTGGACTAGTAATTGGTTGAATGGTCGAAAACAGAGTTGTTTTAAATGGAAAAACATCTGGATGGAAAAATGTTGCAAGTGGAGTTCCTCAGGGTTCCGTTCTTGGGCCACTTCTATTCATAGTATATATAAATGATATAGACCATGGACTAAAATCTACTGTTTCCAAATTTGCTGATGATACAAAACTGTGCGGAGTGGCAAATGATCACTCAAACCAATTAGATATTCAAGAAGATTTAGATCAATTACAGCAATGGTCTGAAAAGTGGCTAATGAAATTTAACACAAGTAAATGCAAGGTAATGCACATAGGTAAAAATAACAGTAAGTACGATTACAAGTTATTTGGAAATTCGTTAACAAAAGTGGATAGTGAAAAAGATCTCGGCGTAATTATCAGTAACGACCTCAAATTATCCAAGCAGTGTATTTCAGCCTCTGAGAAAGCAAATAAGATTCTAGGACTGATTGCGCGATCTTTTGATTTCAAAAGTCCATCACTCATTAACAAGCTATATAAATCGTTAGTTCGTCCACATTTGGAATATGCTGTTTCCGTATGGTCACCGAATCTCATTAAAGACATTGACAGACTGGAAAAAGTACAACGGCGAGCCACAAAACTGATTCTAAATATCAAAAATAAATCATACGAAAATCGACTAAAGCACATGAATCTGTTTTCCCTAAAAAAGCGTAGACTCAGAGGTGACTTGATACAGGTCTTTAAGATTTTAAAGGGAATTGACAACATCAAAAGTGACCAAATTTTCACATTAAATGAGAATCAGACAAGAAACAATGGTCTCAAACTGTCCGGAAATAGATTCAATTTGGAAGTAGGTAGAAACAACTTTGCCAACCGTGTAGTTAATGAATGGAATAAACTTCCTGCACAGGTAGTGCAATGTAGTTCAGTTCGAAGCTTTAAGAATCATTTAGATAAATACCTAAGTAAGATGCTGTAATGATTATAATTTATCTTATATTATTTGTTTTTGTTTTGTTATAATTTGTCTGTCTGATTTTCATTTATTATTAGTTATATGTCAATTTATTATTATTTACTATTTACCTGTTTGTTTATTATTTTAACTATACCTATGCATTTATTTATGTATTTTATTTGTTATTTACATTATTTTATTTTTTATTTATTATTTTATTATTAATATTTTTTTTTTTTTTTTTTTTTTTTTTTTTTTGCATCCGACCTAGATATGGATCAAAAGGTCTCCTGTCGGCATGCTCCGCCTTTGTAATCCTTTGTAATATATGTATATATTATATATATATGTATCTATATGTATATATGATATATATATATATATGTATATATATATAATATATATATATATATATTATATATATATATGTAATATAATTTACCAAAAGGTCTTTATAGATTCAGGTATACACAGTCCATCCAACTATCTACCGTAATACATCGCTCTTGAATGAAAACTTGAGAATTTTGAAACATATGACCTTTTAAGGAATCCAAACATCTTATACTTCTGCCTCTCACGAGTCTCACACACTTTAGTTGTCAAGCTGGTCAAAGATATATTTTAAATTTAGGGTGTCTGTCTTTGTAAACTGGAGCTACATTAGTCTTCTTCGAGTCTCTTAATACATACCTTTCTGTTAATAAACACAACAATAGCTCATGAATCTCATCCACCAGTAGTTTCTTGCATTCTTTGGGCATCAAGTTTCAGATTCCACTAGGTCGCACAGTGTCCCCAGCAATTTTTGTACATCTCAAACTTCTAGTTTTACGTCATTCAACACTATTTCTAGTCGTTTCTACCTCCTCCTTAAAGTAGCTTTTCTTTGTAAATATGCTGATTTTTTTTTTGTATTATGTCTTTGCATCGCCGTACAC
>NC_134777.1:118741230-118748730 GCF_046742065.1 Oratosquilla oratoria
CTGGGTCTTCGGTGGCCTGGCGTTCGCAGGGGACATGCTACGCCCCCTCAGTACATGCTCGACCTCTACACCAGCCTCGCCGACCACACAGGAATCATGCGGTCACCTTCGCCCTACGGATCGACTGTGGTCAGGGCCTTCACGGAGCAAGGTTAGTTTCGACTAAGGCAACATCCAGGTGCACACGGGCGATTTCAGTGACTGGGTGGTTTCGGGAAAAAGAAACACAGGTAGGTGTTCCAAAGGCTACAATGCGAACAAGTGTGTTGCTCTCGAGGACGGAAGTCGATCCTCGTGTTTGCAGACCCCCCTGGAACACCTCCATGCGTTTCATTTCCTTCGGCCACTGGAGATCACGACCTCCCAAATCGCCCGTGTACACCTGACCTAAAAGAGAAACGCTACGAGAAGCAAGAGACAAGTGATGTCCTTGCAGTTCCGATAAAATGCTCCTTTCAGCCTTGTGACTCGTGTGTGCATGCTGCGCTAAGCAAAAATCTTTTTTGGGGTTTTCTCAGAGTCCGGAGGGGGGTCGACTTTTCCCTTCACGTTGAGCGGTCTGTCCGAGAACGAGCAGGTCTTGGAAGCTGAGTTCCACATCTACCACTACCGTCTGCAGAAGAATTTTATCCCAATGGTCAAATCCGACGGAGTATACAAGGTAAGTACAAGTGATCAGCTACCCTTTGCCTTATTTACACGGAACGAAGTGTTAATATCATCATACACCTAGTAAACAAGGTCAAGAATGAATACCTCTTCCTAAGTGTTAACCAAACATTTTCCGATTATCTACTTAGATCGAGGTTGCGACCACGGACAACGATGCTACGACCGTAGTCGCCCTCGAGGACGTGGCTGTGCGCGCGAGCGGGTGGCGGGTCTTTCATCTTGGGTCGACGCTGTCGAGTGTTCTGGAAAAACTGGGCCGGACACACGGCGTCATCAACCTGACGGTGAGTGCCTCCACCCTCGACGGCCGACCTCTGCCCCTCCGACTCCACCACGACACCAGGGGACAGCGCCAGCCGCTTCTGGTCCTCTTCGGCGCGGAGGCGTCCAACGCGTCCTCCGAAGTCGGGAACGTCCATTTGGCCCAAGGTAAATTCGATGAATTATTGGAACCGGGACTATCTAGAAATTACTTTCATCGCAGTTTCAGTTCAGAAAATTTACTCTATCTCTCCCTCGCCTGATCTTCGGTAGATTTTATCCATATATTCATTTATTTGTCAATGTCGTTATCCAACACGGTTTTCCTTTCGATCGCTCCAGGCTTAAACGCAAGAGAATCTTCGCACTGGTACCGCGTCCGCCGCTCCGTGTCCGACGAGGACGCGACCGATGCGACGCCCACAGACGAAGCGTCCTCTGCGCAGGCAGTCCGAATTCCAGACGGCTGCGAACGTAGAGACCTGACCGTGAACTTCGAGAGCATCGGCTGGTCGTCCTGGGTACTCTCCCCCTCAGAGTACAACGCCTTCCATTGCATTGGGAGCTGTAGCTTCCCCTTGGGCCAGACCCAGAGGCCCACCAACCACGCGACTGTCCAGAGCCTCATCCACTACATGGGAAACCACCCGGAGGTACAACGCCCCTGTTGCGTCCCTGCCACCTACAATGACCTGTCGCTCCTCTATTACGACGACAACCAGAACGTCGTCCTCAAGGTATACGAAAACATGATCGCTGTCGAGTGCGGGTGTCGTTAGGGTTGCCGTCCCCTTCGCCACACTGGGTCACGGCTCCGAGGCAGACACACGTACAAACACACAAACAGATACGTACGATCACACGGTCAAGGACGGGCCTTGTTTTGCTTGAAAACAACAATTACCTTAGAAAGCGCTTCTGTGATTCGCTGAATTAACTTTCATGGATCTTCTTTCAGTCTAATCTACCAAAGGTCATGCAAGGATCTCAGGACTCTTGGAACTACAAAGATGGAGTCACACGGTAGATGGCTGGCTTTACAAAGTACAAATATTAGTCGGAATTTGCCAGGTAGCTTTTGTTTACTCCAGCAACCTTAATTCCAACCCAGATTTGGATTTTTTCCCCCATCCCCTCCCGAATAACCACGCCATTTCAAGCAACCTTCACCCTCTTTACTATCGACCGTTTTGTCCTGCGGCTTTGGTATTCTTCAGAAACTGGTGTCGTCTTCGGTAGCCCTAAATATGCTCCCCCATTTGTTTTATCCTCATAAATCCTAATTTTCTTTCATAACCTCCAGCATTCAATGTACTTTCCAGCAATGCATATACTTTTCTTATGTTTATGATTATGTCCAGCAACCTTTGTCCACGTGAGTTTTGTCTTCTCCCTTGTGTACTCTCCAGAAATAATCCCTTCCTCTAGTATCCAACTTTTTTATTAAAGCTTCTTTTTTTCCAGAGATCTTTGGTTTCTTCACTTTCCTTCCCTTTCCCCTGATCTTTATACCTTCATGAAACATTCTTTTCTCAACAGCATTTGTATTCCCTTCCATCCAGATTCTTTGCGGTCCATCAGCAGCCACTGATCTTGTCTACATTTTTTGTTTTATCTTGTCATGTCTCACTCGTATAGAAACGCCGTCTTGTATTTGCTCTATTTATTTACGTGGTTGTCCTTTTATGGCATACGCTTACGGGAAAGGATTTCATTCTTTTAACAGGCGGCCATTTAGGTGTAATGTAAATAAAGAATTGTATATAGCCTACATTCTAAATATATTTGCTAGATTTTTGTACTGTGATATATTCTCCTTTTGTAAATAAAGAGGATCTTACTTATCTCAATTTTATTCATGTACATCGTTATGGGTATCAATCGCTATAAAATGAATGCCTTCCTAACTTAAGGGATGACACGAAGAACTAAATATATTGGCGATAGAAGAGATGAATACAGTCATCTGTTGGCAATCGCAGCAAAAGTGTATATATATATATATATATATATATATATATATATATAATATATTTATATATACATACATACACACACACACATACATTTATATATATATATATATATATATATATATATATATATATATATATATATATATATATATATATATATATATATCCTTTGATTCGGAAATTATTAACCTCTCAGTTACCCGATACATCTTTCAACGTTCTTCAGTGGTCATACTTGAAGAAGCTACCAAGCTTTTTTTTTTTCTAATAACTTACATAACTATGTTGAAACTCCACTATCGGATGATTTATTGTTGAATATGTTTATGAATACGGAGCAGATGTAGACAAACTATTATACTTTCATTCAGATATTCGAGTAGAGCACGGACAGACCTCGGAGGACCAATATGATTTTTATACCCTTTAAATCAGTCATTCAGACATGTCATTATTTCATATTTTCTTCTACGTATCATCATCTTTCTAGAATGTGCGCGTTTTTTTTTTTTTTCAAAGTCCTCTGGATCATTAAATAACTTTGCCATCATTTGGTGGAATCTGAACGCTTGAAATTCTTAGACGCTAGTCTTTCCTTTAGATATTGTCTTTACTTATTTATCAGTCCACTCTGGACAATCTTACATAGGTGAAGTTATTCTAACAGAGAGTAAGAACGAAATACCTAAGTCGGTATATCTTTAAATGTTTCCCACACAGAACTCAGAGGTTTATTATCTACAGTAATTACAGTAACCAATCAGTAAAATTTGTTTCTAGTTGTAGGCCAATGAAATTGCTTTTCTCTTGTGAGGTATTAGATATACAAACATCTATACTGAACTGCTCATGACTTTTATCAAACTGTGTTTACTAGCTACAAACATCAATCCAATGGTTTCACCATACATTACAGCATTTATCCCTTTACAACGAGAGATGCGTAAGTCTAGTATATCTACATGCCCTGTGGGTTCTTTTTTACAACCTGCACTTAGTAACTTTAAAGAAAATCTCAAGTGACTCTCGTTACTACTATGATCCACTTTAGTCCAATTAATATGAAATTCAAATCCGCCATTATCACCAAGTCAATATCGCAGAATCTGGACAGTTTTTCATACGATACAGATAAATCAGGTTCTGATAAGGCTGTCTTTTATATTTATTACACCGTATACTTACTGAATGACTATTTTTTTTAATTGATATAGATATTTGTGTGTGTGTGTGTGTGTGTGTGTGTGTGTGTGTGTGTGTGTGTGTGTGTGTGTGTGTGTGTGTGTGTGTGTGTGTGTGTATGTGTGTGTGAGAGAGAAAGAGAGAGAGAGAGAGAGAGAGAGAGAGAGAGAGAGAGAGAGAGAGAGAGAGAGAGAGAGAGAGAGAGAGAGAGAGAGAGAGAGAGAGAGAGAGCTTATGCGTGATTCACCATGGTCTTTGATCACGTGCTGGACATGTGATCGACTTCTATTACCCTTTTGTACAAGAGAGCAGAGTTCATATGCAGATCGATCTATGTGTAATGCTGCGACTTTAAATACACACACAACATCCCCTTGCTTCAGAGATACAGTAACAATTTGTAATGTTAGTCGAGCTTTTAAGCCGTGACCAGGACTCGAACTATGACGTGAGAATTACGTTAGCCATTACAACAGCACGACATGTGCGTGTGTGTTTGTGTGTGTGTGTGTGTGTGTGTGTGTGTGTGTGTGTGTGTGTGTGTGTGTGAGAGAGAGAGAGAGAGAGAGAGAGAGAGAGAGAGAGAGAGAGAGAGAGAGAGAGAGAGAGAGAGAGAGAGAGAGAGAGAGAGAGAGAGAGAGAGAGAGAGAGAGAGAGAGAGAGAGAGAGAGAGAGAGAGAGATTCACCATGGTCTTAGATCACTTGTTGGACTCGTGATCGACAGCTATTTCCCTCCCGAAAGAGATCTTAGAGCTCATATATGACCGATATATGGGCAATGCTGTGACCTTACACGCACACACACACCCAACTCCTCGCCCACGAGAGTTGAAGTAACGATTCACAGCGCAGCGATAATGAAATTATTTCAGCCCTGGGCAGGATTCGAACCTGAACCGCCGTAGTGGCGGCCGCGAACATTACCACTGAGCCATTGAGTCGTGTGTGTGTGTGTGTGTGTGTGTGTGTGTGTGTGTGTGTGTGTGTGTGTGTGTGTGTGTGTGTGTGCGTGCGCGCGCGCGCGTGTGTGTGTGTGTGTGTGTGTGTGTGTGTGTGTGTGTGTGTGTGTGTGTGTGTGTGTGTGTGTTTGCGTGTGTGTGTTCACGTTCGCCATGATTTCCATCCAGCAAATCGGTAATCATTATTCTAAAATGTCACCGAGTGCTTACAAATAGCCATCCGTTTTTTTTTTTCGCTTATCATATTCCGAAAGCAGAGCAAAATAATCCCAGGCCTACTTAATCTTGCGACTGCATGAAAGAACTTGGTACTTGACATGAAGAGGATTTAAATAAGCAAAAGCTATGCTTCACATTAAATTCTGGTGAATTTGTAGTCGCGTTCTTATGAAGAATTAAGATTTTCTATCTTAACCATTCTGAATTTTTTTTTCTAAGTTGCCCAATTTCCCATAAACAGTCATTACCTTTGATGGTGTCACTGCGTTTGGTTGACTATAGCAGTTTCTAAGTATCCCTATGTCAAATGTTACTCAGAACTCAACATGTCTTACAACTCGAGCAGTTTCCTAGTAATCATTTTTCGTTCTAAGTACTTGCATGAAGGTGGTCGATCAGTATTTCTTGCTGGAGTACAAAAAAATCGAAGAAAGCCACTTCATCATTCTAACAGTTATGAAATATTGGTCAGCCACATTTCTGGCCCGGATCTCCTGTTCGGCTCATCAAACGTCAGAGTTCGGGCAACTCGTTTGATATGTATGTGGTCAGGTTTTCTTGAAATAAGGTGAGTCTTTCAGCGGATTTCGTAATGGTCATACAAGTCTGTCTGGCATTTGTCTGAGTAAAATATTGTCCAGACTTTGTCAATCATCCCTTCAGCTCGTTCTCTTTTTCCTTTTCCTCGCGAAGGGAGTTGTCCTCAACTGAATAAAATCACCTAGCGGCAGGTAGAATAAACGACTGAGGTAGTAAAACTCTGTGAAATTGATCTTCTTGAGTAGATTTAAGGTACTTGCGTCATTTCTCTCGAAAATAGTAATGGTTTCACAATGAATTAACCCTTCCGTACCGAGATATAACTATTATTATCATGACGACTCCACCATTTTTTACCCCGAGAGGACAATTTTGATGGTTTTATTCTGGTTAATTGTCGTCTTTTATTCAGCTGCGAGGAACACCCATGTATGTGACAGGGATATCTATACGGGTAAGAGATAATTTAAGGAATGAAGGTAATTACGCCACAGCGGCGAGTTCGGGTGGGGACTTCGGTGGGACATCTTCGATGTAGACTGCGAATAAACGTTTCGAATGAAGAGTTCGCGCATCCCCCTGAACGCTGCTCCGGTCAAGAACTCCTGTCTCACCGGAAGTCAAACGTCACTCGTACTCTTCGACTTGTTTATGCGGCAAAGACTCCGCCGCGCTCATGTGGCGACGTGACCCGGACCTGCAGACTTGGAATGCTATCAACCCGCATACTCTTCCCCAATTCTTATCGACCTCCTATCAACCTAACCTTACCGCCCCCCGCTCCTTCCTAACACTTCTTTTCGTCCCATCCCGACCCCTCGGTAAGGAGGCTTCCATAAGTTACCAGATGTATACAACCGAGCACAATGTAGAAAACTTTCTACACACACCAATGATCGAACCAGTGCCACTTTAAATTTGTCAGTGACTTTAGACCGACTCAAAGAAACTCCCTGGATACAGCTAAAATGACCCTATGCACGGACGCACATACTATGTATACCTTGGTTGGCGAGTTAATTGGTAAGAAATTAAACAGGTCCCTACGTTTTATGGTTCTGCTTTTTGTCGTTCCGGGCCTCAAGGGCAGACATTCTTTGCAAGAAATATTATATTTTTTCCCGAAAAGGAATTCCACATTTGCGTCCATGGGACCATGAGCAAGGATTTTTTTCTGGTCCAAAGAAATCACCCCGGCTCTCTCTTCTCTGAAATTTCTCAATTACTTTTACTCTAACCGATGACCACATCTGTTAGGACCCTCACCTAACTGAGCAAAGCTAAATGTTCTTAGCGTTAACAGTAATTAACTGCCCTACAGTTAACTGTACATTCTAGCTGCTACCAAGATATTTTAATCAGCTGAGGGAAAAAACAGACGTTTATGAGTTATGGACCAATCTCGATTAACCAGTACATATCAAGAACTGTTTACAGGCATTTTTCTGGCTTCCGCTAGGCAATTTAATCGAAAATTAAGAAAATAAACAGCGTTTCTACATTAAAACACCAATATATAGCACTGTTTTAAGCCAGTGGACACAGATAACTGATACCAAGGATAAATTTACGAATATTCTCGAGTTTCAAACAATACATAAGGGAAAGAAAGCAAAGGGATCATGTGACGTAAGACGTGTTGACAAAGGATCTACGTTCCAGCTCCGTGGGTCGGGACAAGCGCTGTCGC
>NC_134777.1:118758730-118766230 GCF_046742065.1 Oratosquilla oratoria
TATATATATATATATATATATATATATATATATATATGTATATATATACATATTCATACAAACACAAATATGATATATAAACATATTCATATACATATAAAATGTATTGTCATATATACGTATGCATATACATGCATATATGTATGTATATATGTATATATATACATATATATTTTATATACATATATATATATATACATACATATATATATACATATATATATATATATATATATATATATATATATATATATACATATATCAAGGACTACTATTACACAGGACGTGCGCATCCAGGTCCCTGGGTCCGCTAGCGGAGGCCATTGCTTTCTTTGTAACCTAACATTTTATATTGGACAAATATATAAAAACTAGAAACCTAACATTGTATATAGGACAAATATATCAACTATTGACTTATTCAATGCAGTATAAGTTAATATAAACTTTTATAGTGAAATAAGAAACCATTTTTAAGGCACTGTTATACTTTAAAATGCCAATTTTAGCCGGACTTAACAGGTATTATTGTATGAGGTTAGTGGACACCATGGTTGGCGATTTTTTCATCTTTATAAGAAATATAAAAAAAAAAAAAAATTATTTAAATCAGATTTATTTGATTTAAATATATATTTTTTTTATAGATTTTAAATATTGTGGGATTGCTATCTGATATGCGATCTGATTGCTAAAGGACATTTTTAGCATATCAATATAAGGAGCAGTGTTATATAGACTTGCCACAAGTATACAAGGAACGGTATAAGCCTACATGTAGTATATATCACTGTGCAGCCCACAAGTTTCAACATGATTCTTGTTGAAACTTGTTCTAAGTAAGCAGCTTCTCACTGAGTCAGTTGCTGCTTTGAAATCAACCAGGAAGGATGTCTTCTGGACCTGGCAGAGTGGTTCCTTCTGGCAGAAAAATTTATCATGTCTGGAATTGTTTTGAAAAACTACCAACAACTTCTGGCAAAGGGTACCAAGCTAAATGCAAAGACTGCAGCCAGGAACTACAGGGCATTGTGTCAACATTAAAATCTTACAGAGAAAAATGCCAAGGTCAGCCAGCATACAGAAGGAATTGATGACCCAGGTAAATAATTTTACTTATATTGTGTGAATTTCTTCCTTTCCATACGCAACTATATAAATTTGGTGAACAATGGAGTGCATGTGCAATAAAAATGTGAAGGCCTAAAGAGATGATACTTCAACTTCATTACTTCTAAATTTGGGTAATGACTATATCACTATAATATACTGTATCCACTCAACTTTGGGGCCTAGATGATTGTTATTCATTTCATTCAACTTTGTGTAATATATTTCATAGGTTCCCTTGCAATTCAGCCCACATGGGATTCAGCCCAAAGGGATTTAGCCTAACCTAACCCAACCCATTATTTTTAGTGAATTTAAAAGTGGACTGAATCCTGTGTGGGCTGAATTCCAAGCCCACCTATTACATATCCTGTTAATTATTTCCAAATGATTTAGTGGCTTGTGTGAATATGATCATTATCTAAAAAAATAACTACTGTACTCAAAAGTAGCCTAAATCACACTGTATTCATTCATTTATTTATTCATTTATAAATTATGCAATATGCTAAAATTTTCTGTTTCCATTTCAGAATCTGTATCAACAGCTTCAATCCCTTCATCATCGGCTCCACTTGAATTATCCGCAAACCTGACTCCACCATTAAAAAGGTCACTATCAGACTCCTCCACAGGCGCCACTTCTTCTAAATCATTTTCATCTAAAAGAAAGTCATCAACATCTCTGGACAGATTTATCATAAGAACTTCAGCTTCTCAAAAGGAAAATCACGATAAAGAAGTTGCAAGAATTATATTTGCTACAAATTCACCATTCCGTCTTGTTCAACATCCTCAGTTTCTCAAGATGGTTCAGAACCTGAGGCCAGATTATATTCCTCCATCCAGAAAAGATATTGCTGATAAGTACTTGGATCTTGATAACCTGAATAATGAAACTGTATGTCTTTCAATTGATGGGTGGTCTAACATCCATAATGAGCCCATAATATGTGTCACTCTAACAATATCCACTGGTCAGATTTATTTAGCTGACACTATAGACACATCAGAGAAACCTCACACTGCTGAATATCTTCTACAACTTGTACAAAATTCGATCAAGAAGGCTGAACAAGATTTTGGTTGTCACATTGGAAATGTTGTGACAGACAATGCAGCAAATGTCAACAAGATGAGAAAACTCTTGGAGGAATCGAGTGAACATGAGCATACCGTCCTCACATACGGCTTATACCGTTCCTAGTATATTTGTGGCAAGTCTATATAACACTGCTCCTTATATTGATATGCTAGAAATGTCCTTTAGCAATCAGATCGCAAATCAGATAGCAATCCCACAATATTTAAAAATCTATCAAAAAATCTATTTAAATCAAATAAATCATATTTAAATACAAAAATCTATTTTTTTAAAGATAAAAAAAATCGCCAACCCTGGTGTCCACTAACCTCATACAATAATACCTGTTAAGTTCGGCTAAAATTGGCATTTCAAAGCATAACAGTGCCTTAAAAATGGTTTCTTATTTCACTATAAAAGTTTATATTAACTTATACTGCATTGAATAAGTCAATAGTTGATATATTTGTCCTATATACAATGTTAGGTTTCTAGTTTTTATATATTTGTCCAATATAAAATGTTAGGTTACAAAGAAAGCAATGGCCTCCGCTAGCAGACCCTGGGATCTGGGTGCGCACGTCCTGTGTAATAGTAGTCCTTGATATATATATATATATATATATACATACATGTACTGTATACATATCAATCAACCATTTCGAGTGCACTTCTTGCCAAATGCCTCTCCCAGACTACTTCATGATTATCACGACTGCAGCAAACTCTGCTACGCCAGATCTCCTGCTTCCACGCTTCCCATCTCGCAGAGTCCCGTCAGTATTATATTTGGTCCATCGCCCATCATTCTTTCGTGCTAAATTCCTCACTCAATTATATTTCCTCTCCTTTACCTCTTGCTCATTATATTTCTCTTCAGCTTGCGCTCTCTCACTTAACTTGCTTTTCTTTCTTTCAGCGTTATTCCCAGCAGATTTCTCCATTCTCCTCAGTGCATTCCTTATCTGTGTTTCCATTTTCTTCGTCAATTTCCAAGTCTCATATCCGTAGATTATTACTCGTATTATACACTGTTTGTACACTTTGCGTTTTAGACATATTGGTAGAGAGCCTCTTAAGATATTTTTATATTTACCGAACATTTCCCTACCAACTGTGATACGCCTTTTCATCTAATTTTTATGATCTTTAGTCATTGTCTGCGTCTGGCCGAAATAACTATACTCTTCAAGTTCTTCAGGGCTGTGTGTGTACAGTACATGTGTGTGTACGAGCGTGCGTAAATTTGTGTGCGCGTCCGTACGTAATTGCATGCGTTTGTGTGTGTGTGTGTGTGTGTGTGTGTGTGTGTGTGTGTGTGTGTGTGTGTGTGTGTGTGTGTGTGTGTGTGTGTGTGTGCGCGCGTTTGTGTTTCTCTGTGTGCATGTTTCTTAATGTGTGTGTGTGTGTGTGTGTGTGTGTGTGTGTGTGTGTGTGTGTGTGTGTGTGTGTGTGTGTGTGTGTGTGTGTGTGTGTGTGTGTGTGTGTGTGTGTGTGTGTGTGTGTGTGTGTGTGTGTGTGTGTGTGTGTGTGTGTGTGTGTGTGTGTGTGTGTGTGTGTGTTTCTGTGTGGGCATGTTTCTGTGTGTGTATGTGTGTCTGCGTACGTGTGTCTGTGTATGTGTCTGTGTGTGTGTGTTTGTTTGTTTGTATGTGTATGAGTGTGTGTGTGTGTGTGTGTGTATGTATGTGTGTGTGTGTGTGTGTGTGTGTGTGTGTGTGTGTGTGTGTGTGTGTGTGTGTGTGTGTGTGTGTGTGTGTGTGTGCATGTGTGTGCGCGTGTGTGTGTAAAGCTAGACTTTCTTTCTCCACCATCTACACAGGAATAGAGCATTTAATAATCTCATGGGTAAAAGTAGGGTGAAACCATCTTCCTCGCTGCATCTGGGCCACTGATGCCTCAACTCTGAAATGGTGGGACTGGGATGGACATAAATCGCCCTCTCATTATCGAAATGCCTAAAAAGGTGCAATTAATTTCCGTTAAACGTGGAAAAGGCATAACAAAAGAAATCCTCATATTTCCCTGCAAATAGATTATTATGGTCTTTACAAATATATGCAGCGAATTACGATGAAATCATTTTTCATGGGTACTATCTGTATCACAAATATTTATACCAAGAACATCATCACATCCGTGTTAAAAATAGACATACTGATAGTTAGCGAGACAGAGAAAAGGCTTGTCAATATAGTATACACATTAACACAGTAATCTTCTTCCTTGACTGAGATTTAAGGAAAAACACAAGCCTTTCAGGATTTCCGTCAACATAGAACCCGTACCAACTCATACATTTACGATCGTTTTTATGATGTAGTTAGCCCTATGGCGAACGTTTTCAGCCAGCCGTGAAGGGCTTTTTAATATCTGTAAAGAAAGAGCTGTATATCATCCCGGACTTTACGCAACACTTACAAAGTGTTTATTTGGCTCCTCTTGAGATAAGCGTCCTCTTACACGCCCAATGGGTTTTTAACTGGCTATAAATGCAGCCATTCAATCTTTTCTTCGGGAGCTTAATGTAACCTAAGCATCTCTGGCATTTACAGTCCGTAAATTATTGCTTTATAACAAAATGATTTATATCTCGGCAGTAAGAAACTAGCGGATCTGAGATCGACGCCTAGGCCTATAGTTGTTTCATAATTTCTTTATTCAAATCAAATTCATGTTTAATAGCTCTCGCTATCCATAAAGCCAGAGAGATCTATTCTACCACTCCTTACCACGATCCACGTTCAAGTTCAGTAATGAAAGCGAACACATCTTCAGCCTATTGACAATGACATCATAACTGTGGTCTTATTATCAGTTACACAATTCTGCTGAAAACTTGATTTTCCCTAAAATTTGTTAACATGATGTATTGTGGCCTGGCTACTGTTCGTTAATATTATCCTCACTCAAACAGGCCTAAACCTTTAATGAATCGGGTAGACAGCATCAACGCACAGAACCAAAACGAACAAACCCTAGATTCAGGTTTAGGAAAGACGTGAATAAACAACTCAGAAGTCTCTCGGTTAAGTTAGACTTAATGTTGCCTATATCAAGAAAAAAGAAGCCAAAGTAATTCACTCACAAACTGAATGAAACCCCCAAGCCAGACTGTAACTGCCCGAACAACGTAGCTTAAATGTAACAAGTATAGATATAGACACAAGCCAAAGATATCTTGACCAGACGAAATTGCTTTATACAATGCTTGGTGATGCTACAAGATAACTCGAACGGTCAAGCAAGTTCTGACCAATTTTGGTTGATGTGACTCATAGGTTGCCTTATCTATTGGCAACGAGTGACATTGACTTAATTTAACAAATGATGGCCTGATATCAGCATATTCATTGGCCAGGCCCCCTTCACAACCATCCTCATCCCACGAAAAGAATGAAATACAAGTAAATGTTAAACAAATGGATAAACAAATAAATAAAGATAAGTGAATCAATCAATTAGATAAACAAATCAATAAATAAGAAAATAAATATAAATGACAATGAAAGCAAGCACATTATCAAAACCAACTCGAGGAAATTCACGCTTTCCTTAATATTCCTCTCAGCTATCCCTTTTCCTAGCGTCTCACACCTTCCTTTATCACTTTCCTACTCGCTCTTCTGGACATCACCTCTCCAATCCGCCTCCTACTACCTACGAGTGCCACGCGTTGTCCATATTTGGTTTTCTTTCTATACGAAGGAGTTCTGCGGAGAGGGAAACCCCGGGGCAGAGCGAAATGAGTCACAACAGGTAAGCTTGGTTGATTTTGTATAAAGAGGCCACACTATAAATACACACACACACACACACACACACACACACACACACACACACACACACACACACACACACACACACATCCCGCCTTTCTCAACCATGCACGAATCCGACATGCATGTGAGAACAACATTCGAGGAGTCTTAATGTAAACAAATTTGTCATCATAAACACGACATTTTCACCAAAGACGTTTTACTTTCAACTCTGATTGTACTGAGATATGGGATAAGATTGCTTACCCAGAGAACTTTCTTTTTCAGACCATTTCTTAATATTCTGTGAATTGTACTTGTAAAAAAAAACGAGGTTAATACAACCTACATATAGAATCCATACTCGGACGAGAAAAAATAAATCAACGTATTCACACATATATAAACATTTTACTGAACAATGATCTGGTCAGGTGATGCCCTAAAAGAAAACCACAAGAAATGTCAAGGAAAAATTAGAAAATATTTCCGTGGTGAAGATTTTTTTCGAAGGGAAAAACGCTATTATCATAGTAAACTTGCACTGGTGATAAAGTAAAAATTGGTGGTCCAATTCCCTAATCGTAAGTAGACTAACCTTTGGTACGAGACCAGATCTTACGCGGTAAACACATGTAAAAGCATGACCACGACAAGTGTTATGCATACCTGTATACACACGAAAATATTTACCATTCCATTCAGTTTGAGTAGAGGTGATCATTTAGGGAAACATGACGTATTAGGAATACATTTATATATACTCGGAAGCTACCACAATTTTGAATATCGTACATAGTTGGTGACTAAGCTGGTGAATGAGAGTATGTCTCCACTCACCCAGCCACTCACATGCACAGGCACATCGTAAAGGCGGAGAATCAAAGATACCATATCTCAATTTTAGTTCCTCATTACCTAACAGTGACACCTGTGATGTTTACATTCCGACCCTCTGGAGTATGGCATGAAGTTATTTGCGTCTTCGACTCCGGGTCTAAATTTGTAAAGGCGCGTCTAAAACTGGAATACAGCTAAGTGCGCAGGAGAGGTGGGGAGGGGGGGGAAGTTGCGAGCGCGCAGCACAATTGCGCGGATTGATGGGGGATATGTTGGCAAGCGCGGGAAAAGAGGGCCTACCGAAGCCGAAGAGGGTCTTTGCGTGGTGTGACGGGCGTCGCGCGGGCCGTTGCTTGACAGGCCGCAATCAGGCGCCTCCACCACCACCCTGTTTTCCCACCGCGGTGCCGCACGAGGTGAGAAAATTGGCACCCCTCCCACCTCATCATCACCGTCGTATGGCACTTATTTCTGGAACATTCTGCGGATGCCATTCATGAACTCTCGCATCAAAAGTCACAATTCATCAGCGTCGTTTGACCTGCGTACCCTTTCCCAAACCTGTGAGGAGCGTGGCGGTCGCTCCCCGCCCACGCCCCCCCGACGCACTTCGGGCCTGAATGCCGAGGCGTTTCGCACTTGGTGTGTGTGTGGTTGGGTGGGTTGGGGGGGAGGGGCTGGCCTCTTATTGTCTCGACGAGATGT
>NC_134777.1:118771230-118813730 GCF_046742065.1 Oratosquilla oratoria
CATATGCTTCAGGATGAATTAGAACATGAACACACGCGTATCATGTCCGCTGTGAACTGTTACCCCCCCCCCCCCACCAAGTCGTCTTCTGGCCCTGGGCACTTGGGCGCCACGACCACCCGCGCGTGGGCTGGCGTCAGGGAACCTGCGTGTGGGCACAGGTTCCCGTACGCACGGGGGCGTCCCGTAGCGTCGGTAAGGACCTGAACGTTAGATGTCAGTTCCCCCAGCACTGCTGGTGGGCGTCAATACCCTGTCCGACGGCAGGTCACCGTCAGCCCTCGCCACACCGTCGCCTGCACAACACTTACCCCGTTTGTCACCACGACGCGCACATTGATCACAACAACAACTCCAGCATCACCCCCTCCCAACGAACCCATTCACCTGCCCCATCCCCCCGCGGGACGCAACCGACGACAACAATAACGTCATCGGCAAGAGCTTGGCTGCAGGATTCTTATCTCCTGATGTTTGTGGACAGTGATTCGTTGGCAACTCCATAAGCTGCTCAACACGCAATGCATCCCCTTCCCTCCCTTTTCCTTTCTCCTCTTCGTCTACCTGTTTGCCTTCCTACTCTTATGTTTTAGACCTGTACCATTCTAACATTGGCAAGTTGAAGTTTCCACCAAAATTTCATTAGTTCAGCAGTGATCCTTTCTTCTCTTTTAATTGCTCCTTTTCGTCTTGTATTTTCCTTAACTCCCCGCCCCCCGCCACCTACTCACACACTTTTCCCTTTCTTCCTCCATTCCCTCTTCCAGCCCTTACTCCCATGTCGCCTCCCCCCACCCTGACGTAGCTTTGAGACATTCTCCCCAAACTTCTGTTTTCCTACCCTGTGTCCTTCTTCCTCCCTGGGGTTCGTTTCCCCAGTTCCTTTACAAGTTCTATTCTACCCCTCCCCCTATTTCATTCAGATATCCAACAGATTTTATTGGCTAACGCCGTTGTGACGGGAACGCAACAGTTGTTACAATTCTTGATATACAATATTCAGTCTTACATTTTCATATTTTAAAACTAACCTTCCCGACTTGACACTACCCCTTACATTCTCCGTTCTAGCCTACACCAGATGATTATATTCACCTCAAAAAGGTTAAAGTTAAGGGCGCATAATTGACCAAAACCCGGTATTGTGTATGTATGTATGTATGTATATATGTATATATGTATATATGTATATATATATATATATATATATATATACCGTATATATACACACACATTATATATATATATATATATATATATATATATATACATTATATATACATACATATACATACCGTATATATACACACACATTATATATATATATATATATATATATATATATATACATATATATATACCAAAGGCTTTTCCCCCTTACAAGGGAGGTAGCCTTATATGTACTCGTATGTATGTATACCGTCGAAGATTTGAATCTGAATTTAGTGAATATCAATAGGGAATCGGCAGAGAAAGTAGGCAGTACAAGTATTGGAGAAAACAAATACTCCAAAACTACAAATGACCTAATTAAAAGAAGAAGGACCATACAGATTAAAAGCAGGAGAGACGAAATAGAAAGAGTAGACTTAAACAAGCTTATCAACAAAAGGCAGAGATCAGAGAAAAGAAAGAGAAACATGGATGAAATAGAGGAAACTATTCGGAAAGGTAAAAGTATTAATGGAACCAAGCGTAGACATACTTTAGGAAGACAGCAAATGATATGTCTGAAAGATAGGAATGGAGAAACCATTAAATGCAGACAGAATGGTAAAAAGAGTAGAAGAATTTTACCAAGAGCTTCATTCGTCGAAGACGGTAGTTGCGTCAGTAAATTCATCTGTAGACTTTAGTAGTGTACCAGATTACAAAAGAAATAGAATTTGCTCTAAAAACTATGAAACGAGGAAAAGCACCTTGGGAAGATAGATCTCTTGAAAGACACTGGGAAAAAATTCATATTAGGTTGACTCAGTTGTACACCCACTGCTCATGTCAAGAAAGCGGTCCTGAATCGTGGTGCAATGCTATAGTGATTTTGTTTCATAGAAAAGGAGACCAGAAGGACCTTAGTAACTATCGACCGATTAGCTTGCTATCAAATGTAAATATTCTCCAAGATCCTTACAAATCGATTAAGTCAAGTTTTAAATATAAACTAACCGAGAGAACAGGCAAGATTTAGGAGTGGCCACTCGACTCGACCATTTGCAGGCGATGAACCAACTAATCAAGAAAACAACAGAACACAATATACCTCTCTGTTTAGCTTTTGTAGATTACGAAAGGGCCTTTAACTCGGTAGAACAAATAGCAATACTAAACTCGTTATGCAACCAGGGTACAAACGAACAGATCGTAAGAGTTTTAAAAAAGATTTATGCGAAAGGTACCGCTATAATTCGATTATATAAAAATACAAAAAAGATCAAGATCAAGAAAGGAGTACGGCAAGGCAATACCATTTCACCCAAATTATTTACGGCTTGTTTGGAAGAGATTTTCAGAAGATTGAGTTGGGAAGAGAAGGGTTTGAAGATTAATGACGAATATTTGAACCACCTAAGATATGCAGATGACATTATTTTTATTTCAGGAAGAGCAGAAGACCTGCAAGATATGCTGAGTGATCTGAAGAAGGAAAGTCTCAAAGTAGGTTTAAAAATAAATAAGAGCAAACCCAAAGTAATGTTCAACACGAAAATTCAAAGTAAAGAGATTATAATCGATGGTGAGAGTCTTGAAGTTAAAGAGTATAATTATTTAGGCCAGGTGGTCAAAATAACCAAAGAGCATGATAATGAAATAAAAAGACGTATTACAATTGGTTAAAAAGTGGTTGGTAAATATAATAAAATCCTGAGAGGCTCTCTAACTTTATGTTTGAAATGTAAATTTTACAATCAATGCATTCCGCCAGCAACAATCTACGGGTGTGAGACTTGGAAACTGACGAAGGCGATGGAAACAAAGCTAAGGATTGCACAGAGGAGAATGGAGAGATCAATGATGGGAATAACGCTGAGAGACCGAAAGAGAGCAAGTTGGGTGACAGAGCAGACTAGAGAGAAGGATATTGTGGAGGCGGTAAAAGAGAGGAAGTGGAATTGGGCAAGTTGGTGCGAACGACTGATGAGCGATGGAGTGTGTTACTAAGTGGACGCTGCGAGATAGGAAACGTGGAAGAGGGAGATCAGACAGATGGTGGAGAGACGAGATAGAGAAGTTTGCAGGAGTGACGTGGCAGAGGTTAGTGCGGTCGTGTAAATCATAGAATGCTATGAAGGAGGCTTTTATTCAGCAATGGACTCACGATGGCTGATTTGACTTATATATATATATATAAATATATATATATATATATATATACATATATAGACATATATATATATATATATATATATATATGTGTGTGTGTGTGTGTGTGTGTGTGTGTGTGTGTGTGTGTGTGTGTGTGTGTGTGTGTGTGTGTGTGTGTGTGTGTGTGTGTAATTCACCATGGTCTTGAATCACGTGTTGGACTCGTGATCGACAGATATTTCCCTCCCGGAAGAAAACTAAGAGCTCATATATGACCGACCTATAGGTAATGCTGTGACCTTACACGTGCACACACACCCAACTCTCCACCCACGAGAGTTGGAGTAACAACTCGCAGCGCAGAGATACTGAAATTATTTCAGCCTTGGGCGGGATTCGAACCCCGACCGCCATAGTAGCAGTCAGGAAGTCTAACCACTGCGCCACGAGGCGTGTGTGTGTGTGTGTGTGTGTGTGTGTGTGTGTGTGTGTGTGTGTGTGTGTGTGTGTGTGTGTGTGTGTGTGTGTGTGTGTGTGTGTGTGTGTGTGTAAGTGCTTCAGATTACATAATGGAGGCCAATTGGAAAATATCCCTGTTTAACCCTTTCGCGCATTTTTCTTCCTCTTTTTTTATGACTATGTATTTGTTTACAGGAGATAGTTCATTCATGTGGGTGAGCCGGCGATACCCACGCTTGAGAAGACACCTTCCTTGAAAAAAAAAATCACACACACACACAAACACACACACACAGACACGCACACACACACACACACACACATATATATATATATATATATATATATATATATGTATATATATATATATATACATACATATATATATATAAACATATCCACATATATACACAAAAAAATACATACACACACATTATATAAATATATATATATATATATATATATATATAGTGCACATGAATACACAATATAATATGTATGCTTACAGATTTGTACTATTCTACATACACCCTGACCATATATATATATAATCATATCCACATATGTACACATGCATAAATACATACACACACATATTATATATATATATATATATATATACATATATATATACATATATATATATATATGTATATATATATCATTTGAAATTTTTTGGAAATAGACTCATCCACTGGGATTTCCAAAAATTGTCAAATGATAAAAACACTTGTCGGAAGACTAACCTGCATGAAGGATTCGATGAAATACATTACGTAGCATGTTCGTCCGAGTGCCCTTGGCGGAACGACTGGACCGTGAACCAAGTCGTTTCGTTTTAAGGGTCGTGATAGCATGGTCAGTAAGGCCTTTGCGTTATAAGACGTAAGCCGCCTAGGCAAGGGTTCGAATCCCAGTGGTAGAGTCTATTTCCAAAAATTGTCAAATGATAAAAACACTTGTCGGAAGACTAACCTGCATGAAGGATTCGATGAAATACATTACGTAGCATGTTCGTCCGAGTGCCCTTGGCGGAACGACTGGACCGTGAACCAAGTCGTTTCGTTTTAAGGGTCGTGATAGCATGGTCAGTAAGGCCTTTGCGTTATAAGACGTAAGCCGCCTAGGCAAGGGTTCGAATCCCAGTGGTAGAGTCTATTTCCAAAAATTGTCAAATTATAAAAACACTTGTCGGAAGACTAACCTGCATGAAGGATTCGATGAAATACATTACGTAGCATGTTCGTCCGAGTGCCCTTGGCGGAACGACTGGACCGTGAACCAAGTCGTTTCGTTTTAAGGGTCGTGATAGCATGGTCAGTAAGGCCTTTGCGTTATAAGACGTAAGCCGCCTAGGCAAGGGTTCGAATCCCAGTGGTAGAGTCTATTTCCAAATATATATATATATATATGTATATATATATAAATATATATATATATATATACATATATATATATATATTTTATATATTGCATATGAATACACAATGTATATATGTATGCATACAGATTTGTACTATTCTACATACACCCTGACCATATCTTATGCCTGAGAGCTAATATATTACTTCTTTCACTTTCCTACCTGGCTTGGTCACGTTGCATATACCAACCCTAACATATCTTCAACTACTGTCAGCTTCATTCTTATTCATATGCCTCGACATTCTTGTCATCATGCCCCAAGCCTTTGACGTGTCAACATCAGATTTCTAAGACTTTCCCTCTCTACCATGCCTCCACGCGTCCAATGTTTTCCCATTTTCTTCATCTATCCATACCAACAGTCCACAATTCATCGCTAGCTTCCAGATATGGCCTAATATCTCGTTAGTGTAAGACTTGCTACGATGTTCTGAAGGGGAAGCCTGACTGAATAATGACGGATGGCCAATACGACGTATCATACTCATTAAGTATTGGAGCAAAACATCAACGCATGCATGACCCTAGTGTCTCACCCTGGTTTCCAGGTTTCCAGCAGTTTTCGTAAAAGTTATAAACAGTGCACTTTCCCCCCGTCTTTTGGACATCCATGGCTATTTGCGTTTATAAATAGTAACTCAGGTCAGAGCTATTCCATTTAGAATAAAACTGTGGGAGTTACGACTCTGTAAGGACCTCCCTCTCCGTCTAATCCCCTTGCTGACTCGGCGTTCAATACTCAAAACGTCCGAATGATATCCTTTGCCGGCATCTAGGACTTAACCCACGTGTTGCTTCACTACCATAAGGAAGAAGCCTGACACTGGCTACCACACAGGTTGCGAATGAATAGATATCGCGCAATTATTCTCCATAAATGTCACATAAAATGCTGCCCACAGTCTAACCGCAGCCACTACCATTACCATAATGATGATATCCACCATGATCACACTCCGACGTATTCTTTATCTTGGTCATGACCGTTATCGTTACTGCAGATTTACAGAGCGAGCATAAAGTCTTCCCCTCACCAAAGAAAAATACAATTCAACAACTATACCAATAGAAACGTTCAAGTTATGGCACTATATGTAAAGCAAATCTTGAACTTGTTTTTCTGTACAGGTGGTTCTGTAACCACCAGTCGCAAAATGGCGTCTGCAAAGGAGAAAGCCTACTGTGTTGTGTGGTATCAAGACAAAACTCTCAGTTTCAGTTCAAGTGATGTTGAAAAACGAGTATGGACGACATTCCCAAGACGATGAAACTTTCAAATCTCGGTATGCAAAGTTGAAAGAAACTAGCAGTGCTGATGACCCTAAAAGAGGAAAAGTAGGCCCAGTTTGAACATTTTATTGCAGTCATGAACTGCGAGAGAACGCGGGTTTGTGCGTAGGCACATGTTGAGGAACAACACGTAAATTGAAGGAATGTATCTCGGCGCGAAAACATGTGCTTGTACGACATGTACCAAAACGTGACATGTATGACATCTGCGAAATCTGGATACGTTCCGATAAGACCGCATGCTGGGGCACAACACGTAAGCAGACAAAACAAGTGAAAGGTCACGCATGTTAGAAAGTTAGAAAGTAACGGGGGGCCCACGATCCTTGATGAGAAGTATATGAAGGCACTAGAAACAATGAGGCCCAACATGTGTGTGTGTGTATATATTCTTTATTGGTTCTGAAGAAGGGGGAGGGTAGCAGTGGGATGATTCTCTCCGACATCCCCCTCGCAGGACCACCACGCCCAGGCACAAAGTTCTGGTCCCACAAGGAAAAGAGAAGTATAAACGGTGGTCTTGGTCTACACTCTAGACAGCAGTAATTTGATTGGTAATCTCTTGGATCCTTCCATAAAAATTACCATTAGATGCCAAGAGACGAAAAAGTAACAAGAGGAACATATGAATGTAAACGGGTGTGAGCAGAACACGGATGCCAAAAAGTAGGTATGGACAGTTACACCCGAGTCCTGGACGATGGGTTTCGATTGAGGCGAAGGCAGACCTGCCAATGAAAAAGGGTACCTCGGATTCCATCGAAATGGACCCTGGGGCCTTTCAGCAGCGCCGCGCAGCCGGACCACCACCCGGGGAGCAGCGACGGCCATAGGTCACAAACAGGCCAAGAAATAAGTGGAAACCAATAGCACTTTTGACGAGTGATAAATCATGGACTCTACAATTCGGCCAAAAATGGATCTGTATGGGGTGGGAAATCGTGGTCAGCAACCGTGGCGGGAAAGCAGATTGTGGTGCTCCTCAGCTAAACCGAATGTAAGGGACTAAAATGCAGCGAAGGGTGGGAGTGGGCGTAGAGACAGCTGTTGGGGCACTCCCCCTGAAGAGTGAGATCTGAGACGGTCTCTGAAGGTTTACTGGGTGTGGAAGGTGATGGGTCCTCCGTGATCTGTGACACGTTAGTTAATCTCACCCAAAGGAGGGTCACGGAGGGCGCAAGGCGAGGTAAAGGAGGGGAGCAGAGGAGGGAGGAGGAGCATCAGGAGGTGGATGAGGGGCTGGGGCTTGGGCTAATGAATGAGAAGCGGCGGAACTCTATGAACTCACCCGAGTCTGCACTGTATAAGGCCATCCGCCCCACCCCCAACGGCTGTGCCCAACCCCGACCCTTATGTTAGGCAGATAGAATGAAAGGGAGCCTAGGTGTGTGTGTGCGTGGAGGAGGGAGGGGAGAGATAAACCCGAGCGCAAGAATGTCGTGTATTATTGTATTTTACTGGCGTAAGAAAACTAATAATATATACTAGGTTGCAATTCATAAACCACATATCTTTCTTACACACGTTTTACTATAACGGCTGTTCGTGAAAATATACAATACTAGTATAACCTGCTTCGAATGTGCTTCATCCAGAAAGCTTAGAAACACACAGGGTGTCCCAAAAATTTAGTCACTCACTGAAATGTTTCGCAATGTCGTCAATCCATTACTCGGCGTTATCAGCTGTGTTTGTAAAATGGTTGTCATCACTGAGCATTTCCGAACACGTAGGGAGGATTAGTCCCCCCTGCGTGTTAGACAAAAGGAAAGGGAGAAAGAGATAAGAGAGGGAGAAAAAGAGAGGGTGATGGGAAGACGAGGAGGATGGGAGAGGGGGGAGGGGGAGAAGGGTAGGGCGAGAGAAAGGGGGATGAGAGAGGGGGAGAGAGAGGGGTAGGAGGGAGAGAGGGAGGAGAGGGGGAGCAGAGAGAGGGGGTAGAGAAAGAGGGAGAGAGAGAAGGGGATAAGAGGATAGGAGGAGAGAGAGGGGGATAGAAGGATAAGGGGACAGGAGGAGTAGGGTGAGGGGGAAGTGGGAGAAGGAGAGGGTATGAGGAAGAAAAGACTGAGGAAGGGAGAGAAGGAGAGAGGGAGATAGTGTGTGTGAGGGAGGGGGAAGGAGAGGGAGAGAGAGAGAGACATGGGGAAAGGGAGAGCAAGAGAGAGAAGAGAGAGGAGAGCGATGGAGAGAGAGGGGGAAGAGAGAGAGGGAAGGGAGAGAGAGGGGGAAGGGAGAGAGAGGGGGAGGGGAGAGAGTGGGGGAAGGGAGAGAGAGGGAAAGAGAGCGAGCGAGAGAGAGAGGATGGAGAGGGAAAGGGGGAGAGGGAGAGGGAGAGAGAGAGGGGGGGAGGGAGAGAGGGGGAGGGGGAAGAGGAGAGAGGGAGAGAGAGAGAAAGAGAGAGGGGGAGGGGGGAAAGAGAGAGAGGAGAGAGAGAGAGTGGGGAGGGAGAGGGAGAGAGGGAGGAAGAGAGTGCGAAGAAGAGGAGACTGAGGGAGGGAGAGAAGGAGACTGAGGGAGGAAGAGAAGGAGAGGAGGAGAAGAGAGAGGAAAATAGAGACCGGGAAGGAGGGCGAGGGAAGAGAGAGAGGGGAGAGAAAGAGAGAGAGAGACGGGGGAGGGAGGAGAGGAAGGGAGGAGGGGAGGGAGAGAGGAAGAAGAGAGGAAGGAGGGAGGGAGGAGAGGAGAGAGATAAAGAACAAGAGAGGGAGGGGAAAAGGAATAGGGAGAGAGTGTGAGGAAGAGAAGGAGAATGAGGGAGGGAGATAAGGAGACTGAAGGAGGGAGAGAAGGAGAGAGAGGGGGAGAGAGAGGGGGGAGAGGAGAGAGGGAGATAGAGACCGGGAAGGAGAGAGAGAGGGAGAGAGAGAGAGAGAGAGAGAGAGAGAGAGAGAGAGAGAGAGAGAGAGAGAGAGAGAGAGAGAGAGAGAGAGAGAGAGAGAGAGAGAGAGAGAGAGGGGGGGGGGAGAAAGAGAGAAAGTGAGAGAGAGAAAGAGAGAAGTGATTCGTCGGTGTTTGGGGACGATACTGCTGTGGGCGGGTTACTGCCGCACCGTGTCCAGTCCAAGTCTACTCTTAGTTAAACTAAAATTCAAAGTATGAACACCATCATTTATCACAATGTGTGCAGTCTCAACGGTAAGTTCATAGGACATTCAAACCAATGAAATGACACATTTGAAAACAATAGGATACAAATACGCCAGATACCGCGCCGGGTGCTTGCAGTGTGTATTTACAAAGGTTAGCGTTACTTAATAAGGGAGATAACCACGAAAGAGGATTTCGCGAGGAATAGACAAAAATGCATTTTGTGCTTAATTTCGTATCCGTAATTTGTTTGAATTGTCAATAGTCTTGAGCAAACATCTTATTTTTGCTTGAATCCGTTATCATGTAATCTTCGTCTTCTGTTTATGCAAAAAAATATTAAAGAGAAGCAATATCTTAGGGATTCCCTTAGACATAAAAAAAAATTCTGAACTCTCAGGAGGGAAGGAGATTGAGAGATACGGTGCTCAAGATGTTTCAAGTTCCTTCTATTCTGATGGCCGCCAAGCTATTCTGTCCAACCGTGATATACTTTCAGTAGCAAAATGGCTACATATATTTCGTCTAACTACTTCCGTACCGGATGCCATTTCCCTTTTTATTCTGGTTGCAGCTGCTAGACTATTTTATTCGACTATCATATACTCCTTCATTTGCGTCCCTGCGTCCTTATTTGCCCTTCCGCAATTTAGAGATTTCTTGTATGGGCTAGCGCCGGACGATTTTATTCAGCTGAGAGCAGGGTTTAGACCTCTGGTTAAGTAACCTGACATTGTTTATATTGAAGACTACGACATTGATAACGATGATGTCTGGAACAACAACAATCCTAGTGCATACTGACAAAGGGAAAAGCCCAAGTGTCTCAATACAGCATATGAACACACTTGATGTAAACAAATATAAAATAAAATCCTGTACCTATGTAATAATGAGCTTAGTACTTTCTTGTACCAGGATGTTTTTTTTCTTTCTGGATCAAGTAATATTCATTTTTGTTTAAGATTTCCGTCTGGAAACTCCCATCCGGGTAGATTCCAGAATATCATCGTCTGCTGCTTGTCTCTACAAAAGAAAAAGTGGAAACTGACTGAAAATAAAACCAAATGCCAAAAGTATGACAGGCTTCAAGTGCGCGTTTCAAAAGTTGCCACGTCACAGTGGCATCCAGACGACAACCATCCTGTTGTCTCATGAACTCCGGATGGTTTTGTTTGTACAGAAATACGATTTAATTGAGATCAACCCTGGAAGCCTGCACGTGGCGCTCCAGCGATACGGACGTCGGAGAGAAACAACTCCCCGCCATACAACTTTCAAAGCCATCAATACCTTCATCTCTTTCAAGAAGTGCAACCCCAAGAGCCTGGCACTCGGTTTCCGGACCGAACCCAAAATCAGCTTTGAGTACTTTTTCACATAAACTGACAATCTGGAATTGTTACCCTCTTCCTCCAACTAGCCAATAATAGAGACAAAGCCACAAGGATTACACCTATGTAATATTGAGTCCCACTTGATGCACACGCAAACGGAGTAAACTGCCTTCAGTGAGGATGAGCACAGGCCCTTTCATGGGAAATTACTGTGATCTCACACCCTTTTTTGTAGTCACGAGGATATGATAATGAGTGAAACAAGTGTCCATTTTCAAGTGGAAATGGATTTCATATGTAAAATTTATCATACCTATTATAAATATTTTGCTTTGTTTGATTCCTTGACACCGCAAAGCATCCAATTTTCCTTAAGAATGATATATTTGGATACGTGGCATGACATGGGAATCATGAGGCATTTCTTTTTCAATGGCGGCCCTTTACAATTATTCGACAGGATTCGTTAATCATTTTCAGATAAATTTGAAATATTTTTCTCTAAGACTAAGTCATAATTTCCAAAGAAAAAAAAAATATCGTTTTATCAATTCTTGACGAAATGATAGGCTCGTATACTGCTGAATGAAAAAAAAATATTGTTCGTAAGAAAAAAATCTATGAAGTGTCAGTGACAACAAATATTTTTATTGATATGATTAAGTGTCACAACTTCAATCCACGATCACTTGTTCCTGAGGAGGTCCTTCGCGCTTCGCCCTCGTGACCAGCGCCCTCGCACACTATCGGGATCAAAATAGTGCAAAACTTTCCTGATTCGAGCCGACCTTGTAAATATCGCTAACGACTCAAAATTGAGTGTACTGTGGTCAGCAATTTTTGCATCATGTTTTAATTGACTACAAGCAGAAACAATGTAAGTAAAGTGTCGTAATACCCAAGATTCGAACCCAGACCGTATGCGTACTAGCAAGTGACACTAACCATTCGGCCATGGTACCGAAAGAGGGAGGAAAGAAAGGGAGAAATAGGTTAGAAAGGGAAAGTGGTGTGGTAGGGGGGAATAGAAAGAGGGAAATAGGATGGAAGGAGGGAGGGGAGCTATACTCAGGCAGCAGATCTCTGACCACATTTCTATCCTACAATAAAATAACACCGTTAATGACAACGACAACACCGCCACAGGTAACGGCAACGATAACGACAACACAACAGGTAATGGTTAACAATAACGATAACGACAAAGGCAATGATAGCAAAAACGCCATAGGTGACGCTAACGATAACAACACCACATTTAAAGATAACGAGGACGCCACAGGTAACAATAACGATGATGGCACAAATAATGATACCTATAACAATAACGACAATGACACAGGTAACGACAACGATAACAACACCACAGGTAACGATGACGATAATAACGCCACAGGTTACGATAACGATAATAACGCAACAGGTAACGATAAAGATAACAACAACAACAACTCCACGTCGCGATAAAGACGACGACGCCAACGCAATGTGTAACCATCGTTCATAGCTCATAGTCAAATTGGTCAATACGAACCTAACTTCTTTCTTAACAGCGACTTCAATGCTATTTTCCGGCGAATTTGGGTCAGATCTAAATTTCTATTTTAGGCCAGCACTTTAGATAAACATACAGAGATAGACAGACAGGTATACACACACACACACTAAATGGAAATACAAAAATGAAAACAGAAAACTGACTCGTATTGAACAAGTTCCAGTGAAAAACAAAGACCATGTTGATAATAAAAACAACCAAGGAAGATGAAAATTGATAAGTAATAAGAGTTATAACAAGCAGCAAAGTGGAAAGCACACATTACTTATTCACTTATTAACGAATTAAGATGGCAAAGAAAGTGGAAAAGACAAAAACAGAGACTGAACTCTAACGATGAGATAAAGGCATAACTGGAAAAGCCATGCCTAAGATCAAATTTTGCAATGTACGCAAGGATGATAACAAGACTGCAAAGAGTATCCAAATGGAGGGCAAATGATTTGAGGAAATTATGGCAGATTTTAAGAATGTGAGAAAAAATCAAGAAGAAAAAACACCATCATAAAACACACCTAACGTTAGAAAAGTAATGTATGATAATGGGAAATGTGATATATTTCATTTGTATGGGAGAAATATATATAAAACTGTCAATGTTTTAAGTGTCGGTGTTTCGGCCCAGAAGCTGTGCTAATGAGCAGAACTGTGCAAGATGTACACAGAACCATAAGCTTTCTCAATATGCACACGAAAAACGTGCATAAACTGCACAAATAAGAACTACTCACACAACAAACATTTGCAAAACAGTATTAAATGTCCAGTATATCAAAAAGAAATAACAAAATAAAGGACAGAACGGACCATGCTTCCTAGAAAAGGCATTATACAGTTCGGTTAATATTCGGGCAACTGGAAATGAAATGTCTTAAAATTTAAATTATGTAAGTCATATAAAAAGTTTCTCCTGGAAAGGTTTCATTCTTATCAACAAACTTGAAGTGTGTAAGGAGCGCATAAAGACTAAAATGAGGGCAATAAGACAAGAAGAAAGGATAAAAGATATATATATATATATATATATATATATATATATATATATATACATATATATATATATATATATATATATATATATATATATATATATATATATATATATATATATAATATATATATAAAAGGACTACACTGTCATCATCATGTTACCATCGCAAATAACAAAATTTTACCATTTCCATCTGATCACCATAAATAATACTATATTTGCTGTTGTCCACTATCATGATTATTATAGATAATTATAGACTTTAATTCTACTTTCGCCAAATCATAACCATTAAACGACAATGGTTGTCTTCTTTACCATCAGTGTTCTCAGAATCATTCACAAACTTTCTCTTCGTTGTTATAATTAGCCTCGCAATATTTGGTGCACAAATTAACATCGTCTTCAGATCACTCCGAACATCGAGAGTCGTAGATATTGACACTGCCTCCATTTCCACCACAATACAACAATTTCCGCCGAATCCATTATTGAGAACTGTATTCAAGTTTAAAGATTACACTAAAGTTATCATAGACATGCTCATTTCTTGAAATATTATGAGCGCCTACTAGCATACAATCGTTGTTATTAATCCTTTCACTGTTGATGACCAATTGACCATTCGTCTGACTGCCGCCAGGCGATCTTATTCAGCCCAGACCCCCCGCAGCGGAAAAGTTAGGCCTATCTCGATCTATCATTTCACTGCTCCTAGCGACGTGTTTTATTCTATCTACCGCCAGGCAATTCTATTCAGCGCCTATTAAACACCCTCAGGTGCAACGAAAGGGTACTTGTTCTGAGACCTCGTTGCACAATAAACTCTTCCGCTAAACGCTATATTCCCTTCTTTTTTAGGTTATATTTCAGAATATGCAGTGGATTAGATTACTCATCTCGTTTAAAAGTAAGAACAAGCGTTCAATGATTAATATCAGCACTGAGCCGTAAAGAACTTAGGAAATTTTAGTTTACATTGATATGAATAACTGCGGCCTCAACCCAGAACCTCTTAATTTTGGCAAAATTAGTTCAGAAAAAAAAATAAAATGTTTCCAACGACGCGAGGCAGGGGTGTAGAAAAAATCTTCAGGTCCCCAACAACGTTCACGACGCAGCCGCGCGCATGCGATCCGGCGGGCCTTGTCGCGGCGAGAAACAATAGGATTCGAGCTCCAACATCTCACTGAATTCGGATGACAGCTAAGAACAATTTCACTTGTAAATGTTGGCAACATTGACATACAAAAGTAATGCATTTTGAACCACAACTCAAAAGGTAAAATGTCCTGGCCTATGTTAACCAGGATGACAACGTATGTATATAATCAGTTGGGGCTGACTGAAGGACCCAATGAATTTTATAGACTGTCATGTTTATAAGCCACATCTTGAAGTGTCAGCCATAGATGTTATGATATGAGATGTCATGCTGTATCTAAATTATTGGAATTGCCACTTCCGAATTCAAAAGAAATTCGTTGATTCGTGGGTAAGCTCAATCAGCACTGAATTCTGTTTGTTTATTTGATAATTCTTATATGGCTTAAGTCTCTCATTTTTTGTCATGAGCCTTGGCGTGTCACTTTTGGTAATGTAGAGTCACTTATTACAAAAGCTAACTGGAAAACGTTAAACGAAGCTTACAACACTGCGGGATGTGGTCACTTTCCAGGTCTAAAGAATGGCCTTTGTGACATTTCAAAACTGTAGATTCCCCCCACCTTTACGATCGGAGTCTTTGGTACAGCGACACGCCAGGGAGGTGACCCACCCATCCACCCTTCCACCCCCAAGTCGAATGAATGGGGCGTGTGGCTTGCGACACATAACCCAGGTCTGAGCCCAAAGACCGAATGAATGGATGTGTACCCCCCTCCCCCCCATTCATTGTCTGCTGGCCGGAGGTATCGCGGATAAGTTCACAGTTCCATATAAGGGAGACCAGGTGCGGGCGGGGATGGGCGGTGTTAAGTGATAGTAGCAAAGAACGATGAGTGGCTGCAAAGCCGAGGACCGTATGTCTAGCACCTCCCCTCGGCGGGCGTCTGACCGCCACCCAAGTCAACCCCCAACGCCCCCTCACCACCACCACCACCACCTCCCACCCCGCAATTATTACGAGCGAGACAGGCCCCCTTCCTTACTCAGCCCGTTTCCAGTTGCAAGGCGTGCAGGACCCAGCTCCGGCGAGCCGACACTACACACTATATAAGCTTGGCCCTCGAGCCGCGCCACATTCAGTAGCTGTGGCCCTTCCAAAGCATCATGAGCCTTTGCGTTATCAAACTAAGCCTCGCGCTCCTTGTGATCTGTTCTGCCGCTAGAACGCAAGGTAGGCAAGCCTGGCCAAGCACCAAAGGCCCGCCGCCGCTCCCCCAGTACAATGTCAGTGTTACGGACAATCCAATCCCTTTCTAATGCCCTTCCCCCACCCCCGCCCAATACCTGAGTGGAACAAGTGGTGACATATTTCCGCAAGTACATGTTCCCGACAATAAATGCCGGGCTAAATGGGAGGCCGTTTCGCAGCTCCCACCTGGGCACGACGGTAGGTCTGAGCTGAACCTCTCAAAAAGGCCGCCACGCCGCCCGTGTTCACTTGGTCGATCGGCCGACACCCCCTCCTGGCAGACGCAGGCGATCAAAAGAGTGACGATTAATTTCCACCAGCAGGTCGGATACGGGAAAGGCACGAGGACGACTCCACAAACGAAGCTGAGGACGCACTGGAGCCTGAGGACTCGAAGCCACACTTCGACTGCTGCACGAGAGAGGTCAAGATGAAGAGGGTCGGGTTGTCAGGTACGCAGCACCTCAATTTGAGACTGTCTTTTGAGGCAGCACCGCATGCAACCAGCCCCCACGTACATATCTTAGCCTATCACCGTCAGGCACAGCGGCACGTAAAGATAAACATGTCGAGGTGAAAACAGTAGATATTTAATTACACGAGACAGCTGTTCAGGAGCCCAAGTCGTGACCGCCCTGAGTTGTAGAGCACGATGGCTGGGGCCGTCGGGCGCACCTGGAATGCAAATTGAATCAGTCTGCAGCGCCAGGTAGAGGGGGGTGGTAGTTCATTTTCGCTGCTGAGTGAGTGTCTGTGCGAGTGTGTGTATGAATGTGTGTGCCAGTGTGAACCTACAATTTGCGTAGTGGGCTATGTATTCATTGCTGATTCGTTTACAGTAACAACTGCAGAAGAGATCCACGTGGACATCGGGAGGTGCAGGAAGCACTGCAACGCACCCCGGAAGCTCCACAGGACGGAGTTCCGGCGCCTAATGCACGAAAATCCTGACATGGACCCTCGCCAGGTGAAAAGTGAGCTTGTTCGAATGAACCAGAGAGACAGATACTGTTCATTATCTATACGCAAAAGTGTGCCTGTGTAACGTGCGCTGTTATTTCCAGTTGTTCCTGATTCACTCGGAGCGCCAGCGAAGCACAGCGTCGTGCCCCAATAAGACTGAATCGTGCCAGCCTACGTCCTACCGTGTGGAGCGCATACCAACAATACAGGGCACGGTCACCGTCGGCGTCATTACCGCATGTGACTGTCAGCCCAAGGTATGCTTCTGCCAGCGAAAACCCAAAGTAACGACTCTTCACAAGGGAACGCCGCTCGAGACGACGCTCGATGTCGGGCAGTGCAAGGGGCATTGCAGCCAAGGTAGGTGCTCAGGCCGAAATCGAAGGAGGTTTATACGGTAAACCGAAGTTGTCTGGCAGCTGAGTGCAGTGAATCTCTGAACGTGTCTCCTTCAGATAATGGCATGACTCTGTCTCCTTTCAGATCTAAACTGCCGACCAATCAAGACCAAAACTAAATCCATTGAAGGACCTAATGGTTAGTTGGTCCCGTCTTGTGTTCCTTTTGCACTAAACATATCTTTACATTTTTCCGGGAAAGTAGAATAGCCGTTATCAGTAACCAATTACACACAAAAAAACGAGTACTAACAAAGTTGTTGACACGGCCATTCCCTCCCGAAGGGGCCGAGTGCATCTCCGTGGTGGAAGCGTGTGGCTGCGAACCCTCCTGCTACAGGACGAGTCGTTACGAGCACGTCTACGACTACTCACTGGACGGCGTCGCCACACCAAAGGCAAGCGCACGTAACAGGGGCATTTTCCTGTGCAGAAAATTCCTTGTCCAGACACCATATTGTTGAGTATACAATGTTCTCTAAGCTGACGTTGGATCCCTCTTGAATGAGGATTTTCTTCCGCAGGTGCTTGATGTGGGCGCGTGCGTTGGAGAGTGCGAACCGGCACCCGAGGACCACTGTGTGCTCAGGTGCGCCCGTGTCCTTATCTCTTGTCTTAAATATTACATAAATAATCAACATGAAGTCTAGTTCTCCATATTCTACTTACCAAATAACTCCAGTTCTAATTTACATTTACGTGAACGCATGCATTCAAGGATACATATAGCTAGACATTCTTGGTAAATTTGATTGCTTGTATGGTTCATCCCCCCCCCCCCCACACCCTACCCTCACTATCAGCGTAGCAACCAAACATGACGAAGACGTTTACTTTTACAGAGAGGAGGAAGGAGGCTGCCTCATGTCTCTGGTCAAAACCAGCTCGAGATGTGCCCCGACAACAGTGGAAACCCTTTATGTGACCGAACGGGACGGGTCCAACCGTACCATAACCTCTATCAACAGCTGCGGATGTCAGTGAGGACGGAACGGGGCAGCTTTCTCCACCACTGATGTCGTCTAATCTTAATTCGTCCTATGAGAAGGGGCCATCGATGGTCCTGCCTCCCTCCCCGTTCTCCTCCAGCACCCCTCTCCCTTCCTCTTCCCCTCCCTCCTCCTTTCCCCCTTGACTAAAACTGGCTCTAATCTGACCTGAGTGACCATATAGAAAAGACATCAAAATCCATCACACAACTTCAACATCATTTCCGTGCTCGCTGTTCCTAATATATGTTGGCACTGTGTGGACAAAAATTTCTCTGAATAACGTAGACGACCATCTAACAACCTCCCCTCTCCCCCTTGAAAAAAAAGCAAACACCCTAACTCATTCTAACTTACGGAACACTTTCCTATATGTAATACGCCCTCATGAATACTTTTGAGGATCCTCGGGGGAGTTCCAGAGGGTCCTCAATGTTCTTTCAGTACACAGCGGCGTATCTGCTTTGATTCTGTGTCGAAGAACTCGACAGACACTACCAATCTGTGATGTGCTTGTGTGCTTTTCAAGTAGTGCATTACTGTGTGTAAGATAATATATATAAGTGAGCTTTAAACTGAGAGGCTTATCATGTACAAAGTTTGATATTTTATTTATGTATATAAGCAATGTTTTCTTATATTACACTTCCGTATTCATGTTTGTTTACATGTTCATTGGCTTTATATGGTTATGATGTGTTGAAGCAAATAAACAAAACATCACTTTTCATCACTTTTCTTTCTTACAAATGCCCGAATGAATATCTGGCATCAATCTTATGAACCCATGAGCATCGTTTACTGCGAGAGGTACATCGATAAATGTTTGGTATCTCCACAATATTTTCTTCTACGAAAAAAAAAAAAAAATCAGGCATAATAGTTCTTCATTTGGCAACCCACCAATCATCGAAATCGTGAGGCCAGTTATCAGTCGATTAGCGCTACTGCTTGTTCACTGACAACTGCCAAAGATAAATCTATCAACGATTTCTCCCGATTGCGGTCGCAGTGACGTCACCACCAATCCATGCATGGGTAACCTGCATCTGCAGAATCGCTTCTCCACACAGTCGACAATTTTGCGTGCGATCGCTTGTGGACATTATTGCTCAGATACGAGTTTCATTACCACAGGTATGTAGGCAGACAAAATAAGATAAAAGACCGACATGCAGATAAGTGCACACAATTATAAGCAGTACCAAGAAATAACGCAAAATTAAAATAGGAAAACAATGTGCATGCGCGTGTGTATGTATATGCGTAGGTGTGGAAAGAAAAGGCAAAACCGGGACCATTTCCTTCCCATCTGAATGTGATAACTCACATGAAATATACATATTAATTCCTCACCCCATAACGCTTATAGATATTTCATACGCTCCTACCCGCCATCGACCTGGGTACCCCCTTTCATTTGACCCTCCACCTCCAGGTCCATCCTCAAGCTTTTGAACGGTATTCAACCCATATACCGAAGTTGGACGAAGTGAATAAAAAATTATGGTTGTCAAAAATGCATATTGCTTTGGGCATCAGAACATGTCACCGTGGCCTTAAGAGAAGGAAAGCCTGTAAAAGAGATGTATGTCATCGGGAAATGGCCCAAGAGAGCGTGCCATTAAGTTACTCATAGACATTGTCTATTCGCGAACCGGCTACCTTTCACTCACCTTCTCACTGATCATTATGCCATCATTGCTAGAAATTACTCTACATATTTGCATTTTCCGCACCCATGTGCGATGTTTGCCGTAGTGTTATAGTCTCTGAAAGCTCTAAATATTACAATACATTTAGTAAACCAATATAGGTACAAGCATTCAAGCGAAGAATTAAATGATGCAAGACAGCTGTCGTCACAGCAGTGGCGTATTACTTTAGCATGCTGTCTACCTCAACTACAAGAGATTTACACGCTAGGATGAAAAAGTGTGATAATGTTGAAGGTTGATCTGTTATATTTAACATACAAATCGAAACTTTGACCATGAAAATTGCTAAATGAACCAGTGGCGCATCCAGATCTCTGGGAGGGGCATGTGATTTCATGACCGGACTTACGTCAGTTAATACTTATAGTGTACTGAATTTTTTTTAGTAACAGAATACTTTTTTACAATTTCGAGACGTAGACAGAAAGACAATATTGTATACAAAGAACATAACTCTATATGCACTAATAAATACAGCCACGTGCTGACAAAACGTTTCAGAAGATTGACAAATTTCAGCTGTGTGTATCGTCATTATCCATATTCAAAATAATTGTTCTTTACCTTACGTAAGATAAAGAATCACTGTCCAATTACAATCATCGCAAAAGTTAAATGAAATTAGGTTGATTTGTAGCGTTAAATAACACTGGTTCCGAGAATTTTTTCTTCATGGAAGCAATGTCGGTATCATTATTTTTAATCAATTGTGTAATGTCTTTGATAAGTTCAGTATATTCAAATAACACGAAAAACTACTGTAATAACTACCAGCCGGCGTGGGGGGGAGGGGTCATGAATACTCCCACCCACACCCTAAATTATCCTTGGGTCAATCGATGAAAGATTACAAAACTAGGCGAAGCCTCGGTAGACAGGTTGGGTAAATACACAGCGTAGAACTAAGGATACCACGGTAGACAGCACGCTAAAATAACGCTGATCAGTGTTCCTCTGCTCAACATATTTATTGTTTACTTCTTTAGTTTTTGTTTCTTCAGAAGACTAGTTTTCTTTTGAAAGCATGGAGAAGTAAAAAATATCGTAGCTACACTCATACATACATACATATACCAAAGGCTTTTTCCCCCTTATAAGGGAGGTGGCCAAAAAACAAAGGCATAAAACCACTCCTACCCATTCCATCCCTTACATACGCCACTCCCCTCCACCCTCTTCCCTCCCTCTTATCTTGGCACCTCCTGGATGACGGGTCATCCCTGCATCTCGCCCACTACCCTGGGTCAGAAGCAGTGTCACAAGACACTCAGAGACCATAAAGAAATATAAAGCAAAATCAACATTATAAATTCTTAACCACTTCGTTGGGAGGTGAGACATGCCCCACCCATTACGTATAAACGACCAGCATGCCCGTGTCAAAGGAACTTGAAAAGATCTACGTTCGACAGCTGTCGAGAACATTCCCTCTCGACCTGAACGGCAGCGTGCCCGTAAGATTTACGTCGATACTTTGAATAACACCTCAAACCTGTCTCCTCAAGTGGCGATCCGTGGCAGGGTCAATTGTATACATTTTCAGGAAACCCTTCACCCCAAGAAGTTGAACAAGGTGAGCTTCGCGTACCACGTGTCGCAGTACATGATGTGATACACTGGTATACTTCCATTCTCTACTGCTCCTCTTTTCTCTGTAAACAGGCACTACCCATGCCTCCCTCCAATCCCACACAATTCTCTGATTCCACCCAGACATTCTTCCATATTTTCAGTGTCCCCATTGCTCTCCCACTTTTCCCTGCATTTTTCCTTTCCTCGTTTTCCATCGTTGTAAACAAGCACTACCCATGCCTTCCTCCAGTCGTCGGGGATATTTCCCAGTTTTTTCACATATCCAGATTTATAGCACCCATTCATCCATAAACTTCCCTCCCTCCCTATCTATAATGGTTCTAGTTTTCTTACCCCCCTTGGGCATTTTCCCATTATTTTCACATTGTGTCCCCACTGCTCTCTCACTTCCTTCTTCATCTCCCCCCCCTCACCCCGTTTTTTGTTGCCATATTTTGTTGCCTCCACCCGTGTCCTACCAAAATATTGCTATTGTAATTTTTAAGTGCTCCCTCTGTCATCTTCCTTTATTCCACAACTTTGCCTTCCTTTTTTCAACCCCAGTTCTAACTATCCTTTCCATTCCTCGTTGTTTACTGCGAACTACTTATTTCCCTAACACCTCTTCACCAGTTTGTCCTCTTTCTTGTATACCGTTTTATATACAAACCTATTTTCCCTCTTACACCTTCCTCCCATGATTTATTATCCTTTTGCCTCTTTAATTCTAATACCAAACACCATTTCCGCAATTTTCAAGATCCTGTGGTTTAGCTCTCTCCACTAATTATATATTATCGAATGTTCCCTCTTCCTTGACCTTGACCGATTCCTCCCGTTTTCTCTGGATACTTGTTTACTGTTCATATCCTTCATTAACGTTTCCCAACTCTCTTACCTTGATCACCCTCTTGTTATACTTGTCAAAATGCATAGAAACGATACACTGTCAATTGTTACAATACCTAAAAGAAAGTATTGCACCGGAAAATAAATGAGGTGTTCATCATAAATCGTTCAACAGAAGCAACGTTTAGCCCAGTCACGAAACATTCAGCAAAATAAATAAAAGTAAAATAAAACAATCGACAATGTAAAGTGATGAATATTAATTATAATCTATCTTAGCGCAGCATCTGATATTGTAGATCAGCGGTTCCCAAACATTTTTGGGCTGCCACTCACTTGACTCCCAAGCCACTCTTAGTATTATAATAAGTTTACTGCAATGTATATATATATATATATATATATATATATATATATATATATATATATATATATATATATATATATCACCATAAACAAACGTATGTACTCCATCAATAAAACATAACTTGGCAAACCAATTTATTTTTCTGTTTTAGCAATCTGAAATGGTAAATTTGAATCTCACAACTACATTGTCTTCGAAAGTTTAATAAAATAAATGTGTTTGGTGAAGAAACCTTAGCTTCCGTGTATTATATTTGTTGATCTCATTCCAAGTGAACTTTATGTGTTACTTATGCGTTTGTGACTGATTTTGTATAGGGAAATTATGATGCCACACTGCAGCACCCCTACCGCCCCCTTTCCCTTACCGCTTCCCTGCATCTTTGAGAAGAACCGCTGTAAAATATATATTCAAAGAAAAATTGAAATCTATAGGTATGAGCGGAAAAATTAAAATCAACGAATAAATGCACTACATAAAAAGAAAATAAGAAACAAGGCAGTTGAATAAAAAAGAAATAGGACCAACACATAAGCGACACAACTGTACGATATTAAAAAAGAAACTTTTTCAAATAACACCCAACTATATTCCCATTTGTCAATACCAATAATATATTTGAAAAATGCAAAGAATAATGATTAATATGACCGTTATTATCATTATCATTAATGGAAAATATTTACCGAAGAAGGGGGTAGGAGTCGCTGTACTCATACACCAATGCCAATGCCAATCTCGACGGTTTCTCCGAGTAAGTCTTCATATATTTTTCCGTCCCATTGGTCGACTATCTATAGCCTTAAGTTCTGTGAGTGTACCCTCCCTCTCCTCCATTAAGGGTTGTCTCTTGCGGAGATAACACTGAGTGTCAACACCATTTTCCCGGAGCTGACATTCGCGAATTATGCTGGTAAGAGGCCTTGACTGACTCACATGTACTAGTCACTGGCGTGAAACAGCCAAGCCAGCGATATTCCATGATTCTCCTAAGACACTTTGCAAAACACGTCGAAGCGCCTCTTCAAGTCAGCATTTAGTGTCTATGCCTCACGGCCACACAGCAAGAAGAGAAACTATTTGAAGATTCTGATTTTAGTCCTCCCGCATAATATCAACAACGCCATATACTCTGGTTGAGAGAGCCCATAATATCATTGGGCATACCAGTCCTTAGGACTTCCTGGCAATATCCTCCAATATCCCTGCCACATGCATGGACAAACTGGGCTGTACCATCCAGTAAGCCCCAAAACGCGTGAACCCTAGTCTTGGTCCAGGAAACATGAATTTCCAGTGGTCTTGCCTCCCTGTGTAGACTCGAGAGTTGTAACCAGTACTTCCAATGACTCCGAAGAGGTGCATTACATCACTGGCAAAAAAAATACAATAAAAAAATCTAAAAAATAAAATAAAATAAAATAAAATAAAATGAATTGGTGACCTTCGTGTTGCTAATGGATGTTCTACAATGTCTGATCGACAACTCTGTCCAATACCCAGCTCATGTAGGTGTTGAAAAACTATCGAGGCGAGGACGCACCCCAGCCTCACTTCTGAGTGAACAGGAAAAAAGCCGAGTACGCCTCCTCCACACTTCACATCACTCTGAACTTCACGTTAACAATCCTCAAAGAAATCCCGCGAACCCGAAGATCTCGGAACACCTCACGATACACTGAATCAAACTTCCTTCTTGAGATCAACATGAGCTGCATGCATCCCATGTTGAAAATCACGTCGACTCTCCACAAGAAATCAAAGCATCAGCATCCTGCGGCAGAGGGATACGAATGCCACCACCGTGTTCCCATGCGTGTCGTTGAAGATGACTAGATGGAACGAGGTGAACCCTTAGTGCAACCACAGTATATACTTATATACATATTTCCCAGCAATCAGCCCTTACTTGTAGGGAGACAGGCCTTCACTGTCTCAATTACTTGTGAGAATTGAAGTCTCAGTTCATATGGCTGAAAAGACTGGAAGCAATCTCCTCGCTGTATCCATATTTTCCCATAACAGAAGATACATGCTAAGAAAAGAGGGCACCCTCCCTAACATCAGAAGTGTATTGCGAGGGAGTTAAAATGATTCAAGACGAAATAAAGGTGGCTAACGCCTAAAAGACCGTCCCAGAGTTTGTACAGACACATATCAATTTCAAGCTGAATTTTGGCACTGGTTTTCTGTTCAGTGAACCTGGGAATACTGTCACAGATGAAGCAAAAATCCACAACGATGAATCATCAGTCCTGTTCGCCAATATGAAATCAAAGAAAATCCCAGGGCGTGAGAACTTCTACCTCAGAACATATTCAACATAAGATAAATATCAAGCAGCACAGTATGCATCGAAGCTATATATTGACATTTACATTATGCCACTGCAACAAAAATTATAACCCTAAGACTAGAAAAAGACATGTTTACACCTACATTTAGACCTTTAGAGAAGGGTTGCAGAGAGCCAGGACTAGACCAGTGGTCCGCAACTTTTTTTTTTTTGGCCATGCCCCACCTAAATACCTCTAAAATTCTTATTATTCAAAAAGATACCTATGTATACATATGTAATTACACATGTACACACACACACAAATATTTTTACGTGTGTATACACCATATACACCGCATGTGTTAACTCGCACACACATTCATACTCACAAAGACTCATTAGAAAAAAGTCACTGTTAATATCTCATTCTCAAATTGCCCACTTTAAACATCAAATTGCTCTACCCCCCCCCCCCTGTGGGGCGTGCGCCTCACGTTGGGAACCACCTCTATAGACCAATCAGCTTGACACCCGCTATATCTGAGACTCGAGAATAAATAATAAAGGATGAAATGCTAATACATAGTGTATATCGATGAGTGTTATGTCCCAAAGGCATTTTTCTCCTTATGAGGGTAGTAGCCAAGTCAAAGCGCACACAACACACTAAATCATAAATAAATGAAACCCATTCAGACCATCGCCCTTCCCATCTCAACACCTCGGAGATGAGTAACTCAATCCACACCTAAAGAATACATCAGAATTATCGTCATAAACTTTCCCACCATGGACTCATATTGGGCATTCGTTAAGGCCTTTCATGTTATGTACAAAATAAGGATACCGGGAATCATGACAAGTATCGGGAATTGTATAGTAAAATTATTAAGAAATATAGAACAAGTGGTAACATAAACGGTAAGGCCCTGATTGAAGATAAGTAGCGAGTAGGGTTCCCTTGGAATCGGTGTTGTAGCCACTCCTGTTAATCATACGCATTAACAACAGAGATGTGGGGCTCTACCATCTTAAACTTTGCGGATGAGAACGCTCATATAACGGAGGAGGAACTGACCATTTTGGCAGAATTATCTAAATGCAACCTCGGAGTTGGATAAGGATATTCCTTTCAACACTAATTATGTCAAATCAGAAAATTCAACAATGTGAATTAACAGGGCATTAGATCAAGAACATACTCGTACGATTAAAAACCTAGAGGAAATTGTTAATTAAATTCAAACTCTCCGCAACAAGATAACAAGGCATCAAACAAAACAAGGATGTATGGGTCCATTTGAAGAAAACATTACATCTAAAAATAAAAGTCATGATGCCAATATGCAATCCCTCGTTTGGTCGTATTTAGTAGATGGGATTCAATGTTTGCATTTGCACCCGAGTATGGGCATACGCAAATATGAATGTAGACCACAGAACTATTAAATATCCACGTTATAGATGCATTTGTGACCCTGTGCATTCCCTACGATCGCACACGCAAACGCGAGAGTAACACGCTTCCTCCTCCAACCCATTGACGTAAACGCATCTTCATGAGAGCAGCTGCATGCCATAGGACTTCAACCCACCCACCCTCATCAGCCACCCGTGCTCAGCCGCCTGCCCGGACCCAGAGGGTAATGGCTCTCCTGCATTCGCAAAGCGTCATCTCACGTGTTACTGAAAAGAGAACTATTTTTAGCCGTGAGGTAAGGAGGTTACCGGTTCGATGTGTGTGACGAATTGCTTAGCTGACTGGTCATTTGCATAAAAGCTGCTGGCCCTTCTTGTTAATGTGTGCAAATGAAGATACTCCGGCCCATCATTGCAGGGTGGGCAGGAGGAGAGGGAGAAGGGAGGGGGAGGAGGAGGAAGAGGAAGAGGAAGAGGAGGAGGAGGAGGAGGAGGAGGAGGAGGAGGAAGAAGAAGATAACATACCAGAGAAAATACCAACTAGGTGTACGCGTGTATACACTCGCAATAAAAAAAAAACACTGCTTTAAGGACAGGAACGGGAAAGGCTCCCGAAATATCGTCAAGACAAAATCGATGAGTTGTTACGGTCAATAGTTTCTCGGCGCCTCTATCGTTCATTAAGACAGAGAGGTCTCTTCGATACAGAGGCACTGGTGGGATCTGGGTAGACCACCTTAACCATAATGGCTGGTGCCGAACAAAAGGGGTCGAGAGGAACTACTTGTCTCCAAGAAATGTGATCCAGAGGTGAAGAGAGTTGGCCCCGACCACTCCTCACTGGACAGATGGAGTCGGGGGGTCGACCAGGTGAGGCGGAGTGGGAGTGGAGCTGATTAGGGAGAGGTGGGTGGTCGCTCTCACAAACCCTGCTGTTATTGAAAGGCCCGACAGACCCCCCCACACACACACTAATTCGATGTGACACATTAATTGATTTTGTCGGTACATGGATGGTAATCTATCACTATGCACAATAAAATAATTTGACATTAGTGATAACATAACCTCTGGCATCAGTAAGAAAGAATCTGTAGTGCTTCGCCAGAGCGCAAAGGTCAGTCTTGCGAGGACAGATGCAGAGTGAGGAACAATGCTGGATCTACCATATCGTCTTGTACCTGGTGTGGGATGTAATACTACACGTGCGGCTTGCAGGGTTCCCTATGAGTTCGTGTTGCAAGAGCCTCGGCAACACATGCAGAAAATGACATCACTATGTTCGCTCGACCCAGGAAGGAAAACTAATTATATGCACAAGGGTGACGGTATCGTTTACACAGATGGTAATTACGATTAAGAAAAACGCAAAGCGAAATGACGGTAACGATGAAGACGATGTCGATGGTGATGACATGGGCGGTGTTGGTGGTGGTGGTGAAAGAAATAGAAGGAAACCCAGGGATATTTTTTCAATAGAGACAGAGGTGGTAAAGAATATGTTTTAGAAGGGTAGAAAAACTGGAAGATAGTAGAAATTAGTGATCACCAATCTTTCTTACACGGAGATTAGTCTTCAGTCATAAAAGAATGCTGCGTGACTAGTCTGCAGGGATGTCGCTAAAGTCCCTAAAATATTGACCGCATAAAGCTTATGCGGTTAATATCCCATATGAGGTTAGAGCTAGGGAGGAGGGAGAGAATTAGACGGAGGAAAGGGAGGTGACACATAGTCAATAAAATAAGCAGCCAAGTACATAGAAATATGTATATGCATATTATTTATATATATATATATTCAACAATTTTCTTAACGTTGTCCCAGTCAATGTTGTGGTTTGTGTCTCTAACATGGACAAAAACCCCACTGGACATTTGGCCCGTCCTTATACTGTACTTATGTTGTTTCATCCTAATATTCAATTCTTTACCTGTTTGGCCAATATAACAGGAGCTACAGTTTTTACAGGGAATACTAAAAACACATCCTACATTATTACAAGGGGAATTTTTAATAAGGAGTTCTTTGATGGTACTGTTTTGAAAATAACATTAATATTAAACTCCTTAAGGATGCGAGGAAGTCTTACAAGATTATCATGAAATGGAATAACTAAAAGATTTTTCTTACAAAAAGTATCTTTTTGGGTTGTATTGAAATAAGACTTCCTGGCCCTATGTTGTGCTTTATCTATAACATATTTTGGATATTTCAAACCCGATGCAATGTCATATATTTTTCCTATTTCTTGGTTTAAAAATTCTGGACTACAAATTCTATAAGCTCTTAAAAACATGGATGAAAAAACAGAAACCTTAGTATAATATGATGTGTAGAATAGAAATGAACATATGACAAAACATTGGTTGGTTTCCTAAAAATGTCAAACCTAAAACATCTATCTTTTCTAATAATAGAAACATCTAAAAATGGCAATTTGTTACTTTGTTCAACCTCAATTTTAAATTTAATAGAAGGCACTAAGTTAGTATTCCCTGTAAAAACTGTAGCTCCTGTTATATTGGCCAAACAGGTAAAGAATTGAATATTAGGATGAAACAACATAAGTACAGTATAAGGACGGGCCAAATGTCCAGTGGGGTTTTTGTCCATGTTAGAGACACAAACCACAACATTGACTGGGACAACGTTAAGAAAATTGTTGATTGTAATTCAGCTTTAGATAGTGACATCATTGAATCCTGTTTCATAAAGAACAATTTTGATCATATATATATATATATATATATATATATATATATATATATATATATATATATATATATATGTATATATATTGCTAATAAGAACACGGGTACGTGTGTTCACTTATGCAAAGCAGACCACTAGAAAAATAGAAACTAACGAAGCAGAGCGCTTTCGTATATTACATCCAGTGCAAAAAGTACTTTTTGCAATGATGATGTAACATACGTAAGCGCTCTGTTTCGTTAGTTTCTTATTCCAAGTGGTCTACTTTGCATATACTGTATATATATATATATATATATATATATATATATATATATATATATATATATATATATATATATATATATATATATATATATATATATATACGGAGAGGGACAGTGAAGGAGATTTCCTGGGGTGATTAGTATCGCAAGCCAGAAATATCTTGAGTGCGTCACCGCAGTCCTGTGCGACCAGTACCAATCAACGAGGCGGTGGCCATCAACACCAATCGTTCTTATCCGATTCCACTGTTCTCGTTCTCATCATATCACCCTCGTATCATCCACCTCAATCAACAAATAACCAGTGTTCACCGGAAAAAACATACCGACTTCCATATTATGAATTTAAATCATTCGTGACCCAGTCACCTGTGATATGTGCCGCGTTCATAATCGAATCACGTGTGAATACGAAGAGGACGAAAGATGATCTGTGGCACAACGTAATTAGAAATAAACCCGTGGCATCAACAGCGGCACCTCGACACACTGCCAAGTAAGGTGACTGACGCATGTGTCATTTGCCCTTCTATTTCCAAGCTACTTAAAACGAGCCCAGTAATCAGGTGAACACGCACCGATAGAAATGCAGCAACGGTCTAGAATCTACAAGTGATGTCTGAGCAGAGATCGTACCCTCCTTCCAGCGAAGGAGAATTAATTCCGATTTCTTAGGCGGTCTCCTAACATCCTGTTTCATCTTATCTTTTCAGGAGAATGTGGCATGACCTAGGCGAATACTAATAATATGGCTAAGCATTCTAAGCCTGACACCTCTCTGTGGGTAATGCAAGGCCCGACACCTCGAGTGGAGTCGAGAGCTAATTAGCAATCGGAGTTCTTGAAGACGCCGACTGGAGTGGGAACCTGTTTGGCATCAGATAAAAGAATGGGCAGGCACCTCGCCAGGAACGCGGGTTATAAGGCCCGACAGCGCATGTACAAACACTCGCTGTTACCATGAAGTCTACTCTGCCTCCAGTAGCACGACCAACACGATTTGAGCAAAATGAGCACGAAACTTTTACAGTAACTGCTGGACAACGCCAGCTTTTCTCTCCTATTGATGTTCGAAGCATTGTGTACGCGTTGGAGGGTCGAAATACAACACTAAAGTTGCAATACAGTCATACCTTTTATTTTAATAAGTTGAGTGTTAATCAGTATTTAATCGGTTATCTCCAACTACTCTCAGACGAGACATTAGATCATAATAAAATGTTGAAAAAACTACGTGAGTTGCAGTCATGAAAAAATCAAATGTTATGCAATTCCAGTCACAGCAATGGCGAAGTAGGCTTTGTTTTCAGCTCTGTATGTTACAACAGAGAAACCCCGACAGCAGTAGGTACTACATGGGTTCGCACGATACGAGCATTCAAAGATCGCCGCTCACAATTGTCATCTTTTCTTCGGCGCACATTTGACAACGACAAATCATTGCCAATTAAGTTTCACGATTTAATTTTTCCTTCTTTTCTGAAGATCTGAAAGCTTCGAGCCAATGACTAGGCATATTTCGCTTGTCATTTAAGATATTGAATGCATAATATGTAAAATAGCTTAAGCCCAAAACACGACCTCTTAGCCAGGTCAATCCAAATAGGCCTCCTTTGAGAAGTGGAGAGTTTCCTCATCCGGAAAAAAAGCTCGTTTGGAGATAACCAGAATAAAGATGGAAAAGACAGCGTTGTTCGTAAAAATGTGAACCCAGATGTCTTCATCCTTTCCGTAATGCGGTTCTTCCCTTCAGTTACATCGTCAGTGTCATGACGGATGGAGCAACCAATTACGCCACTCTTGTCCGCAGACGACGCAAAGGTAACAAAGACTAAAGCCAGGAGTGAAAAACTCCATTTAATGAGAAATGCAAATTTTTGGAAATGTATAAAAGCAAAACGCGACCGTCATAATCTTATCCGTGCCCCCCACCCCCAAAAAATGCAAATGATAGCAAGCTGGAATTGCCCGCACTGGAGAAAAAAGAAAAAGACGACACGATACCTGCCTTTAAAAATATTAAAAGTGCAGATAAGATGGGCAAGGAAGACCCATCAGAAAGGGACGAAAGAATACCAAGAGGTCACGCAAGAAACTTAAGAAAACAGATTGTCTGAAAATTAATTAGTAAATTTTCCACAGACTCACAGATTCATTAATTTGTGGAATAAATTAGAAATAGTCTAAGCCTACAACATACATGTACCAAAGTGCCTCTTCTCCTTTATGATGGAGGTGGCCAGCCAAAGCATAGCCCAACCTTTCTCCCATCCCACACACATTTCTTTTCTTTTATCTTTGCGAGTGAAGGGTCATCCGTGTTCCCCGCTCACTTCCTGGGTCAGAAGCAATGCAGCAAGACACAGACTCCCCCCAGCAGGGCCCGACAGCTGGGGCTGGTTCCCCCCCTCCCCCATCACTTCATTCCATGGCGACCCCCACCCCCACAATCTAATCAAGATTAATTAGAGAAGACAAGGAAAGTTCCCTTTAGGCTGCGTCAATCTATCATCCATTCACAACGAAAGTCCATTACCGCCTATCCTCTCTCTTCCCTGCTCAACAGACATTCCCCATTTACCCAGTCCTCCCTTCACCCAATCCATCTCATTCTTGGTCTTCCCTTCAAGCTCACTCCATCCACCTCTGCATTCCATTCTTCATACTAGTCATTCTTCATTCATCCTTTTTATATACCAATACCATCCCAATATTCTTTGATTAACCCTATCCGCCAGCTCCCTTTCCATCCCGCTCTCCACCTCACCTCATTTCTCACACTATCCATTCTGCCCAGCATACTTCTTAAAACACCTAATACCAAACACATTTAAACTACTCCTTTCTGTCTCCCTTAGATTCCATGTCTGTCCCATAGTGTCGTAGACAATATCACTCCGTCATACAATCTTCTCTATGCGTCTATCCCTAGATACTTATCACTCATAACACTTCCCAATTACCTCACTCTAGAGTACACCCACCCCAACTCCATTAATTCATTTTACATGTAACCCTAAATACCACTATTCACTATAAACTATTCACTTCCCCTAGCTTCTTCAACACTTGCCTCCAGCTCACTGCCACCCTCTCCCCTTGTACATCCCATCACCTTACTTTCACCCACGTTTACTTTTAACTTTCTCCCTTCACATATCCTCCCAAATTCCGCCAGTAAATGCTTTATACCCTCTTCTGCCCCAGCAACCGGCGCAGTGTCACCAGCAAACCTGTCACTTTCCTCCAGTTTCACTAACCATCTTCAAATCCCCATCAATGTGTTCATCACCTTTCCATTAACCTCCCGTACCAACCCATCCATGTACACGTTTAACAAGGGTGACAACCCTGATGCACACCCATCTTCACCTCAAACCACTCACTCTCACCATTCCCAACCCAAACATAAGCTCGAATACTCCCTTTTTTCCTCCCCTTGAAACCTTCCCCCGCTACCCCATACATCTAAAATACCTCCCTATCATTCATGCCATAACTTTTCTCCAGATCCATTAAAAAAAAACAAGACATCCTTACTTTTTGCCCAAAAAAGTCTCGCATAGCTGCCTTACAAAAAATTTACCCACGCATCCTCTGCCTTTCCTAAACTTTGTTCTTCCCTTTTTATTCACTATTGTTTCCTAATCCTTGCAATGAACACACAAAAGATTGATCCCTCTAAAACTACATTCATTTGTCCCCATTTCCTTTGTATAGCTTAACTCTCCTCCAGTCCTCCGGCACATTCAAAAGCTCACTGGCCAATCCAATATAAGTTCCTCCCTTCATCAAACATTCCACATGACAGCGTTTCTTTCTTCCATAAAATCATTTTCCTAGCATCTCCTACTACCACAACTCCACCCTTAACCTGCACATTCAACAATCACGTAAAATATTCTATCCATATTTCTTTTAGAACTTTTACCTCCATTAACATCTGCCCATTTGCACCTGACTCACCCACCCCTCAATCTCCACTTCCCTCCAAAACACAATTTACACACACACACATATATATATTTATATATACAACATATATATATATATATATATATATATATATGTATATACACATTTCAATTTTGTAAAATTCCTACTCCACTTTGTCCGCACCTCTATTAGCCATCATTACCTTGCGTTTCCTTCTCTTGTACTTTGCACATGCTCCCGTAATTCTTCCATGCATCCAATCCTTATGCACAAATAAACTTAAACAAAGTTTGTTACAGATACATATACAGAACCACATGAATATAGTTCCTATCGTGTATACAGAACCCCATGAATATAGTTCCTATCGTGTATATTGTGAAAGTGAGGATCCACCGCAGACCCACCACTCTATCCCCCAAGGTATGATGCAGCAGTGGGACGGCTGTGATTGTGAATAGTCTGAACTTAGTGTAATCAGTTATTATAAAATAGGTGTTATCACCGGAATGCAAGACCTATTGCAACCCCGACGACCATCATTGTAGAAAAGGATAGGGAAGGAAGGAGACGCCCTAGAGTAGACCCTATGGTCTCTTGCAGTCTCCATTCGTCTATTCTTACGTGATTTGCAAAGTTGTTTAATACTACCATGGCATTGAAACCGTGCCTTCCCCCCTAAATAGAGCTGACACAGCTACCCGATGAAATTGAATTTGTAAAATTTCCGTTATTTATCGTGACGTCATGTCGCAGGAATAGTTCCTTTGGAAGAATATATTGCATGTAATGAAATTCAACTTTTGAAATTTCCGATATTTATCGTGACGTCATGTCGCATGAATAGTTTCTTTGGAAGAATACATTGCATGTATTATAATTAAACTTTTGAAAAAGTCCGTTATTTATTATGACGTCATTCCGCAGGAATATTTCCTTTGGAAGAATACATTGCATGTAATGACATTCAACTTTTAAAAATTCCGTTATTTATCGTGACGTCATTTTTCATAAATAGTTTCTTTGGGAGAATACTTTTCATGTAATGAAATTCAATTTTTAAAAAAGTCCGTTATTTATCGTGACATGTCACAGGAATAGATCCTTTGGAAAAATACCTTTCATTCTCCATTTTTTCCTAGCTGGGCTACTGCCATACTAGTCTAATCCCCACATTCACCCTTGATAGTTAAAGATTAATAGACCTCTCTGCACGGTGATACAAGGAAACATACATAGACAAATAAAAAAAATGCGAGTTTCAAATATTCATCAGCTATTGTCAACTCGCTATGATTAGTTTTTCATTCCATCCCACACGGTTTTTAGATACACCGTAGTAATTATCCTGATATTTCGATTAACCTTCTCGTTACAAACATAATCAATACAATATTTTATTATATCTAACTAAACCTACCCGTCTTTATTTAAATGAAGATGCTTACGTCAGTAAACAAGTCAGCAAATAGAAATATACATATTTTGACACCCTTTATTTGGGCCGAATACATGCTAATATGGAAACAAACATAACTACAAATTGGAATAAACATCTAAAAGTCCAATATATATATACATATATTATATATATATAATATATATATACATATATATATTTATACACACACACACACACACACACATATATATATATATATATAATATATATATATATATACATATATATACATGTATATATATATTTAAACATATATATACATATATATATATACATGTATATATATATATATACATATATACAAATATTTAAGTATATCAATGTCGGCTAATAACTACCAAACAATATTATGCACCCCACCTCAGCTACCCTATGAAATTGAATTTGTAAATTGAATTTGTAAAATTCATTTTTTTAAATTTCCGTTATTTATCGTGACGTCATTCCGCAGGAACAGTTACTTTGGAAGAATACATTGTATGTAATGACATTAAACTTTTAATAATTCCGTTATTTATCGTGACGTCATTTCGCATGAATAGTTTGAAAGAATACATTGCATGTAATGAAATTCAAGTTTAAAAAAAGTCCGTAATTTATCGTGACGTCATGTCGCAGGAATAGTTCCTTTGGAAAAATACCTTTCATTCTCCATTTTTTTCTAGCTGGGCTATTGCCATACTATTCTAACCCCCACATTCACCCTTGATAGTTAAAGATTAATAGACCTCTCTACACGGTGATACAATGAAACATACATAGGCAAATAAAAAAAATGAGAGTTTCAAATATTCATCAGATATATTCAACTCGCTATGATTAGCTTTTCATTCCATCCCACACGGTTTATAGTTACACCGTAGTAATTATCCTGATATTTCGATTAACCTTCTCGTTATGAACATAATCAATACAATATTTTATTATATCTAACTAACCTACCTGGCTTTATTTAAATGACGATGCTTACGTCAGTAAACAAGTCAGCAAAAAGAAATATACATATTTTGACACCCTTTATTTGGGCCGACTACATGCTATGTAAACAAACAACTACAAATTTGAATAAACATCTAAAAATCCTATATATATGTATATATACACAAATATTTCAGTATATCAATGTCAGCTAATATCAACCAGACAACATTATTCATCCCACCTCAGCTACCCTATGAAATTGAATTTGTAAATTCATTTATAAAATTCATTTTTTAATAAAAAAAAATTCCGTTATTCATCGTGACGTCATTTCGCATGAAGAATTTCTTTGAAAGAATACATTGCATGTAATGAAATTCAAGTTTTAAAAAGTCCGTTATTTATCGTGACGTCATGTCGCAGGAATAGTTCCTTTGGAAAAAATACCTTTCATTCTCCATTTTTTCCTAACTGGGCTACTGCCATACTATTCTAATCCCCACATTCACCCTTGATAGTTAAAGATTAATAGACCTCTCTGCACGGTGATACAATGAAACATACATAGGCAAATAAATATATGCGAGTTTCACATATGATATGATATTCATCCGATATATTCAACTCGCTATGATTAGCTTTTCATTCCATCCCACACGGTTTTTAGATACACCGTAGTAATTATCCTGATATCTCGATTAACCTCCTCGTTATGAGAATAAACAATACAATATTTTATTATGTCTAACTAAACCTACCTGGCTTTATTTAAATAAAGATACTTATGTCAGTAAACAAGTCAGCAAAAAGAAATATACATATTTTGACACCCTTTATTTGGACCGAATACATGCTAATATGGAAACAAACATAACTACAAAATTGAATAAACATCTAAAAATCCAATATATATATATACATATATATATATATATATATATATATATATATATATATATATATTATATATATATATATATATATTATATATATATATATATACACAAATATTTCAGTATATCAATGTCGGCTAATAACTACCAAACAACATTATGCACCCCACCTCAGCTATCCTATGAAATTGAATTTGTAAATTGAATTTGTAAAATTCATTTTTTTAAATTTCCGTTATTTATCGTGACGTCATTCCGCAGGAATAGTTACTTAGGAAGAATACATTGTATGTAATGACATTCAACTTTTAAAAACTCCATTATTTATCGTGACGTCATTTCGCATGAATAGTTTCTTTGAAAGAATACACTGCATGTATTGCAATTCAAGTTTTAAAAAAGTCCGTTATTTATCGTGACGTCATGTCGCAGGATAGTTCCTTTGGAAAAATACCTTTCATTCTCCATTTTTTCCTAGCTGGGCTACTGCCATACTATTCTAATCCCTACATTCACCCTAGATAGTTAAAGATTAATAGACCTCTCTGCACGGTGATACAATGAAACATACATAGGCAAATAAAAAAATGCGAGTTTCACATATGATATTCATCAGATATATTCAATTCGCTATGATTAGCTTTTCATTCCATCCCACATGGTTTTAACATACACCGTAGTAATTATCCTAGTATTTCGATTAACCCTCTCGTTATGAACATAATCAATACAATATTTTATCATGTCTAACTAGTCTAAACCTACCTGGCTTTATTTCAATGAAGATGATTACGTCTGTGAACAAGTCGGCAAAAAGAAATATATATATTTGACACCCTTTATTTGGGCTGAATACATGCTAATATGGAAACAAATATAACTACAAATTTGAATAAACATCTAAAAATCCAATATATATATATATATATATATATATATATATATATATATATATATATATATATATATATATATATATATATATATATACAAATATTACAGTATATCAATGTCGGCTAATAACTACCAAACAACATTATGCACCCCACCTCAGCTACCCTATGAAATTGAATTTGTAAATTGAATTTGTAAAATTCATTTTTTTAAATTTCCGTTACTTATCGTGACGTCATTCCGCAGGAATAGTTACTTTGGAAGGAAACATTGCATGTAATGACATTCAACTTTTAAAATTCCCGTTATTTATCGTGACGTCATTTCGCATGAATAGTTTCTTTGAAAGAATATATTGTAATGAAATTCAAGTTTTAAAAAAGTCCGTTATTTTTCGTGACGTCATGTCGCAGGAATAGTTCCTTTGGAAAAATACTTTTCATTCTCCATTTTTTCCTAGCTGGGTTACTGCCATACCAGTCTAATCCCTACATTCACCCTTGATAGTTAGATTAATAGACCTTTCTGCACGGTGATACAATGAAACATACATAGGCAAATTTAAAAAAAATGCTAGTTTTAAATATTCATCAGCTATAACTCGCTATGATTAGCTTTTCATCCCACCCCACACGGTTTTTCGATACACCGTAGTTATTATCCCGGTATTTCAATTAATCCTCTCGTTATGAGCATAATCAATACAATATTTTATTATATCTAACTAAACCTACCTGGCTTTATTAAATGAGGATGCTTACGTCAGTGAACAAGTCAGCAAAAAGAAATATACATATTTTGACACCCTTTATTTGGGCAAAATACATGCTAATATGGAAACAAATATAACTATAAATTTGAATAAACATTTAAAAATCCAATATATATATATACAAATATTTCAGTATATCAATGTCAGCTAATAACTACCAAACAACATTTCGCATCCCACCTCAGCTTTACATGTCAGCTCCAACTAAAACGACTCTGAGTCGGATCTCGGAGTGTGACGTAGTTTACATACAGATTCAACTTACATTTTTTATTATTTTTTTTATTACTTTGTTCAACCAAATATAATAAAATATACAATAAACAATAGATATATTTAATATTGTTATTATGTATATCTTACTAAGAGTGACTAAGTATTTTTGCCTAGAGAATAAAAGTTTAAAATACTCTTTGGCAACTTAACAAAACTCTGATTTAGTTTTTTCACGAAATAACTGGCAGTAATTTGAATTTAAGGAGATTTACCACAAATTTACTTCAATAGTTAGATACTGGGTAATTATATACATCTAGTTATATCCTTGTAAACATGAAATATTTCAAATTGTTATGACGGTTAGAATGTCGATAATCGAGTCGACTAGTCAAGTAGCACTTCCAAACCAATACTAAATTACAAAACAAAGTACATCTTCAGACATGTATTACAATAAATGTGACCTTGAATTTTAATTTTATCATATATAAAACAAAGTTAATACCCTTTTGCAATGTTTTACATGGATAAACAGGAAAATCTACCAAAGAATTCTATCGAAACTTTTCAGTGAATATATGATACATCTCACAGGAGGAAAAAAAATACTGGCAAACCTTCTTACAACACTAATACTGTTATCACGGCTATTCTAGAAAGATCAAATTTGCGTTTGTTTGTTTGTTTGTTTGTTTTTCAAAAAAGATTCTAAAGTACTTTGTGACATTACGGAATCAATTTTTTACGAAATAAATGGCAAAATTTTGATGTCAAAGAATTTGCCATAAATTTAGTACTATAAATAAATTCAGTTGGATTATATACTTTATCTCATAACTTTGTAAATATCAAAATTATCAGATCGTGGTGTAGGTTAGAATGTCGATAATCGAGTCGACTGGCCAATAGCATTTCCAAAACAATTACGAAACAAAGACTTCAAACATTTATTACAACAAATTTGACGTTTACTTCAGACGTTATCACACATAAAATAAAACCTCTACTCTTTTACAAGGTTTCTGTATAAAATCAGGGAGATCTACCGAAGAATTCTATCGAAATTACTTGTATAATACATCTCACATCAGCGGCCCCTTCGGGGATGTAAAAAAAAAATAATATTTATAGCCTTTGGCACAGAAGCCCGAGACAAATCAATAACTAATTTTCCTGAGTTTATTATATTATCATACAGACATATAGAACACTTCATTAGAGCATTGTAAAATAAGTCTGATAATAAGAACATTAACAGACTAACAGTAGATTTATCAATTGATTTTGTGAATTTAAAAAAATGTATGTAGAAGCGCTCTGGAAAAACTTCTATAGTTATATAAGTTGATGACAATAAGCATAACCCTCATTCAACCTAACCTAATCTTTATTTCACTGTTGATATTCGGTATACTGGGGTGACAATTCTTCAGGTGGGATCTCATGGGGTGACGATTCTTCATGTGGGCGTTCTGAGGTGACAATTCTTCATGTGACCCAAACTACTCATTGGGGCATATGAACAATCGCATTTGCACACAGACGTACAAACATGAAGAAAACAATCATTTGAATTCGACCAATGATGACCTGTTAGCGCGTGCAACAGGAATCCTTCAAACTCGCCAGTAATAGTGTTCAGTGATACTAAGGTTTTCCCGCTGTAAGCGGAGCTCGATCTCTAACCGCTGGCATAAGAAGTCGGGACCCTATCACAAGGCCAGGAACCCCTATGTGGCTTTGGCTTGACGTCACGTGTGAGTGATTAAGGTTTGTCGTTGGCGAAGGGGAATCCCCCGTGTTGAAGGACCCCGAGGTGGTGATGGCACGTCGGTAGAACAATGCAAGGGCCACGAGTGGGTTCTGGTTGCGGCCAGAGCCTCCTATCAGATCAGGAATCCAATCTTTAGTCCCGAGCATACGCCAGGAGGCGCGTAGCTGTGACCAATGTCGTCTACTTTGTCCCAGATTGACGTTTTTCGGAAATAATCTGCCTACTGATTCCTTTCGGCAATTACTCCGTCCAGCCACGAACATGGCCCATGTTGGCTGTACCACACTATCCTCCCGTCCCATTCCTCTCTCACTGTACCTCTCACAGATACACAAACAACAGAGAAAATGATGGCCACAGGAGTATTTGGATTTGAGAAGGGAGAAGGAAGGGGGAGGGATAGGGTGGTACAGCCACCATGGGGCATGTTCGCGGGGCTGGACAAAGTAATTGCCGAAAGGAATTAGTGGGCACATAGTTTCTGGAAAGCGTCAATCTACATAGAGTATTTGAGGTCACCAGTTCCTGTGTGTGTGTGTGTGTGTGTGTGTGTGTGTGTGTGTGTGTGTGTGTGTGTGTGTGTGTGTGTGTGTGTGTGTGTGTGTATGTGCGCGTGTGTGTGTGTATGTGTGTGTGTGTGGAGGGAGGGGAGGGGGGAGAATATTGCCTCGGGATTACCAACACCGGCCGCTGGAGGGCGAAGGTCACCACGATTACACGACGAGTACATCGAAAGGAAAACTAAGTCTACAAACAAGCGAGGGGACGGGGGAAGGCACAAACACACATTCGGGGAGAAACATTAATTGTGTTTACAGTTTCAAGAAATGAGAAACAGACATTTGAGAATGGATGCTAAGAGATGATTGTATGAGGGAGTGATTGTGCTGACAGCACTGCATGGGACAGAAACATGAACATAAGAGAGGAAGAGAAGAGGAGTTTAAATGTGTTTGAGATGAGGTGCCTGAGAAGTATAAGAGCTACTAGGCTGGATAGAGTGAGAAACAAGGTGAGGAGAACTGGGATGGAAAGGGAGTTGGGAGATAGGGCTGATGAAAAAGTATTGGCATGGTTTGGACACATGGAAAGAATGAGTGAAGAAAGATTAGTAAAAGAGGTGTGGAAGGCAGGGGTGGAGGGAGTCAACATGAGGGGGCGACCAAGGATGAGATGGATGGATGGGGTAAAAGGTGCACTGGGAAAGAGGGAAATGTCTGTTGAGGAAGGATGGGAGAAGACAGAAGATAGGGGTGAGTAGAAAATGGTTGTGTATGAATGGTGCTGTGATGCATGAAAGAGAGTGGGCGGGGGATGGGGGGTGAGGGAGTATGTGTGAAAAATAATTTGACGCCGCCCAAAGGGATTTATCCCTGTCTTCTCCATTTCTGCATGAGGGGATGGAGAGGAGTCGCCAATTTAATGAAGCGGCCTTGTTGTGGATGTGCTGTGTCTTGTTACATTGCTTCTGACCCAGGGCAGTGTGCGAGATGCTGGAATGACCCGTCATCCAAGAGGAGCCAAGGTAAGAGGGAGGGAGGGGATGGATGGAAGTGGAGTATGTGGGGATGGAATGGGTGGGAATGGATTTTATTCCGATAATTTTTATGATAGTCGCATGCAGGATTCGAACTTAGTGCTATCGGCCACCCGTAAGATTACCTTCGCAGAGCCTTAGACCACTACACCATCAGGCACTATAAAAACCTTGAAACCTGGAATCGAACTAATTCCCGAGGGTAGGAAAGATCACGAATCCTGCATGCGACTGTCATAAAAATTATCGGATTGATGTCGCTGTTACTAGCGAATTTCTCTCATAGTTACAATGGCGAAAAGCGTGAAAGGGATTTGTTCCGACCCTTACCCCATCATCATCTGGTGCACTTGGGCCTTGTGTAAAACAGGAATTGGGATCGCAGATTAGTGATCTTTCCTACCCTCGGGAATCAGTTTGATTCCAGATTGCAAGGCTTTTATAGTGTATGATGGTGTAGTGGTCTAAAGCTCTGCTAAGGTAATATTACGGGAGGCCGATAGCAGTAGGTTCGAATCCTGCATGCGACTGTCATGAAAATTATCGGTTTGATGTCGCTGTTACTAGCGAATTTCTCTCATATATATATATATATATATATATATATAAATATATATATTTATATATATATATACATATATATATAATGAAAAAAATGAATAAGCAAATAAATTATAATAAAAAGTACGGAGAGAAATTCGAATTACTGAACCTGCCATTGTCGAAGAGAGAGAGAGAGGGGGGGGGGAGA
>NC_134777.1:118828730-118906230 GCF_046742065.1 Oratosquilla oratoria
CTAAGCCCAGTTACGAAACCACACTTTGAACTGTATCCTTGCATGCACGCAGAAATGCCACGAAGCTGAAAGAAATCGTCAGGCGGTGGGCAAAATAATGCCAAGTATTATTTGGTTCGTCAGAAGTGATGATGCCGCAGTTGCTTCCAGTCGGAGATCAGTGAGAGACTTTCGAAGTTTCAATAAAGATTCCATCCTTTGATATATATTTTCATACCTTACTATGATAGTTGTGTTGTTTAGGCTACACGTGTTTCTGTTCTGCTTAAATAACGTAACGAAGCAAGTCTTGTGGCATATAACATTGAATAAAACAGAATAAAAAGACAAGAAATAAAATAAAGTAAAAATAAAGTAAAACAAAATAAATTTATTAAATTAAAATAAGATTAGATCAAATAAGGATCCATCGGATTAAGGGATCATGCCACTTGTCGAAGTGGTTATCATTTCCCAGAACTTTTCCACGATTTTCCTTTCTCTTTTCGCATTAAGCGTGAGGCAGATGTACTATCCTACTTGAACGATATACTACGCACAAGTGGTGACAAGAAATATACATTAGCTTCCTTAGTCCCAAAAGAATGAGAAAAGAGTTATAGCTCTGTAAAGGAGTTTATTCTATGAAAGCGAACAGTCAGCCAGGGTTACCTTCAACCCCGAATGTGTTATCTTAAATAATGTATACGGGTTTGCAACCGTAGCCTCCACGTTTGCCCATACATCGATAAGACTCTTCACATCTCATTCTCTCAAAATGCCAAACGTCTGTATTCAGATGAGAGAAGACGTCACTGCATTAAAGGAACTAATTACCTCCGATTTCAGGGAGGCAAACAAACCATAAAGCTCAAGCCATCTTGTGGGAGGCCATTTTGTTTTTTCAAAAGAGACATGACGTCACCGGGGGGTCGGATGACGTCACTAGAACAACAAGGAACAGGTTTTCTCACAACTGAGTAAGACGGAAGCCGTTTTATTCTTATTTTTTTAAATCTCTTTATCTCCCATGAACTTAGGAAATAAATTACGTTTACATAAAGAAAATGTCACGAGCGTAAAAATAAGAAAAATCGAATGATTTTAACACCAACTCGTAAATTCGACCTTCTACCTATCATCTGTAGCTGTCCTACATTCTTAAGCGTACAACAAATTACCTTCGAGAGTAACAATAATAAAAACAGTTCATTAAAAGCCCAGTTATGTATGTTAGTAGTTTTAGTTCCATAGCGGCTCCTATTAGTACTGATGACGTCAGAATAACGCCTCCAGCTTTTTCGTGTTGCGAAGATTTACTGTAGAAAATATGTAATTACTCTAAGTGTGTGTGTGTGTGTGTTTACCTAGTTGTATTTACCTAGTTGTATATACAACTAGGTAAATACACACACACACACACACACTTAGAGTAATTACATATTTTCTACAGTAAATCTTCGCAACACGAAAAAGCTGGAGGCGCGCGCGCCCGCGCGCGCGCGCGCGCGTGTGTGTGTGTGTGTGTGTGTGTGTGTGTGTGTGTGTGTGTGTGTGTGTGTGTGTGTGTGTGTGTGTGTGTGTGTGTTTGTGTGTGTGTGTGTGATCCACCATGGTCTTTGGATCACGTGTTGGACTCGTGCTCGACAGCTATTTTCCTCCCGGAAGAGAGATCAGAGCTCATATATGAATGATCTATGGTAATGATGTGACCTTACACGCACACACACATATACCCAACCCCCCGCCCATGAAAGTTGGAGTAACACCCCAAAGCGCAGCGATACTGAGATTATTTCAGCCCTGGGCGGGAGTCGAACCCGGACCGCCGTAGTGGCCACTGTGCCACGAGGTGTGTGTGTGTGTGTGTGTGTGTGTGTGTGTGTGTGTGTGTGTGTGTGTGTGTGTGTGTGTGTGTGTGTGTGTGTGTGTGTGTGTGTGTGTGTGTGTGTGTGTGTGTGTGTGTGTGTGTGTGTGTGTTGCCTGTCGAAAGACTTGAAATACCATTACTAAATATATTTCTGTCCATTTCTAGCCGTAATTCCGTCTTTATCGCGAAAACTAAAACTGCCCAAATGTTGCAATACATACATATACCAACGGTTATTTCCCCCATATAAGGGAGGTGGCCAAAAAATAAAGGCATAAAAACCACTCCCACCCATTCCATCCCTAACATACTCCACTCCCATCCACCCCCTCCCTCCCTCTTATCTTGGCTCCTCCTGGATGACGGGTCATCCCTACATCTTGTCCACTGCCCTGGGTCAGTAGCAGTTTCGCAAGACACAGCACATCCACAGCAAGGCCGCTTCATTAAATCGGCGACCCCCCTACCTCTCCGTCCCCTCATGCAGAAAGGGAGAAGATAGGAGAATTCCCTTCTGGCTGCGTCAATTTATTTCTCACACATACTCCCTCACCCCCCATCCCCCACCCACTCCACCTCATGCATCACATCATACATACACAACGATGCAATATAAAAGGAAATTTCTTTCTTTCTCATTGTCTTCAGCATCGTTGTCTTCCAAATCGAAGACGCATCAACTCCTGGCATATCTGGTGGCCCTTTCTCTGTCGATCTGTGTCCGACAGGCGATTTCATTCAGTCACTGCTGACACTCCGTTAAATCTTCCTTGATGAGCGCAAAACGCTCGCACGACAGCGGAGCAAGATCACCCAAAAGGATAGAAGCGCTAGTAGAATACAGTTCATAACAACAACATTGTAAAACGCAACATACAGGAGAAGGAAGCAGTGAGACAATCTCTCTGAACACGACTTTGAAGTGAACTGTTTGCTTCCGTGTGTGCAGAACGAGCGAGGAATGGGGGTGGGGGGCATGCGGTGTGAGGGGGTGGGGCATGCGGTGTGAGGGGGTGGGGGGCATGCGTTGATGGAAGCATGGGGTTTGGGGGACGGGGGCGGTTATCCAGCCCCGATGGTTAGGCTCCGCTGTGGAACAGCGCCTCGCTGCATTGCTTTCTATCCGAACAGGGACGGCCCTCCACATGATGGATTTTGTATCTCTTCTTCCTCTCCTCAAGTGGAATGAGACGGGTTTTTTTTTATGAACGATTAGCCTCGTGCGAGAAATCGCACGTATTTCTGCCTTCATCTTAATATCCATCCATTTTTCATCTTACTTTCATTTTACCTATTTATTCATTCATGTCTTCACTTCTATATACTTACCTATTTCTTTATCTATTCTATTTATTCGTATATCTACTTTATTTTCACTTTATTTTACTTATTTATTTATTCATTTATTTATTCATGCTGCATTGCTTCTGACCCAGGGTGGTGGGCGGAATACAGGGCTGACCTGTCATCTATGAGGAGCTAAGACGAGAAAGGGGGAGTGGGTGGTGGATGGGAGTGGAATGGGTGGGACTAGGTACATGCCTTTGACTTGGCTACCTCCCTTGTAAAGGGAAAAAAGCCCTTGGTTATATATATTAATTAATTGGTTGATTGACTGATTTACACACACACATATATATATATACATATATATATATATATATATATATATATATATATATGTATATTTATACAGTATATATATATATGTATATATATATATATATATATATATGTATATATATGTATGTATATATATATATATATATTCGAAAAAATTGAGTCCAGAAACCATGACGGAAAATTAAAAGCACTGGACTCAGAAACAGATAATTTAATGACCTGTTTCTGAGCCCAGTACTTTTCACTTTTTTCGTCACACACACACACACACACACACACACACACACACACACACACACACACACACACACACACACACACACACACACACACACACACACACTTGGTCTTTGGATCACGAGTCTAACACGTGATCCAAAGACCAAGTGAATACACACACACACACACACACACACACACACACACACATATATATATATATATATATATATATATATATATATATATATATATATTTATATATATATATATATATATATATCCGTCTTCTGCGATTACTGCTTCAAGTGAGCTGTGCGCGCACGTCCGTGCACTTTGGGTGGTCCTCCAGATGTCTTTTACGACTGCGCGCGCGAGTGACGACGCACCTGGAAGACGGGAGCGCCCGCGACGCTCCTTCCTCGGTGATGAAGTCGTTACTTCACCTTTTGGCCGCTGCGGGGGAGTGGGAGAAAGGGGCGTGGGGTGTTGGTGGTCCCCTCAGCAGGATGAAATCGCTTGGCGGCAATTAATGTGCACAATGAAGTAAAACGCAGCAAAAGTGTTCATCGAGATGAGACCGAGACGTCATGATTTTTCTTCGTATTTCAGGAATTTCGGTGATGTCCCTACAGACCAGAGTCACTTTTTATTTGTTTATTTATTTATCTACTTATTTATTTGTTTGTTTTTAATGGAGATTCATATCCACTCAGAGACGAATTCTGTATTTCGTGTTTCTACAATCGCCTCTTTCATTTCAAATTCTCCTGTACCATCTCTTCGATGCGATATCATCTCCATGGATGATTCACTGACGGAATACTAGGTCTAAGCCTCTCGTTGCTGAATAAAAATCGTCTGGCGGCAGAGCGAACTCGAGGTGCGCGTTGGTGCCTTTCCAAAATCGCAACTTCCCATTTCGCCAAACTTCCTTAGGTCAGGTGAGGTTACTACATTAGCTTTGGCTACATCGGCTTAGGTTTAAGTTCGGAAGTTTTGCGAAGTTGGGCATTTGGCGAAACAACGAAACGCAATTTGACGAGCGGCGCGCAAACTCACGCAGTCTTCTATCCTGATTAACGTGATACAAGTAACCAGTCTTTCGGAAATCTCTATCTATATACCAAGAACTTTCCCCCCCTTATAAGGGAGGTAGCTAAGTCAGGCACGTACCTATTCCCACCCATTTCACTCCCCTCTATCACCCTTTCTTCCTTCTCATCTTAGCTCCTCGCGGATGACGGGTCACCCCTGCATCCCGCCAACTGCCCTGGGTCAAACGCAATGCAGCAAGACACAGTACATGCACAGCAAGGCCGCTTCATTTAATCGGCGACCCACCACCTCTCCGTCCCTTCATGGAGAAATAGAGAGGACTAGGAGAAATCCCTTCGGGCTGCGTCAAAATATCATTCACACATAAGCATCCCCTACCACCCCATCCCTCATCGGAAATCTCATGGGAGAAATAGTTTCCTCTGTTGCTAGTCTAGGATTTTACCTATCTCACGGGTTGTGATATATAAGGACATTTTCCCATTTTCTTATCTTTTACAAACGCAATTTTTGTGAGGAATACGGACGAAGTAGACCTAACATTAATGTACAGGAATAGAGCTACGCTGGTGATAACCGTCTATGTCTTCTTTGATCAAACTTGGATCTAGATTTGCTCGTGTGTGTGTGGTGGTTCACAACTGATCCGACCCAGGCAGGCCAACGGCCTTATCACGCTACCATCTAGCCGTGTTCCGTATCCCCATAGTGAAATTAAAAGATGCCAAGGTGAGGCGAAAGAGGTGGTCAAGGAGTAGGAGGAGGGAGGAGGAAGACGAGGAGGAGGAGGAGGGGGAGGAGGAGGAGGTGGAGGAAAAGGAGGAGGAGACGAAATTCCTGACCGTGTGCGTAAGACCCAGTGGATTGTCACCTGCGTGTTGACCTTTCTTGTCCTGTTGGTCGCTTCACCTCCGGGAGGAAGAGGAGGAGGGTGAGGGGGTCGGGACCAGGGCAGGATTGTTTACGTTCATAGGTAATCCTCGACCCTCTGTGGTCGATGTCGTGTTGACAGCCCCAGGAGCCGTTGCGACTCCTCGACCCCGTGGAAGGAGACACATTGACAACGGCCCGAAGTCGTTCCGTTAACGCCGAGCTACGAGGACAATCGATACCAGAACTACCTACGGACAATCATCTGGTAGCGGGATGACGTCACCTCGGTACCGGTTCTTCCTATTTTACTCATCATTACTTAATCGTTTCATCTGGCTTGGCGGGAGGGCGAAAGACCAATGTAAACAGTCTCTTAAAATTCGCTGACGTACAACGTACATGCTGTTTTGTGGGCAGTTATCTGCACCTCCTCAGGCTTTGCTGTGATAAGCATGACGATTTATCATCATCACACTACACTGGCCTACCTGAGAAAGCAGTGAATCATATTACATGACAATATTATTATACTCAATCCTTACCATACTGGGTGGTACTTTCCCTTTCCGCCAGACTGTTCCCAGGCAACTTTATTCATCTCCATGACATTTTCTGTTTACAAAGCAAGTAAATCTACCCTGAATAATTCCTGACAATGGTACGGAACTTATCCTGTTATTCTGACAACTGCCAGGCCATTTTATTCATCTCTGTGCCACCTCTTCAGCAAGAAACTGGATAAACTTGACTCATTCTTTACAAAGGAGCTCCAGCCTGGCTCAGTGGTGACACACTCGTTCTACAGGAGACAAGAGCTCGAATCCCGTCGTGAATACACATACGAGTGCTGCCGGTAAGACTTTATACATATGTATACATATGTTTGTTTTTTTTGTCCCCTATGGGGCTACAAGGAGAAGGATGCCTAGTCCCAATCCCCGTCCCTTTCTTCTCGCCTCTTACGATCCAAGTGGGAATACTTGCTGGCAGTGTTCTTTTCCCCCACCACAGAAAAAAGAATACTCAGAGAAATGGTACAGGACTGCAACAAGGGGTTGGGGGACAGCATAACGGAGGGACAGTCGTAGTATATGGATGATGTTGTGATGCATGAGGTGGAATGGGCGGGTGAGGTAGTATGTGTGAGCAAAATTTGACGCAGCACGAAGGGATTTCTCCCCGTCTTCTCCTTTTATGCAATGGGGGGACGGAGAGGGAGGGTCGCCGATTTAATGAAGCGGCCTTGCTGTGGATGTGCTGTGTCTGACGACACTGCTTCTGACCCAGGGCAGTGGACAAGGTGTAGGGATGACCCATCATCCAGGAGGTGCTAAGATGAGAGGGAGCGTGGAGAGTAGTGGAGTGTATTCAGGGATGGAATGGGTGAGAATTTTATGCCTTTTCCTTTTTGGCTACCTCCCTTGTAAGGGGGAAAAAGCCTTGGTATATGTATGTATGTATGTATGTATACATATGTTGCACCATGTCCAATTTGTCTTATGACTTAGCAAGACTATGCATACACACATCCACACCAACACACAAATACACCAACTTATCCTGTCCATCACATTCTTACTAGATGCATACTAGGTTTACACTAAGAAATGGATGTCAGGACCTTTTCTCCACCTCAGAAAAGATATTAATTTCTGCCTCGCCACCTGATGGTATCCTACATGACTGAGTAAAACCATAAAAGTCAGTGTTAAGATCAATGTAGTCACTCACTGATTCTCTGGTGATATGTGGGTCTTTTCAACTACACTATATCCCCTCTCCACCTTTTTTTTTCTGACACCTGCCTTCAAACTCTCTCTTTACCCTATGACTCCCTCTTAGCTTCATTTATCATCCCTTCACAAGGGCTAGTGAAGATTGGGACAGGTATGATCCCTAGAAGCTTTCAGTTCTACATGAATATAACAGTTTCTTCTCAGAAAGATCTGTGAGAGAACCTGAGAACCATTGCCACACTACTATAGGGTAACAATTATTCAAAGAATTGTCATAAACACGAGTTTTCATACAGCTTATTATATTTGCACCTATGATAAGCTTGCCGTCCTTCCTCAATAGACATTCCCCTCTTCCCCAAAGCCCCCCTTCACCCCATCCATCCACCTCATCCTAGGACGTCCCTCATGTTCACTCCCTCCACATCTGCCTTCCATACCTCTTTTACTAGTCTTTCTTCACTCATTCTTTCCATGTGTCCAAACCATCCTAATACTCTTTCATCAACCCTATCTCCCAACTCCCTTTCCACCCCCGTTCTTCTCCTCACCTCCTCATTTCTAACTCTATCTAGCCTAGTAACGCCCATCATACTTCTCAGATACCTCATTTCAAACACATTCAAACTCCTTCCCTCTTCTTCTCTTATATTCCATATTTCTGCCCCATACAGTGCTGTTGGCACAATCACTCCTTCATACAGTCTCCTCTTAGCATCCATTCCCAAATGTCTATTCCTTATTACACTCTTCAATCCACCAAGGCATTTACTCGCTTCTCTCAATCTACATTCTACCTCCACCTGAGGAAGGACGGGAGAGGACGGAAGACAGGGGTGAATGGAGAATGGTTGTATATGGATGATGTTGTGATGCATGAGGTGGAATGGGCGGGGGGATGGGGGGTGAGGTAGTATGTGTGAGCAAAATTTGATGCAGCCCGAAGGGATTTTTCCCTGTCTTCTCCTTTTATGCATGGGGGGACGGAGAGGGGGGGTCGCCAATTTAATGAAGTGGCCTTGCTGTGGATGTGCTGTGTCTGGCGACACTGCTTCTGACCCAAGCCAGTGGACAAGGTGCAGGGATGACCCGTCATCCAGGAAGTGCTAAGATAAGAGGGAGGGTGGAGGGGTGTGGAGTGTATTCAGGGATGGAATGGGTGGGAATGATTTTATGCTTTTTCCTTTTTGGCTACCTCCCTTGTAAGGGGGGAAAAGCCTTGGTATATGTATGTATGCATGTATGATAAGCTTGCCACCTGCATTTTTTTATATTTGATTATGTTCTTATAGCTTTAGGTACTTGGGGGCTAACTGGCAGGAAAGGGAGGAGTGGAGGTGGAGGTAGATTGAGATAAGCAAGAAGTGCCTTGGGGGATTAAAAAGTATAAAGAGAAATAGACATTTGGGAATGGATGCTAAGAGGAGATTTATGAGGAGGTGATTGTGCTGACAGCATTGCATGGGGCAGAGACATGGAACATAAGAAAGGAATATTTTAAATGTGTTCGAGATGAAATGTCTCATAAGTATGGTAGGGGTTACAGGATTGGATAGAATGAGAAATCAGGTGAGGAGGAGAGTGGGGATGGAAAAGGAGATGAAGATCAGGTTGATGAATGAGTGTTGGGATGGTTTGGACACATGGAAAGAATGAGTAAAGAAAGATTGGTAAAATAAGTGTGGAAGGTAGATGTGGATGGAGTGAACATGAGGGGCAACTGAGGATGAGATAGATGGATGGGGTGAAAGGGGCATTGAGCAAGAAGGTATGTCTGTTGAGAAAGGAAGGGAGAAGGCACTAGATAGGGGTGAATGGAGAATGACTGTGTATGGATGATACTGTGATGCATGGGAGTGGGTGGGGGAGGGACAGGGGTTAGGGAGTGGTTGTGTGAATGATATTTTGACACAGCCCAAAGGGATTTCTTCCTATCTTCTCTCTGCATAAATGTACAGAGAGGGGGCCACCAATTAAATGAAGCAGCCTTGCTGTGGATGTGCTGTTCCTTGCTTAACCCAGGGAGATAGAAGAGATGCAGGGATGACCAATCATCCATCCAAGAGCCAAGATATGAGGGAAGGGGGGAGGGGTGGTGAATAGAAGTGGAATGGGTGGAGATGAAATTATGCCTTTCGACTTCAGCTACCTCCCTTGTAAGGGAGAAGAACCCCTTAGTGTATGTATGTATGTTCTTATTTTGTTGTTTTTGTTAATCCTGTAGTTTACTAGTGTTTCTATCCTGACTTCAAGTACCTATTATCAGCATTTCAACCATTTCTTCAAAATAGCTAATGGCAACATGAATGTTCACCCACCCAGCATATATTTTCTCAATCACATTTTTTTTTTGCTGGCCAAGTGGTATGAACATCACTACTTGCGATAGAAGTTGAGGTGATAGCGGTTTGAATTCTACTGCCAGCAAGTTGGAGAAAGGGCATGGTTCATTAAATTCCATGCTAAAAAATTCTCTGTAAGGCACTGTCCTAGCCTCCTGATTGGGAAGTTTGTGACACTAAACCTAATCATCATCATCATCATATTGTTTTTATGGTATAGGTAGTGTGTGTGGTTAATAAAGAATGGAAGGATGATAGTAAACACCACATTTACACATCACAAATCAATGTAAGAAATTATCTCATTTTTTTGTTCAGCATTCCAATCGATGATGATGATGATATGTTATAACATCACAAGCTCCCCCCTATCAGAGGGCTAGGATGGTGCCCCTATCAGAGGACTTTGTACCATGGAATTTAATGAACCATTCCCTTGGTTCAACTTCGCCGGTGGCAGAATTCGAACCGCCATCCCCTCGACCTTTGCCACAAATAATGACACCCTAACCCACTCATCCAGTGAGCCGAGATGATAGGGGTAAAAATAAATGGCAAACACATCTGCATAATTTATTTGTCCACCAAGTACACGCTGTATCACTTTATGCAACTCATTTTTTTTATTTAATTTTTTTTATCTTGTGTATGTTCTCGAGATGCATTTTTATGGTGAAATATTTCATTCCATCTGCAATACCAATGGCCTGGACTTGACAAAGCAATACTGGTTGTTGAGGCATAAAATACTGGTAGGTGCTGTGCTGGAACTTCTTTGTCGGCATTTTGCTCAGAGTGGCACCCCACCAGCACCTGTTCAAATACTTGTTTAGCTTCAGCACAGAAGGGATGAACGACTATGCACAAATGAGAATCAATTAAAGGTGTCCATACTGTAAGTCTGGGATTAACGGACAAAAGTAATTCCTTACTGGGCCTCTTTCGGCCAAAAGCATCCCATGTTCCAAAATTGAACAAATAAAATAAAAATTAAAGAAAAAAAATTGTAAAATGTAAAATGACAATTGGTGCAAGTAAACCAAGGCTGGGCATGTAAGACCCTGGCCAGGCAGTGGCTAGCAACCCATGTATGGCACAATGTCACACAGCCCATCGTATCAATGAGTATCTTGTAAGACGAAGCATCACATGTAGCAACAAATTCCAAGCCATATCTGAAGGGCCACATTGTATTGGTATATGATGATCTCGTACCAAAATAATAGAACATTATCAAGGTATTGATTCACAACAATACACTGATCATGAAGGTAACATAAAAAATATAATGTCACAACAGTACAACGATAGTACTATGATAATTTCTTTTTTTAACTCAATTAAACCTTGTTGTATCAGCAAATTCAAAAGGAAATTAAACAATTATATTTTCTTGAAACCATCATCGATGCATTATCTAAATGGCAACTAAAATTCAATGACAATAATTTTTAAATAATGTCCGCAGTAACTAAAAAACTGTCTTAAAGATGCTAAAAGAAAGGGGAAAAAAATTATCACAAATTAAAAAAGAAAGTCTTTTTTTTTACCATGAATGACCAATAAAAATGTACCAATATCTGAGGTACTGTGGACAAAACGAAAAAAGTCAATGGTCAATCTGCTTTCTACATGTAACCTTGTTTCAAATTGGAGGGCTAATTTTGAAGGCTGTCCATAAGTTTGGCGAAGTGCAGAGTAGATGAAAATGAAAAGCTTGCGAAAGTCCCAGGCACGACTACAAAGAAGAGTTGTCCTTCTTGGGAGATTTCGGTGGCCATGCTGAATCACCACCTGACGACCATATACTTGCCACAGTTCGGAACGGGTCAAAACCTAGACCCTCGGACACGGCACCACTTCCATAGTTTCCACGTCCAGTGTTGTTGCAACTGCTGCTCCATATGGACAATGAGGAACATGTGGGCACAGCTGAGGGAGAGGGAGGTGCTGGCTGTTGAGGCACTGCATTACTCCCGGACGACACAAAGGGCGAAGACCAAATTGAATTCCAAAGGCCACTGCCTGTAGGTGCAGCAGCACTGCCAAGACCTGGACCACGAAATAATGATGCGTCTGACCAAAGGGCTGAACCACTGCTCAGGGCATTGTAGTTCTGCAACCAGTCCCCTTCTGTAAGAAAAAACATGAAAAATCATTATCTTTTTCACTTCATGGGTGATGTTGTGATGCATGAGGTGGAATGGGTGGGAGGATGGGGGGTGAGGGAGTATGTGTGAGCAAAATTTGACGCAGCACGAAGGGATTTCTCCCCGTCTTCTCCTTTTATGCATGGGGGGACGGAGAGGGCCAATTTAATGAAGTGGCCTTGCTGTGGATGTGCTGTGACTTGCAACACTGCCTATGACCCAGGGCAGTGGACAAGGTGCAGGGATGACCCGTCATCCAGGAGGTGCTAAGATGGGAGGGAGGGTGGAGGGGAGTGGAGTGTATTTAGGGATGGAATGGGTGGGAATGATTTTATGCCTTTTTCTTTTTGGCTACCTCCCTTGTAAGGGGAAAAAAGCCTTGGTATATGTATGTATGTATGTACTTCCATTTTTGTGAAACTATATACCAAAAGGCTTCTTACTCTTTATAAGGGAAGTAGCCAACAGAGTATGCACCCAACCCCCACCCATCCCAATCCCATTTATTTCCTTTTTATCTTAGCTCCTTGTAAACACGGGAACATGGAACAAAGAACTCAATACTGCAAAAAACTTTCTTAATTTCTTTACCTGAGGGCATAGTGTGGTGTGGAGGCGGCACAGAGTGTTGGATAGAGAGTCCAGGAGGCGGCCGTGGGGAGGGAGCTGTGAGTGTCTTTGGGTCCCATGAGTGGCTACTCCCAGGTGCGATATTCATGTTGCCACCATTGGAGTCACTTCCCCCATTATTATACAGTGAAGAACCTCTACCAAGTCCTGCATAAGATTCCTCTTTGATAAATGAATGTGGGGCCACATTGGTATCCGGTAAAGAGAAGAAAGAATTGTTCTGATGACGAGGAGATACGGCGAGGCCAGTCCCTGGTTTAACATTACCGCATTCTACTTTTTGCCCAATGGCTCCTAAGGGCTTATCAGCTCTCTTCTCTGGGGCAATCTTCCCAACTGGCGTTACTTTTGTTTTCTGCAAAATACAATGAAAAACTTTCATGGTACAACAAACTATGTGTACACTGAATCTTGACACAATATGATTACAGGGGGTCCTTTATTTATGACAGTATCAACTAATGACAATTCATGGATACAATGCATCTCCCACAAATTATAAAAAAAAATCATATTAACCTTACGACATTTGGTTCATAAATATGTACATCACAAAGACTAGTTTTGAGGGGGCAGTAGAAGAATACATTGTCTGGTGGTGGAAGTTATGTTTTCATGACATAGAAGTGTGTTTTTATGTCCTAGATTACGACTTTACTACTGCATTAGCATAGGTGAGTGACTTTGGTGCTTACATATTTAGGTATGTTCCAACTTGCACCAAAATTCATATTACAATGCATTGTAGGAATAGATCTCAGTCATAAATTGAGGATCCCCCATATACAGACACGGGAATAATCCTGTTCCTGATCAATGATGACATCCTATTCTTGACTACTGTTCTCATGTGTCAGTCTCTCACAGTTTCACTCCTTGAGGCTTCCCCCAAGTCCTCCAATTTCCACAATAATCATCTCTGTGGTACAGTCAAATGCATTCTCTAAATTTAAATATACACAGTACACACATCCTTCTTACTCTAGTAGAATATTTACTGTGTATGTGACTGATCTGGCTTAAAATTCTAAAACTACACCTATCAGGAGGCTAGGATGGTGCCCCTTACAGAGGACTCTGTAGTATAAAATTTAATTAACCATGCCCTTGGTCCAACTCGCTGGTGGCAGGGTTTGAACTGTTGTCACCTCAACTTCTGCCACAAGTAATGATGATCTAACCTGCTTGGCCAGCGAGCATCCACTGTATAGGCATCTAATTAGAGATGCACCAAATTCTTAAATAAAAGTTTATCCAACTTACCTGCTTATCATTATTGCCTAAAAGGATTGACGAATAGGTTTTCCTAGATTCTAATGGTTGTTTTGTATCTGTCTGATTGGTTCTTGCCTGATTCATGGCAAAATTTTGTGTCTGATTTACTAATTCATTTAAGCCTTCGTCTGATGGCCGCCTAGGTTCCTCCCATATTGGTGCCGGAGATGATCGACCACTCCCATCAACACTTTCACTGGATTCTGCTCTCTGTAAAAGAAAAAAAGAAAAATAAATAAATAAATAAATAAATAGATAAATAAAAAAATAAAAATGAAACTTGCTTACCCGAACTGCTGCATTGTATGAGTACAATCACTCCTTTATACAATCCTCCCTAAGCATCCATCCCTAATTACCTGTTCCTCATAACTTTTCATTTCATACATACATACATACATACATATACCTAAGGTTTTTCCCTCCGTACAAGAGAGGTAGCCAAAAAACAAAGGCATAAAAACCACTCCCACCCATTCCATCCCTATCACACTCCACCCACCTCCACCCTCTTCCCTCTCTCTTCAGTTCACCTGAAATTTATTCATTTCCTTTACTATAATTCACCTCCACATCCAGTCCTCTGTTCCATGCTACATGATATCTTAAATACTTGTGCCTTCACTTTCCCCAACCTCTCCAACTTTCACATTCATTTTCAATCTGTCATTATCACCACTCCTTTAACATCTCATCACTTTACTTTTGCCCATATTTACTCTCAACTTTCTTATCTCACACACCCTTCTACACTCAAGTCACCTGCTGCTTCAATGGAAAAAATAATTAAATAAATATTTTAATTAATCAAAAAAGTATATCTATAGTATCTCCTTTTTCACTATTCATACATGTATGCTTTCACAGTGACACTTTAACCTGGGGCTAAATAATGTTCTGAAGTGGGATGCTATAATGACAACAGCAACAATACTCTTTTCCTAATTGAATTTCAATTTCATGGTTAAAATAACTGGTTTAAAAATCATGTAGAGCTTACCTTAGTTGTCTTATTTTTTGAGTTTTTTCTTGAATCATGGTGGTGGTCAGGATCTTTCCTGAGGGGCTTAAGAGTGTACGGCAACTCTAATGAGTTAGGTTGAAAGATATCCCCTCCATATCCACGACTAGATGGATCCTGAAATAACAATTACATACAGTAAAATGAAGTAATGACTATATATGATGAAATGACAGTCATATAACAGTTTCAGATGACTGTAGCATACATGTTGTATTAATGCTCATTGGGTCCCATCTCATACTCTCCAATTCATAACACCTAACCTCAAGTTTATGAACATTTCCAACTTGGTTTATATCCTTATTTTCCAATTATCATATTCTAAAGCCATAGGAATGGTAAATGAGATATATGAGGGTAGAAGAAAGGAAGGATACAACATAGAAATGACAGTTTTCTTTTACAAAAGAATAGTCTCTAATCATCAAAGAATACTGTGCAACTCTTGTCCACAAAAGTGTCAACTCTCAAAAGTTCTTATGTACAAAGACCTTGTACAAGTCAATGCCCCATTATCCTATTTATGTTGAAAAATATTAGACTGCACTCATGCAATTCAAGCATTTACCAATGTGCTTCAAAAAACACATGCACATTATCATATTACATACATAACATACATACATATACCAACACCACCTTTTTCCCCCTTACAAGGGAGGTAGCCAAAAAACAGACATGAATTCCACTCCTACCCATTTCATCCCCACATACTCCACTCCCATTCACCACCCCTCCTTCTCTTTTTTCTTGGCTCCTCCTGGATGACGGGTCATCCCTGCATCTTGCCCACTGCCCCAAGTCAGAAGCAAGGTAACAAGACAAAGCACATCCACAGCAAGGCCGCTTCATTTAATTGGCAACCCCCCCTTCTTTGTCCCCTCATGCAGAAGAGGAGATGGGAAGAAATCCCTTTGGACTGCAGTCTCCTCCTCATTTCACACTCATTTCATACTTCTGAAGCATTTCATCTCAAAAACTTATAAATTCTTCCTATCTTATGTTCCAATTTTCTGCCCAGCATAGTGCTGTCAGCACAATCACTCCTTCATACAATATCCTCTTCACATCCATTCCCTAATGTCTATTTCTCATTACACTTTTTAATCCCCCCAGACATTTATTTGCTTCTCTCAATCTACATTCTACCTCCACCTCCACTCCTCCTTTTCCCACCACATTTGCACCAAAGTATCTACGGCTATCCACTTCCCCCAGTCTCTCTTCCTTAATATTCACTTCCAATTTGCTGCCATTCTCTCCATTTGTACATCTCATCACTTTACTTTTACCCACATTTATCTTTACCTTCCTTTTATTACACTCCTCCCCAAACAACATCACTAACTTCCTTAATACCTCTTCTGATTCTGCTACAAGCACAGTGTGATCAGCAAACAACAACTGGCTTCTCCCATTTTTCTCCATTTTCTTTAACCATCTCCAATCCCTGGCCCATTACCCTTGCATTTACCTCTCACACCACCCCATCTATGTATAAATTGAACAGCCAAAGTGACAGGCTCTACTACTCTCATAAAATCTCTTGATTCTTAACAGCTTTCCTCGAACCCATATATCTGCAATACCTCCCACAGTGATCATTACATACTATTACATTACATTATCATATTACAGTTTTAAAATACAGATTTCTAATAAACATACCTTATGCTTTTTTAATCCCTTGAATTTTGTGCTAATTTCAAACCCCGTTTCATCTTCTTTGCATGGCACTGACGGATCAGCAGAAAAAGACTGACCCCCACGAGAACAGCTGCCACGGTTGCGGTTGGACCGCCGTTTCGTGCAACTGCGCCCTTGACTAGATGAGGAAGTGGAGGGCTGCTCTGAACATTTAACTGAACAATCCTGAAGATGATAATTTGAAAATTATTCTATGGACAAGGGAGAGGTTTATTTTGAAAAGTCTGAAAAACATTTCTAGAGGAGATTTTTTATCATTAATGAAATAGAAACTGTACACAATAAATAGAAATTATAAAAATAAGATAAATAAATATTACAAGGCCTTCTAGAGAAGGACATCTAGAACCTTATGGGAGGCTCTTTAATTATATCCTGATGTTTTTGATGGTTGGTTTTGTGTAGTTTCTAAGGTGTCTATGTTTTCTTGATTGTAGAGTACCATACCATGGAGTTGCTTAAGAATGTTCTTCTTATGAACTGTTTGTAGACTAATATTAGCATTTCTTTTTGTTGATGAATACCTGTGCTTACTAGTGATCTTAATATGTTCATCTTTTTGTTGATTTTCAATATTAGGTCATTGATATGTGTAGCTCAAGTATTCCAACCTAGTGTGTATTGAAATTTACATTTTTCAACAGCACATAGATATATATTGGCAAGAATAACTTATTTTATGGTTTCTGTTCCTTCTCCATTTACAATATGGACAGTCTTTTTTTGTGCCATCACTGGAAATTATAAGTATTTAATATTTCATAAACATGTTAATGTCAATACATTTCAACCCAGTCTAAGTTTGCAATAAATGGAGATAAGAACCTGATCTGTCATTGCTTCTGACCAGAGCAAGTCAGGAGAAAGGGATGATCCATCATCCACGATGAGCTAGGATGTGAGGGAAACAAGGATGGTGAATGGGAGTGGGATGGGTGCATTCCTGTGACTTGGTTACCTCCCTTATAAGGGGGAACGAAGACTTTATATATAAATAGAAGGTTGTGATCCAAACTTGTAAATAACTATGAGAGAGAGAGAGAGAGAGAGAGAGAGAGAGAGAGAGAGAGAGAGAGAGAGAGAGAGAGAGAGAGAGAGAGAGAGAGAGAGAGAGAGAGAGAGAGAGAGAGAGAGAGAGAGAGAGAGAGAGAGAGAGAGAGAGAGAGAGAGAGAGAGAGAGAGAGAGAGGGGGGGGGGGAGATAAAGGATAAGGTGAGGCAGGGGGACGAGGCAGTAGGACAGTTGATAAGAGAGTGGGAAGAGAGGTGAGAATGTTTTAAAAGGGTGGTGAGAAAGTGGGACAAATGCAGGAAAAATTTGGAAGGGATAAAGGAAAAAGTGGGAGTAGGAAGAATGTAGGAAGAAAGCAAGTGAAAGGGGAAGCAGAGGGGAAAGTGGGCAAATGAGGGTAAAATGGGGTGACCAACAGAGATGGAGTTGAGGGTGGGAGTGCAAAACATAGAGCTGTAACCCACTACTTTCCTCGTGGGACGAAGGTAGTCATCAATGCTCTTATCCTTGCGATCAATATCATGAAGAGATGGTATTGAAGAGGGAGTAAAGGAGAGATTTAGGAAATAAGATGAAAGAAGAGGTTGAGGAGGGAGAGCAACTATGCAAATGAAGTGGCAGGCCCTGCTGTGGGCAGAGGTCAGGAATGGCCTTTCATCCATGGGGAACTAAGGTAAAAGAGAAACAAATGAGTGATGGATGGGAGTGAGGTGGATATGGGTGTGGGATGGGTGGGAGTGCATATGTACCTTGGCTGGCTACCCCTCATATAAGGAGGAATAAGCCTCTTGATACACTGACTGAGGGAAGAAAGGACGGAAGGATAATATAGGTTAAGTGATCAGCATTCTCCTCTGTGTAGAGTCTGGTCTCCATGTATAAAAGACACTAAATACAGACTCTATAAAATGTAAACAGTCAATATCACATATGGGAACAGTCATAGAAATACCTATAATTTAACTATACAAATAAACTAGTTTTCATATCTTACCCTTTCACTGATGGAAAGGTCGTCTGTATTGGAACTTTCTGTGGTGGTTGATGACGTTTCTTCTTCACTACTCTGCTTTGTTTTACGTTTACTTCTTCTCTCAAGATTTTCGACAATATGCAAGTCTGTTTCTGTTCCAATCGATTGTTTGTGTACCGTCGTTTCGGACTTGTTTACATCTATTTTCACATAATTATCCGTTTCATTTTCTTGTTTACTGTGAGAAGTTCTCGTGAAAAAACTAGGCCACGACAACGCCGATGTGTGTTCTCCTTTACTAGTTTTCTTTGAAGATTTACAGGAAGGGCTTCCAATTTCAGACATGCTACTTGGATTTTCTCTGCTAGGTTGTTCACATTTAAAATCAGACGATTTTGCATATTTACTAGATTTTGTACTGTGACTTGTAACATGATTGTGGCTACTCTTTTTACCTTTCGAGGCATTGGGTATCAACAAAGTCGAGATTGAACTGTTGCTATTGGAGGGCTTCTTGTGACCAGAATTACTTGGCAAAGATTTGTCTATGGGTAGGTGTCCATTGATGTAACCATTCTTACCAGACAATAAATTTTTGGACTCTTGCTGGCTAATTGTCCGTAAATCAAACACTTTGCTTTTGTCGAAGGGAGGGATGTGGCCCTGCATGGGGAGGGAGGTGGTGAGGGCCACCACTGTAATCTTGATGATGTGCTCGGCCTCAAGAAAAGCCAGCACAACCACCCCCGCCACCATGGCCAGCATGAGCGTGAGCAGGCAGTAGTACAGCAGTGGCTCCCACGAGGGTCGCGGAACGGCAGCAGCACAGGGGCCCAGGAGGTGGGAGGGGACTGTGGCAACCAGGGAATACAGTACACGACCCCCTTCCTGGTCACCCTCAGTCCCCTCCTGTACGTGTTCCAAGTTGGTGTGAATAATGAGCTGCTGTTGCACTTTGGAGAGCGTGAAGTCGGGCGTGAAGGCGATGTCCACCTTCCTACTGTCGTTGGGTGCCAAGTCAAAAGCTTGGCAGTTTAATACTTTGAATCCGTAGCCCTCGCATGGAATGTCATTGATGTTGAAGCCTGATATATGAACAGGTAATTCACCAGTATTGCGTGCAGTGAACGATCTTTTTACAGTAAAGTTGGGTTGATAGTACTTTGAGCTTTTAGAATCTGAAAGTAAAAAAAACAGAAATCACTAAGTTTTTTTCAGTTTTCATAGGAAATATTATCAATAGCTCTTTGAGGTCTGGTTGACAATACTAGTAATCACAATGTAAACTAGATATCACTACAGTGATATATACTAGTTATCTCAATATCGAAAGTCAAATATTTCATAGCAAAGTTTCTTACTATCACAGTCTTTGAGATGTTTGGGCCCAATGTTGAAAGTGAGGGGCATTGCAGAGCCAGGCTTGCGATTGGCAAACTTCAAATGTCCTCGTCCTCCTCTTCCTTGGACAAGCACAGCATCAATTACTGTTAAATTGTTGCGTACCAGGACTACTGACGACCGTAAGCGGTCATCCACAGGACTGAAGGACACCCGCACCTTGACCTAAACAAGAGATGGTTTTCTTATTAGTACATATTTTTTCCACGATATAATGATATGATTTAATGAAGCAACCTTGTTGTGGATGTACTGTGTCTTGTGACACTGCTTCTGACCCAGGGCAGTGGGTGAGATGCATGGATGACCCGTCATCCAGGAGGTGCCAAGATAAGAGGGAGGGAAGAGGGTAGAGGGGAGTGGAGTGGGATAGGGATGGAATGGGTGGGAGTGGTTTCTATGCCTTTGTTCTTTGGCTACCTCCCTTATAGGGGGGAAAAAGCCTTTGGTATATGTATGTATGTATGTATGCACAATGATATACAATCCCTCAGGTTTCACTGATTGAGAACCCAGAGTCCTAAAGTGGTTGGCAACAGCCACCAGATTGGCCCTAAGTCACTAAAGTACAAAAAACTACATTGTTGTCTTCCCATGATTTTCTCTGGGAGAAAGTGAAGGGGAATAGTCAATATGACAAAAAAAGCCTTTGAGCCCAGTCCTGAGACCAAGTGCCAGCCTTTTGGGTTGCAAACTCCAGATATCTTTCTCATTGGATCACCACCACATGCATGCTCCATCATGGGTTTCATACACATATTATAATTAAGCATAATGACAACATCAACATATATACATGTGTATACCAAGGGCTTTTTCCTCTTTACAAGGGAGGTAGCCAAAGTCAAAGGCATAAATCCACTTCCATCCATTTCATCCCCAACATACTCCATTCCCATTCACAACCTGTCCCTCCCTCTTTTCTTGGTTCCTCCTGGGTCAAAATCATGTAGCAAGACACAGCACATCCACAGCAAGGTCACTTCATTTAATCAGCAACCTCCTCTCCCTGTCCCCTCATGCAGAAAAAGAGAAGACGGGGAGAAATCCTTTCCATGCATCACAGCATCATCCATACACCATTCTCTACTCACCCCTATCTTTGGTCTTTACCTTTCCTTCCTCAACACATTCCCCTCTTTCCCAATGCCCCCTTTACCCCATCCATCCATCTCATCCTTGGTCACCCCCTCATGTTCACTCCTTCCACCTCTGTCTCCCACACCTCTTTCACTAATCTTTTTTCACTCATTCTTTCCATGTGTCCAAACCATCCCAATATTCTTTCATCAACCCTATCTCCCAACTCCCTTTCCACCCTCGTCCTCTTCTTCACCTCCTCATTTCTCACTCTATCCAGCCTAGTAATCTCCAGCACATTTTTCAGGCATTTCATCTCAAAAAAATTTAAACTCTTCCTCTCTTATGTTCCATGTTTCTGCTCCATACAGTGCTGTTGGCACAATCACTCTTTCATACAATCTCCTCTTACCATCCATTCTCAAATGTCTATTTCTCATTACAATTTTTAATCCCCCAAGGCATTTACTTGCTTCTCTCAATCTACATTATACCTCCACCTCCACTCCTCCCTTTCCCACCACATTTGTACCCAAGTGTCTAAGGTTATCTACTTCCTCCAGCCCCTCTTCCTTAATACTCACTTCCAATTTGCTGCCATCCTCTCTCCTTGTACATCTCATCACCTTACTTTTATCCACATTTATCTTCAACTTCCTTCTTTCACACACCTTCCCAAATTCCATCACTAACTTCCTTAATCCCTCCTCTGATCCTCCTACAAGCATAGTGTCATCAGCATATAACAACTGGCTTATCTCCCATTTTTCTCCATTTTCTTTAACCAGCTCCAATCCATGGCCCAATACACTTGGATTTACCTCTCACACCACCCTATCCATGTGTAAATTGAACAACCATGGCGACATGACACATCTGTCAAAGTTCCACCTTTACCTCAAACCACTCACTCTCTCCATTTCTAATCCTAACACAAGCTCTACTACTCTTGTAAAAACTCTTAACTGCTCTTAACAGCTTTCATCCTATAATATATATCTGCAAGACCTCACACAGTGCCTTCCTGTCTACCCTGTCATAAGCCTTTTCCAAATCCATAAAGGCCAAAAAAACATCCTCACCTTTTCCAAAAGTTTTCTCACATATCTGCCTTACCACAAAAATCTGATCCACGCAACCCCTACCTGTCCTAAACCAATACTGTTCCTCACCAATTACTTCCTCTTTTCCTCTCCTAATCCTCTCAATCAAAACCATCCCATAAACCTTCCCAACTACACTCAACAAACTGATCCCTCTGACACTATTACATTCACACCTGTCCAGTTAAAAAAAAAAAAAATAATAATAAATAAATAAATAAAGGGGGGGGGGGGCAATTAATACACATACCTTAACCCCAGGCTCCAACACAAAGGCAATGCTATCCTTAGCCACTCTCGTTTTGAACTGTTCTTCTAATGACCGCCTTTGCTGCACAAAGTTAAGTGTACTTTCAGTCGCTATGGCTCCACCTGATGCAGTCGGACTGCTTGGCGGCGTTACTTGGTCAATGTCCAGGAGGCTAAAGGCATCCCCCGAATCATCCTCAAATAAACTATGTCCATCAGGTGCTCTGGAAAGGAAATATGAATTTCTTAATATAGAAACTAAAATTCCTCGGCCAACTCTTTCAAAATTTCAATCAAAAGACCTACATTAAATTATAAGTCTGGAATTACATGAACCAAAGATGCATTTTAAATTACCACATGACTACAAGTTACATGTCCACTCTCATTCATTACAAAAGACCTACATTAAATTATAAGTCTGGAATTACATGAACCAAAGATTCATTTTAAATTACCATATGACTCCAACAAGTTACATGTCCACTCTCATTCATTACACTATGTAGACCATTTCTCTACTTTGTGCACATAAATCATGCATACACACATTGTCCACAAACTTTCATATCACTTTTCTGAACTATCTATATACCAAAAGACTTCTTCCACCTTACAACAAATATACATTAACTTTTTATGCCATAACCCAACCATTGTTTTATCTAATTAAAGCACTAACATCTATCAATGTAACTCCACAGTGGGCAGGGGAAAGGGATGACAGTTCAACCACAAGGGTCTACGACGGGTGGAATGATGGGTGGAACAATGGATGGGTTTGAAATGGGTGTTGTCTGGGTGTATGCTCTGACTTGGCCAACCCCTTTATATGGGAGAAAGGGCCTTTATGATATACATAACTCCTTTTCATAACACTAATCATGATATCTATTAGTATACCAAAAGGTTTCTTCACCCTAAAAAGTAGGTAGCCAGCCGGGATATGCACCCGCCCCAACCTATCCCACTCCAGTCTATTATCCATTTTTCCCCATTCTTAGTTCCTAGTGGAACAGTCATGCAGTGAAAAAATGTAATAATAAAGAAATAAACCCAAGTAAATAAAAGAAAAAATATATATATATATATAATAACAGTGACAATATTAGGGCAAATATATATATATATATATATATATATATATACGCAAGGTGTCCTGAGAGGGATGAGTCTAAGAAAGTTATAGAGGAACTGTCAGTAGTGTGACTGCCAGCCACTCAGGACTGCACCTCTAGACTAAGATTCTTTCCAATATCTGACTCATTGAGTCACCATGGACATGCACCCATCATTGGTTCCTGGTGGCTGCACCTGTGGTATACTAACTGATGTTGAAATTATCCAAATCAGTTCCTATTTCATCTGTGCAAACAAATTTCACACTCTTCAAGAAAAACACTCAACCCACACATACAATGTGATCAATAACCAAAGCTGCTACTAGTCTGCCAGACTAACTATAGCTAGATTGACTATAGTACGCATGCCAGGCCTACTGGTGCTGAATGATGGAAAGCAAGTGTTGTGTTGCTGGGTAGTGATGCAACAGCAACACCTGTGCGACCACTGGTACGCTGGCAGGATTCTCGACGAACACCTCCCTGATGCTGCTGTTCTGTACCAGGGTGAGGGGGAAGACCAGCTGCGAAGGTGTTGTCAGCTGAGGCCACTTGAGAGCTACCTGCAGTTCAAGTATGTCACAGTAAAACGACACTGATACCTATTCATCCAAACGTTTGATTGTTCACATATGCTGAGTACTATACACATCAGTGCATTTCAATAGAACATTAGTTTGTTCTGGATATGATTTCATATATCAAAAATATTTTCAATGTTGACAGTGGGCTTCAACTGTAGACTTACCTGAGCTGTAAAATGAAACCCTTTGACTTCGGACGTGTCTAAGACAAGTGACGTATTAAAGTGATGAGAGGAAAGATTCAAGTATCGACCCAGCAGCATTGAGTATAAACTTGTGTCTGTATCTGCTACATGTGATGTGAGGGAGAGTGTGTTCAACCACTGCTGACCAGCTATGAAAAAGTTTAGTCATAATTTAATGTGGGAAGAAGACTTCTATGCAGGACATTCTTCTTTACCATACCATCAAATAAAAGAATAGAAACAAATAACAGTTGCAGGACTAACACAATACAACCTACCTTTAGACGCCAGCGAGAACCCTACGTAACACTCATGGCCACACTCCTGCTTGGGATCAAATATTAATTTCCCTACATGACTTTTGTGGCCTGGCTGTAAACTCGGGGGTGTGGCCTCAGTTGCCAAGTAGCAGAATCGACCGTCAACACCTAGTGACTTTACATCCGACACTGTCATGGGATGCCCAAATGTTGATAAGATGTAAAGGTTTTGTTTAGAAATTTTGCCCTGTAATGAAGAAAAAAAAAAAAAAAAAAAAAATGTGAACATACATGTATATGTTACATATGGGTGAGGTATATCCTAAAACTTTACCATTAAAATCATCCCTTTTACTCATCCTACCTGTACCACATGAAAAGTAAATTTCTTCCCCCAACACTACTATCTATCCCCATTTGCACCAATCTCTACAAGAGAACAACAATGGGTGCTTGCAAGTGGTAGTCTTGCATGATGGACATCAAAGAGAACCATCTACCTGCTGTCCCTCTTCAATATGTGTCAATACCCCTTACACATCTGGAGATGCAGCCCTACAAGGCTCATATTCTGTTTCTGGACTAGGCTCAACTGTATTTCTTCCACTTTTTCACTAGGAGATGATGTATTTAAGAAATATGACAGGAGTTACAAGAATGGACTGGATGAGAAATGTGGAGGTGAGGCAGAGAACATGAGTGGAAAGAGCCGAGGTGGTTTGGGCATATATAAGAAAATGAGTGATGAAAGATCTGCAAAAAGAGTGTAGAAAGCAGATGTGGATGGAGTAAACTTGTGAGGAAGACCAAGAGTGAGATGGATGAATAGGGTAAAGGGGGTGCTGGATACATGGGGAATGTCTGTAAATAAATAGAAAGAGTGGAGAAAAGGCAATTAAAGTTTATATAGATCTAGGACCCAGTCTAAAGACTGAGTGGCAGCCTTTCTGGGTTGCATCTTTGAAAGGAGGTGAGAATGCCCACAAGTTTTGATGATGGGTAGAAGGTAGACAATTCTCTATGACATCTGTCATGTAGGAACACTATTACCAGGTAATCATGATTGGTCCTTAAGTGACCGATTCTTTCCGCTAACATCCTTTCATTACAAGCTGACAAAGAGATCTTCACCCAGTCTGGGGATGTGCCAGCCCCTCAGGGCTGCTTCTCCAGCTGGAAGCATGGGTATTGATGGGTTCTGAAGATGGGTGACAAGGATACAATTCTCTCCTAGTGGAGTGGAGTATGTAGGGGATGGAATGGGTGGGAGTGCTTTCTATGCCTTTGTTTTTTGGCTACCTCCCTTACAAGGGGGAAAAAGCCTTTGGTATATGTATGTATATATGTAAATTCATCTTGAGACCACCACTGACAAGCACCCATCATTGCCCAATACCAAATACAAGCAACAATTAAATAGCCAAGATGAAAATAATAAATACAACTTAAAATATGGGGTCTAACCTTAAAAAAAAAACAATTTCTCTAAGCCCTGCTTTAAAAATATAGGAAATCAAAACTATCAAAAAATAAGAATCATCAAAAAGTTGCCAGAAACTGGTATGCAAGTATAGGCAGTCCTGATGTCACAAATGAGTGCCATTCCTACAAGTTTTCATATTAAATTTGCATGCATGACTGTTGATATATAAACAGTGTGCTTATGTATATCATACTTTATCCATAACTAGCATACATTATGTGCTTGATAAGAATTACCAGAAACATTCAATTTATCAATCATTTTATGCATACATTTAATAATTATATACAAATATTAACAAAAATGTATGAAATTCCTCGTAACAACAAATTTCGCCTTGCATGCTAGCAATTTCATCTTATAATCACAAGTGTCTACTAGGAAATCAGCATACCATCTTCCTTTTTTGCCTTAACTATTATACTGGGTCACTGCTATGAAACACTGCATACAACTTTAGATTTATATATCAATAGAATTGCAACTGGTTTCAATCCATATAGAACGTCCAAAGTCAGATACATATAACTAGAATCAATCCACTCGTCAATCTGTTGCCCCAGTTTTGTTGTGCAGGAGACCTGCAACCTCCAGGAAAGCAGCCACAGCCACTGATTCAGCCCACAACTCAATCGATACTGTCAACCCAAATCTCTCTTCCTTCAGACCCATGCCTCCCAGGTAGCTGGCAGCAGCCACTGAATTGGCCCATAAATTACTAATGAAAGTTGTATTGTATTGTTGGCTGTGAAATATTTGGATTGAGCAATGAAAACTTATGTTTTTGGGGGCCTTCCGTGTGATCACTGCATCCCAGGCAATCTGCATAAAACTAAGTATATCATTTTCATATGCTATCCTATAAGAGAATTTTAGTTTCTGCTGTGATGCATGAAAGGGAGTGGGTGGGGGAGTATGTGTGGAAAATAAACTGAAACAACCCAAAGGAATTTCTCCCCGTCTTTTTCATTTCTACATGACAGGACAGAGAGGGGTCGCCAATTTAATTAAATGGCTTTGCTGTGGATGTGCTGTGTCTTGCGACACTGCTTCTGAACCAGGGCAATGGGCGAGATGCAAAGGATCCAAGAGGATCCAAGATAAGAGGGAGGGAGAGGGGTGGATGGGAGTGGAGTATGTGGGGATGGAATGGGTAGCAGTGCATTTTATGCCTTTGTTTTTTGGCTACCTCCCTTGTAAGGGGAAAAAAGCCTTGGGTATATGTATGTCTGTAGAATGTGTCTCTTTTCTCAGTTGTTGGAAACTAGGTTGTGGATGCCTAATTAAGTTTAGTGAAATAAAATAAGACCTGCACTAACAAACCATATGCAACACTCCAGCATTTTGTCCCAGAGATTTTGTGTGAGGGGTTGACGACTTGTTTTCCATGAGGTTGCAAGTTTCAAGTCCGTGAATCATGAGGTATTATCTATTACTAAAACTAATTAATAATAAAAGGTAGGTATCAAGCATATATTAATGCAGAACAAAAAAATACTACAGATAAAAAGGAAGCCCTACATAAAAACCTACGGGCCACACAAAAATTACTACGCACAGGAAAGGCGTTGTCAAATAGTAGCACACTTGGCACAACACTTAGTGTTCCATCAGCTGTGCGCAGTCTGAAGGGAATCTTGATTTGTTCATACTGCGTCTGCACAAATGATTCTGCGATGAAAACCCCCTCGATATCTGGGGTGAGGACTCCGATACGAAACACAGCATAGTGATTTGGTTTCAAAAAAAGCTGAAAAGATAAATACGACCTCACATTAATTTCTATCTTGCACATGTTGGTTATATTCCAATGCATATATCTTATAAACACTGTCCAATCAACTCATGAAACTCTATGGTTGCACTCACACTTTTAGATGTATAAGTCATATTATTTCTATTCTTGATTGTTGTGATGTTACCCTCCTCCACTCCCATTAGCTCCACTGCACTCCGAGTAAGATTTGAACCCCATCCTCGTAATCTCAACTCAACTGGATTTTGGTTGATAACGTAGAAAAAGATGTCCCGCTGCTCCCCCATGCCCAACGTTCCAAAATCCAACCATCCTCCAGATGGGGGAATATACTGAAAATATCAAGCATAAATGCCCAATTATTAAATTTCAATCTGACGACCTGAGAACACAAATATCAATTACTACACATTATCTCTTCTAGTGGAGCCCTTAAGAAAATTTCTGGCTACTGCTCCTTTAAACACTTACATCCACATCTCTTCAAACAGTCTAGGAAATGACAATAACAACAACAACTCCCATCCATTCCATCCCCATTTCTTTTCTTTTCTTTGTACCTCCCATAGGATTCTCTCATCTTATTTTGTAACCAATCTGCTTGCTTCTTCTCTTCTACAACTTTCTTTGTTTCCTCATCCCACCACTCACTACCCTTCCTTCTACATCATCCCATCCTCCTTCTTCCACACACCATCTTTGCACACCTTGCGACTCCCTCCTTGAACCCTCCCCATTCCTCCACCACTCCTAGTTCTACTCTGTCCTTCACTCCCTCCCACTCTTCTCTCAGCTTCTTCTTATACTCTTTCCCCTTTTCCTTCTCATTTAAGCAATTTACTTTAAGCACCTCCCTACCTTCTGTTCTTTTCCTCTTTCTCCATCTACCCTCCACTCTCAACTTACCTTCCACCAAAAAATTATCTGAAATTCCCCCACTCTCTCCTTAGAACATGTACATCCTAACTCTTCCTACTATTCTCCTGGTTACCACTATATAGTACATTAATGCCCTATCTACCCTTCCATCCACCACCCTCTCCAATGTGTACTTATGGTTGACTTTCTTCCTAAACACTGTATTTGCTATCCACAGCTCTCTTTCTGGACACATCGCCATCAATTCTTCACTACATTTTTTCCTGGAGCTCCATACTTCCTAATCACTCTGTCTATTGGTTCATTTCCTACCCAAACATTAAGGTTTCCCAATACCACTACATTGACATTTCTCCCTAAACCATCTATGCACTCATTTAAATCTATCCAAAAAGCCTCCCTTTCCTCTACACTCTTTCACTACCAGGCCCATATAATTAATCACACTTCCTATGTCTACTTACAACAATCCTTAAATAAAATTAAATATTAAATATGATAGGCTTTATCTGGTATTTTACTTTGTTATATTAAATTAAATAATATAGCAGGCAGTTCCAACAATTTTAATTTTACCAAACATTTGTAATTTACATGACATTTTTGACAAACTTAGCAGTGCTTTTCCATCTAACACAGCACCACAGTGCAGTTTTCCAAATCAAAATACTAAGAAACATGAAAGTAACTACCTTTGTTAATTTTCCATTATACGCTAATAATGGAATATTTATATTTGTGATGTTGGTATGAACTGTCAATGCTGTGGTGAGCCGCAGGTCTGAACCAATACTGAGGAGGCGCAATGCTGCTACCACAGCACTCTGACCAGTGCCCACCACAACAGGTCCTGTCCAGGTAACCTGTGGAAAAACGAAATACGTGTTCTAAATAACCAAACTGGCAAATTTAAACCGCACAGGGAACAATGATGGGTACCTACCAGTGGTGGCCTTACAAAATGAATTACAGAATCATCTCCCTGTCACTTCTTCAAAACCTATCAAGACCTTCACTTCCATCTGGAAGTGCAATATAATTTTCACACATGTTTTTTACCACTTGCCTCCAATTTCATTCCTCTACTCATAACTTGCACTTGCTCTTCTCACTACTCTTTCTGTATAAAAACTACCATGGTGATATTACACATTCCTGCCCCAAACCAATATTCATGTCAAACATCAGTTCAACCATTAATTATGAATATTTATTTTCATTATTGATGATGATGATATGGTATAACATCATGTAATCCCCCAATCAGGAGGCTAGGACAGTACCCCTTACTTTGTAGTGTGGAATTTAATGAACCACACCCTTGGTTCAACTTCATTGCAGGCAGGGTTCAAACCGCCATCCCCTCAACCTTCACTACATGCAGATAAAGATTAATTAATAAATTGATTAATAATTAATTCCAGAGTGATGCAAAAAAATAAATAAATAAATAAAAATACATACACACATACATATACCAAGGCTTTTTCCCCCTTACAAGGGAGGTAGCCAGAAAGGAAAAGGCATAAAAATCATTCCCACCCATTCCATCCCTGAATACACTCCACACCCCTCCACCCTCCCTCTTATCTTAGCACCTCCTGGATGATGGGTCATCCCTGCACCTCGTCCACTGCCCTGGCTCAGAAGCAGTGTCACAAGACACAGCACATCCACAGCAAGGCCGCTTCATTAAATCGGCGACACCCCCTCTCCGTCCCCCCATTTGCATAAAAGGAGAAGACGGGTAGAATTCCCTTCGGGCTGCGTCAAATTTTGCTCACACGTATTACCTCACCCCCCATCCCCCTGCCCATTCCACCTCATGCATCACAACATCATCCATATACAACCATTCTCCATTCACCCGTCTTCTGTCCTCTCCCGTCCTTCCTCAACAGACATTCCGCTCTTCCCCAAAGCCCCCTTCACCCCATCCATCCACCTCATCCTAGGATGTCCCCTCATGTTCACTCCCTCCACATCTGCCTTCCATACCTCTTTTACTACTCTTTCTTCACTCATTCTTTCCATGTGTCCAAACCATCCTAATACTCTTTCATCAACTCTATCTCCCAACTCCCTATCCACCCCTGTTTTCCTCCTCACTTCCTCATTTCTCACTCTATCTAGCCTAGTAACCCCCATCATACTTCTCAGCAGTGAAAAAAATACACGGGATTTCGCTCGGGTAAGTTCCAATGTCACTCTCTCAAATCCAATAGCGGGAGCGATCGCCCACAAAAAAATCGCTCCCGCAGCAAGATTCAATGTTTTTCATGCATTATCCATCATTTGGCAATCCCTGAATCTCATCACCATTGATGAAAGGATCAGAGCAAACACAACTTACCCGTGATCAATCATTGCATTATCAATCGATATCATAAATGCAACGCATCAATCAACTTTAATTTATTGATGTATGTACATATGTGTACGCGGTACAGCTGCTAGAGTCCAATGGCTTACCTAGCCTAGCTTCGTATCAGCTGCATGCGCGCGTATACTAGTACATGTTGACTAGATTCTACACGACTATCGTGCTACATAATGTCGCTAGTTGCAAATTGCATGGTACCTGTATGCAGGGAAGTTCATTGGTTGCATGCAGCTAGCTGCCCAACCAACGTGCTGACTACATGTACAATGCACCATACCCAATACCACATCACCACATGCATATGTACACTGTACATATCCAAACTCGCTCAAGGCCTAGGAGGGAAACTGGGAAATCCCATTTATAACCTCGTTCGCGTATTTATGAGAAAACAAAATAGAATCAAATGTTTGTTTAGTAATTGAAAGTAAATAAATTTAAGTATAAATATGAACATTTGATAATTATATATTTAGTTCATAAATATGGATCTTTGGAGGGAGAATAAAAATTACAAAAATAAAAAATGATTCGTTAGCAAGCTTAGGTTTATGGTAGCTAGGTCTACGTTCGTACGTCACGTCCATGCCAAACTTTCGATGATCGTACATCATGGAGCGATTTCTAGTGAAGCGAGTGAAGATGAGTGAAGATGGTTTGCCCTCAGATTCAGTCTTTTCAGAATCGAGGGAGAGTGTTTTGACGGCAGGAACCGCTTCTGGACCAGCAAAGCCTAATTCAAACTCTACGGGCAAGGGCCAAGGAAAACGAAAACCAGTAAAGCATGAATCTACTATATGCTCGTGGAACCTAGATTGGCTTGAAGTGGATCGGGGCAGTGATGGTACTCTAACAGTGTATTGCAAGGTTTGTCGTGCATTTCCACCCCCAACCACTGCCAGTGGAACCAGAGGCACTGTGTCTGCCGATCAGTTTCATCCATCCCCCTCCCCCCAAAATTAAAGGCTGATTTGTTAAAAAAAAAAAAAAAAAATATTTTTCATGCACATGAGTATTTATTTATTTATTGGGGATTATTTGGCATCAGATGTACATGAGTAATGAGTTAACCTTCCAAGAGTTTGAAGGAAATCGAACCTGCAAAAACATGGCTCTGGAAGTATCAAAAATGGTTCTGGTAATTAAAAAAATGGCTCTGGTGAAATCTAAAAAAAAATGAAAAATGGCTCTGGAAAAAATAAAAGTATTTTTTCCCTGCTTCTCAGACACCTCATCTCAAACACATTCAAACTCCTTCTCTCTTCCTCTCTTATGGTCCATGTTTCTGCCCCATACAGTGTTGTTGGCACAATCACTCCTTCATGCAGAGAGTTAGTGACAGAGTTTGGGAAGGCATTTACTTGCTTCTCTCAATCTACATTCTACCTCCACTTTCACTCCACCTTTTCCTGCCACATCTGCACCCAAGTATCTAAAAATATCCACTTCCTCCAGTCGCTCTCCCTTAATGCTCACTTCCAGTCTACTGCCACTTTCACCCCTTGTACATCTCATCACCTTACTTTTACCCACATTCATCTTTAGCTTTCTTCTATCACATACTCTCCCAAACTCTGTCACCAACTTCCTCAATCCCTCCTCCTATCCTGCCACAAGCGCAGTGTCGTCCGCAAACAACAGCTGGCTCACCTCCCACTTTTCTCCATTTTCTTTAACCATCTCCAATCCCTGACCCACTACCCTTGCATTTACTTCTCGCACTACCCCATCCATGTATTAGTTGAACAGCCAGGGCGCCATAATGCATCCTTGAAATAAAAATAAATTTGAAATAAAAATAAATAAATATAAAAAAATAAATATATAATGTTCAGAATTTTTATGAATGTCAGTGAATCAATGAAAGATCAGAAAACTGGGAACTCACCTGAAAATGTGTGCTCGCATGTTGGGGCAGAGTTAGATTGTATATGACCACAGGTGTTGGAAAAGTATTGGTCAACGTTAGATTTCGAGGATTGCTACTATCTGTTAAACCTGCTGTACCTCCGCCTTCCCCTCCACTTTGATCTACCTCTGAAACAAAAGACAGTCATCCCTCGATAAATTGTAGATCAACCAATCAACTTTCTGTACAACTATACCCATTGTACACACTTCTTTGAACTAATGCATATCTATCCCTGACTGCCAAGCTTCCACAATGTATTCATTAACCTCTTCACTCCGGGGCACATCGCACGTCTGGCAGCATTAGCTGCCCGATGTTGCGTCATAATAATCGCATTATAAAAAATAAAGTCAGTGCTCAATCGTTCGTTCACTTTCACCCGTGTATTTTGATAACCATAGAAAATTGATGAAGCCAGTTTAGAGAGAATGGAGATTACATAGGTACAACTACAATAAATATAATCAAGATGCCGACATCGGCATCATCAAGTACCCACTTGCTCCTCATGCCGCCTACATAGGTGTCACCATATGGAAGTGGTTAATAAGTTACAGGTATGAAAGCCTCTTTAACATTCTTTCATCATTTACAATCACTAAAACAGCATAATCTGAATTTCATTTTGATTTCATCTGAATTAAATCAAAACCATTTGAATATTTCTAGAAATGAGCCAAGAAAATAACCACTAACTACATGAGGCACTGAGAAACTTACCCGTTCCTGTATAAAACCTGGTGATTGACGCATTGTACTGCAACGCCCCATGTAACATGTCCACAGTGAAGGGCACACTTAGTTTATAGGCTGAAACTTTACTTTTTATCAATATTTTCCCCGAGACCTTCTTCCCACTTGCTACTTTGGAGGCTGCAATGCAAAAAAAACAAAAAAAAAAGACCAGAAATTAATAAACACATTTTTCTGTACCAAGCACTTAAGTTCAAAAGAAATTATCAAGTCATCTACTGAAATAGTTCTCTTAAAAATCAACCAAAAACTTAAGGGTACACAATTCAAGTAATTTAAATCAGCCAAAAGGATCAATGATGGATACCTGTATGTGGTGGTGATTCTGTGAAAGGAATGTTAGATATATTTATCTTCTCCTAACAGTCTTTAAAACTCTTCAACACTCACAGCCATCTGGGGACGAGACCTAAAGGGGCTAACACCTGATCTCCACACTGAATCTTTCTCCACCTGGATCTTTCTCATTCAACTCTGACACTCTGACCATATTCTACCTTTTTACATTAAGAAGAGCTGCAAACTGGCAAATGCACCACTCTTACTACTATACATTGGTGACAGAAAAACAACACACACTAAAACTTTACAGGCAATAGTCCATTTCACTCCAAAGACCTATGGCAGGCCTGGGGACCAATGTCAGCACTGTTTCTATGACTGTTTCTTTGTCACCAGTTGAAGATAGTAGAAACTGAGGAGCAATTTCTGTTTGACAGCTCTCCATATGTTTACAGGTGGAGAAAATACAAAAGAAGTTGATAGAGAAAGATGTTGGGCCCAGTCAAAAGACTGTCAACCCCCTGGGCTGTACCTCCAAATCCAAAGTGAGTTCATGGAGTTTAAAGATACGTGGGAGGAGGATGACTCTCTTTGACATCCCTCTCACAGGACCACCTTGTGCTGGTACTTGGCATCAGCCCCATGAGGAGTATTAAATGGGTCTTAACCCCTTCGTTACCGACCCGTCAACCTTACGTAAACAAATGTTTCAAACCGTCCCATGAATGGCTGGAGCCTTATGTTTGTAAACACAGACACTTGCCACCACGTGTGTAGAAATAACCTAGAAACCGAGGCCTTGAGAGCCCTCAATACACACAGCTTATAACTGTGACACGTGTGTCTCACAGGGAGCACGCTCGGTTCCTGGCAGGTGCACTCAGCCATGACACGCAGGTGTCACAAAACACACATCCGGTACTCAAGGGGTTAATGTGTATGTAGTGGGTGTGTGCTTTGATTTCCCCACTCTCCTTATAAAAGGGAAAGGGCTTTTGGTATGTATATCCATTCTCAAGGAAAAAAATGAAAAAGAGAAAGAAAACAAAAAACAGACACAGACACACATACATGTACATATGCATGCACATATGTATACATGTGTGCATGCACACAAATACACACCATAGGCCCTTTTCCCCTTATAAGGAAGGTGGCCAAATCACAGCACACACCTACTATCTATGCACTGAAAGTAGTTTACCTATTTGAAGAAGAAAACAGAAAATGAAGAGCATGTTGAATAATGCCTTCCATATATCTTCCCACAACCATCAAGTAATCACCAACATGTATGGTACACTTACGATCAAATGTGACTGTTGCAATCTGTGTAGCTTTGACAGTTCCTGGTGGAATTTTTACAGGCTTGAAGTCTATAGTGATGGCTTCATTCACTGGTGTTGTTATCACATTCTGAATAAAGAAGACAAAAAAAAAGGTGTATATATACACGTGTGAGTGTGTGTGTGTGTGTGTATATATATATATATACCTGAAGTGAATTGCCAGAATGGCACATATGATTTTTTTCCTGACTGTACATGATGTATATATATATATATATATATATATATATATATATATATATATATATATATATATATATATATATATATATATATATATATATATATATACACACACACATATACCAGCAGCTTTTTCCCCCTTACAAGGGAGGTAGCCAAAGTCAAAGGCATAAATCCACTCTCACCAATTTCATCCCCTACATACTCCACTACCCTCTACCCTCTTTTCTTGGCTCCTCCTGGATGATGAGTCATCCCTGCAGCTTGCCCACTGCCCTGGGTCAGAAGCAATGCAGCAAGACATAGCACATCCACAGCAAGGCTACTTCATTTAATTGGTGACCCCTCCCTCCATCCCCTCACGCAGAAAAAGAGATGGGGGGGAAATCCCTCAGGTCTGTCTCAAAATATCATTCACACATACTCCCTCACCCCCCATCCCCCACCCACTCCCTTCCATGCATCACAGCATCATCCATCCATGCACAACCATTCTCCACTCACCTTTATCTTGTCTTCTCCCTTCCTTCCTAAACAGACATTCCCCTCTTTCCCAATGCCCCTTTTACCCCATCCATCTATCTCATACTTGGTCACCCTTTCATGTTCTTCCACCTCTGCCTTCCACACCTCTTTTACTAATCTTTCTTCACTCATTCTTTCCATGTGTCCAACCCATCCCAATGCTCTTTCATCAACCCTATCTCTCAATTCCCTTTCCAACTCTGCTCTCCTCCTTGTTTTTTACTCTATCCAGCCTAGTAACCCCTATCATACTTCTCAGACACCTCATCTCCAACACATTCAAACTATTCCTCTCTTATGTTCCATGTTTCTGCCCCATACAGTGTTGTCAGCACAATCACTCCTTCATATAATCTCCTCTTAGCATCCATTCCCAAATGTCTATTTCTCATTACACTTTTTAATCCCCCAAGGCATTTACTTGCTTCTCTCAATCTACATTTTACCTCCACCCCCACTCCTCCCTTTCCCACCATGTTTGCACTAAAGTATCTAAAACTATCCAATTCCTCCAGTTCCTCTCCCTTAATATTAACTTCCAATTTGCTGCCACATTCTCCCCTTGTACATCTCATCACCTTTTGTCCACATTTATCTTCAACTCCCTTTTTTGAAACACCTTCCCTATCTCTGTCACTAACCTCTTTAATCCCTCCTCTGATCCTGCCACAAGCACATTGTCACACCAAACAACTGTCATATCTTCCATTTTCCTCCATTTTCTTTAATATGATATACATACATATACAAATGGTTAACATGTCATTTTTGTACAATTCTGAATATGATCAATAAAGGAAGCACAACTTGGTGCAACATATGACAATCACTATAAAGAATAAAATCCCACAAGTATCAATACAGCAAAAGCAACAAAGATGTACACACCCAGAGCTACAATCTTGACATTTAACACCACATTCCAATCAAAACAAAAGATAACCCTAAATTACCCTCCAACCCTCTCTAAACCTGATGCCTTTAAGAGACTTCTGTGGCACCTTACTTGTATGTGTATATGTTTATGAGCAGAGTTGAGAAGTTGCAAGGGAAGCTGTGCTGGTTGATCATGTGGAGTGAGGAGGCCAAAGTGAAGACCATCTTGAGGGCAGTACAATCCTGCCTGGCCCGTGACCTCCACCTCCACAGCAACCACCAAGTAGTCGCCATTACTCTCGCTCGTAACAATCCTGACACAAGTGCAAAATATATTGAGGCAAGGAAAAAAATTAATCTCATCACATATAAAAGTCTTAAATACATAAAACCAAGTTTCTCAGCAACACCACAAAAACATGTTCTTTACCTCTGTGAAATGAACCTCATAATTCAGATATAAGAAACAAAAACTAGCTGGGCAGCTACATACAATACAAAGATAATGGAAAAATTGCTGGCTTGTTTGGTAAAGAGCATGGTATCATCACTTTTTTTTTTTTACTAATCATCCATTATGAAAGCACAAAAAAAAAAAAAAAAAAAAAATTACTGTCAGGTATGAACATCAATATCCCCTAATGAAGGTGACACATCGCAAGTAAACTCAAAGCCACAACAAATAAAGTTAACAGATCACCATCTTAAAATAATGATGATAACCACTGTGTCAAGTATCTATCTAAATACTAAGGGCTTTTTCCCCTTTATAAGGGAGGTAGCCAAGTCAAAAGGCATATACCCACTCCCACCCACTACCCTTTCCTCCCTCTAATCTTAGCTCCTCATGGATGACAGGTCATCCCTGTATTCAGTCCACTGTCCTGGATCGGAAGCAATGAAGCAATGCAGCAAGACAGCATATCCACAGCAAGTCCACTTCACTTAATTGGCTACCCCCACTCTACATCCCCTCATGCAGAAAAAGAGAAGACTGGGAGAAATCCCTTTGGGCTGCACATAACTATTCCCCCCTCCCTTCCTTGCTGCATCATCTATACACAGCCATTCTCCACTGACCCCTATCTCCTGCCTCCTCCCTTCCCTGCTCAACAGACATTCCCCTCTTGCTCAATGCCCCTTTCATTCCCCCCACCCTCTTAATTCCTGTATCACTTCTTTGAATATATATTTCCATTTTTGCCTCCGAGAAGTATGGTACAGGTTACAAGGTTGGATAGTGAGAAACAAGGTGAGGGGGGGAGTGGGGAAGGAAAAGATGGCAGATGGGGTTGATGAAAGAGTATTGGGATGGTTTGGACACATGGAAAGAATGAGTCAAGAAATATTAGTAATAGAGGTGTGGAAGGCAAAGGTGGGGGGAGTGAACATGAGGCGACCAAGGATGAGATGAATGGATGGGGAGAAAGGGGCATTGAGCAAGGGGTGGATGTCTGTTGAGCAAAGAAGGGAGAAGGCAGGAGATAGGGGCAAGTGGAGAATGGTTGTGTATAGATGATACTATGATGCAAGGGAGTGGATGTGCGAATGATATTTTGATGTAGCCCAAAGGGATTTCTCCCCATCTTCTCTTTTTCTGCATGAGGAGACAGAGAGGGTTCTAATCCTACCACTGGCAAAGTTGAACCAAAGGAATGGTTCATTAAATTCCATGCTACAAAATCCTCTGTGAGGGGGCACCATCCTAGCCTTCCAATAGAGGGAGTTTGCGACGTTAAACCATATCATCAGTATGGTCCTTACACACAGTGAAAAATATAAGCAAGAGTATGCAAAGGACACCAACCAAACAGGTCCCCAGCCTGGCTAAACCATGTGAGGAAAGACTAAAAGTACTGGGTCTACCAACTTTGAAAGATCAAAGAGAAAGAGGTGACCTGATTACAGTATTCAGGTCACTAAAAGGGATAGATTGCACTGATAGAAGAGATCCCCTAATTAAAGATGGGAAAGCTTTAAGAGATCATGGAAGTAATTTAAGAAAGACCACATGTCAAAAGGATGTGAAGAAATACAGTTTTCCATATAGATGTATAAATATGTGGAACAGCTTAAGTGATACAGTTCAAGCTTAAACAATACACGAGTTCAAATCTAAATATGATAATTGGAAATCAAAGATATAGATTAAGTAGGAACTGTACATGAAATATGAGTCTGAGTATGTTAGGAAATTAGAGAACAGATGACTGGACCCAACAAGTGTTGTTCCTTTTCTGTATACTACAATTAAGTAAATTCAATTAGGTAAATACATACACACATACATATCAAAAGGCCTTTTCCCCATTATATGGAGGGGTTGGAGAAGAATTAGAGGAGGAAAGGGCCTTTTGATACAAGTATATGTATGTACAATATCATGGTTATGAGAAAAAAAACATAAAACTAAACCCATTTCCAGGGGGTTGCATTTATTAAAAAATACATAAATGAATAAATATATAAAAAAAAAAAATTGTACATGTCAACAGTTAAGATACCACCATCATATCTAATATAATCTTTATATACCTTAAGAACCGAGACCCCTTTCTCCTTAAAATACACAGAGCACATTAAGTCTCCCCATAAATTTCTCTGCAAAGTATTACAGCAGGTCTCACTTGTGTAACAGAAGGAAGAGGAGAACAAGAAAAACTAGTACTTGTACCTTACATATGCCGTATGATTATTTTCTCTTCTTGCAACGAAATTTGCTTTCATAAGGGAACGAGTGCGGTATGGAGGAATCTTCCAAAGAGTTCTTTGTCCCTCCTGAGATCCTGTTGGTAACTCCAAGTGCAGGTCTCCCCCTGTACTATACATTTCTGTTACCTGTATAAATTAATTAAATGACAATTACTGTGTGATACACAGGCAGACACACATAGATATAGACACAGACACAAAGACACACACAGATGCAAAGACAATCTAAATATGATAATTGGAAATCAAAGATATTGATGAAGTTGAAACTGTACATGGATTTGAGTCTAGGCATGTTAGAAAATTAGAGAATAGGAGACAGGACCCCAGTGAGCACTGCTCCTTTCCTGTATACTACAATTAGGTAAATACAAACACAGACACACACACACACAAGAATTTAAGAACAAACTAGATGCTGAAAGATACAAAGACGGGTCACTACGAGCATAGCTCCCTTCCTGTATAATACAACTAGGTACATACACATACACACACACACACACACACTTCTGAGCTGTCAACACCTCTGAACTAGAGCTCCGAAGGCTGCTGAATAATACGAAAATTTTCAATAGTGCAAAGAAAACAAGAGGCTTGGTTTGTACTGAATGGGAGGGGGTGCACTTGTAGTAATCCAAAATTATTTTTTTGCAGTGTTAAATTGATCTAACATGAGAAAATGCAAGAAAATAAAAATTATGATTTTGAGCTGAATGTTGACTCAAATGCTGAGACCTCTGGAGGTGCTATGGCAAAAGTAAACATAAACAGAGGCCTTGAAACACCATGAGGGATGATTAGATTGTACAATGAAGACCCTTTTTCTGGTTTTGGTAGGTACAAAAGAAGAATCAGAAGTTGAATCTTAGACATGAAAAGGGAGATGAGTATTAATAGAAACTTGTGGGAGAAAGAATTCACAGAACTAAGGAACGAAATTGCGAATTCAACGAAAGACCTTTTCGAAGATAAAAATGAAATATGTGAACTAAAGAAAATAAATTCTGAACTAAATAATGAGCTAAGAGAATTAAGAAATATATAATGGAGATTAAATATGAAAATGAAAAGATGAAAATCAATGATACTACCAATAGTGAAAAAAGAGGTAAATCACAAAATACAGGCAATGTCTGAAAGAACTGAAGAAAACTTACATGAGTAAAATTTGAAGATTTAGAAATGGAATGAAAATGGAGAAAACAAAGATAGCTTTTAAAGAAATAGTACAACAACAGATGCAGGAAAATGCAAAGGACACAATTATTCAAGTAATCAAAGAAAAAGCAAATTGGGTCAGAGATACAGTGGATAAAAAAAAAGTGTATTGTGGTATATGGATCAAAGGAAAAAACATGGTCTGGTGAGGTACACGAGAGAAAAAGCAGAAAAAGAAATAGCAATAACAATTCTACAAGAAGTACAAGATGATGACCAGGAGGTAGAAAAAGATATAGAGGTGTACAGAATGGGACAATATTCTAAAGCAAGAAATTGACCTCTAAAGATAAAACTAATATTACAAATTGTAGCAGAAGACATATTAGCAAAATCAATTAAGTTAGCCAAGAGTGAACATTACAATATATGGATAAAAAGATAAATGAATGTTGAAAAAACAGAGAGAAGCAAAGAAAAAAAATGCGAAAAGAACGGAGACCAAAAGCAAGGAGTTCTAATGGAAGGTCTTAGACATGAGGCTGAGAAAATGGTACATTGAGGTAAGTGAAACAAAAGAAACAAAAAAGATGAAGGAAAAAAATTAAAAGTGGCCTACACTAACATAGATTAATCTCAGGATTGAATGAATTAAATGATTACCTGTCAGAGAGAGAGAGAGGAGAGAAAAAAAAAAAAAAAATGATATAATGGGAATTGTGGAGATGAAATTATGGGGTCCACTACCTCCTAATAGTGTTGGACAGGGGTTACACAATTATTGGAACAAAAACAGAAATGAGAAAGAGGGCAGTGGAATCATGGTCTTGGCCATGAAAAACTTAAATGTGATGGAAGGTTACTGAGGGTAAAAAAAATGTGGAAACGATCATGATAAAAGTTGAAGACAGCGACATGAAAAATAGAAAGTTTGTGGTGATTTGTGCCCCCAAAAATGGGCTCTTAGAAAGACGGCAAGCATTCAAAAATATTAGATGATACAAGGCATTCATTAAATGAGATACTGAAGGATGGAGGTAACTTGATACTTATGGGAGATTTTAACTGCAAAGAAATCTGTTGGGAAGAGATGACAGTGAAAGGCGGAGAGTATCTATGGGGAAATGTAGTACTTGACATGACCATAGAAAATACAGTGACACAATGGGTAAATGAAAATACTAGATACTGAAGTAATGAAGAATTGTCGAGGCTGGATTTAATATTTACAACAGAAACTGGAACTGTAGATAAAATTGAATACAAGACACTATTTGGAAAGAGTGTATTACACACTGTTTCAACATTTTCTTGTTCACTCTTTTCAGCTTACCTGCAGTGGATGAGGATGAGGGTTATGTAGTTGGATGAGAGGTGAATAGGACGAGTTAAGAGGCATCTTGACCCCTACCAATGGTCTAAGGCGGTAGGGGTTGCCAGTTCCTACTGCTCGCACCTGTTAAAAGAAGTCATACATTAAAATCATTGTACCCATACTAGAGCAAACATTGCATTAGACTCTATACCTAGACCATAAGGCTTTTTCTCTCTGATAAGGAAGTGATCAAAGCATTGACTCGCGCTACACACATACAATAACCTATTCATTGTCCCTCTACTTTAATGACTTGTGGATCAAGGGTCATACCTGTCTCCATCCACATTGCTTGCATCAGCCAGAGCTGATTTACCACCACTGTTTCATTACATGGCCATATAATTTTCTCATTCATTTACAACCATCCTTCATCCACTCCTATTTTATGCACTTTCTATTTCTTCCTTGGCAGACACGCCTCTTCCATCCAATGCTTCCATTCACCCAGTCCATCCATCTCATTTCTGTTTTTCCTCTCAAGTTCCTTCTGTCCACTATTGCTTTCCACACCTTTTCAATAGTCTTTTATCATTCATTTTTTTCACATGCCCAAACCCTCTCAATAATACTTTGATCAACCCTATCTATCATCTCTTCTTTTCATCCCCACTCTTCCTCACTTCCACATTTCTCACTCCATTCCTCCTCAAGACCCTCACCATATTCCTCAAGAATTTCATCTTAAACATGTTTAGGCTCTTTCCTTTCTGTCCCCTTCAAATTCCATCTCTCTGCTCCATACAGTACCATGGGCACATCACTCTTTTGTACAGCCCTTTCTTTTTGTTCATCCCCAAATAAATACCTACTTCTCATAACAGTTTTCATTCTCCTCACCCACCAAGCTGTCAAGCTCTCACTAACTTATCCCTTTTAGTTTTGTTTCACTGAACACTAACACATCCATTTCTTCTCACAAAAAATACTACTAATCTTTTCCTTTCAGCCTTCACCCATATCATATTCATATACACCCTCTAATGCTTTGACTTTTTGGACAACAATACAAGGTGGAGGACCCCTATATCTTTCTTTACATCTAATTTAGTCACCAGCAGTAGATTTTCTTGTTCTTTTTAGTAGATATTTTATTCTCGCACAAATGAAAAATGTGTAGCTCTCATCTGTAGGGACACCCCAAAACAGTCCTTGAAGTACTGAATGCATGTCACCATACAGTAAATAGACCAGCATTTGATGAGAATGATAAAAATATACTTACCACATATTTGTATGTGCCAACAGATGTGTGGACAAAGATTGTATTTTCTATGGGCCCTTCTTCTCTTCCCAAGAATACAACATCAAATGATGTATTCCCTCCTGGGCCAACCACCTGGAACATAAAAACATTAATAGAATATAAAGTACATAGCACCAATGCAGTGGATTATAATATAAGAAAAGCATGCCAACACCACCTTTCAGTTCACAAGGCCAGATACACAACTGAGAAACAATGTGCTCGATCAAAAACCTCTTGCATACCTATAAGGTGGTACATTTCATATCCATGTAGACTTCAATGATACCTTGTTAAAGCACAATTAGCTACCCTAGGTAAGGTTAATATGAACTGGGTGGGGCACTGGAGCAACTTTATGAAAATTCTAAATAACAATCTCACTTACTAATCAGAATATCTTGAGGTTATTCTTTCTTAACAGAAAAATGGTGAAAACCTGCAAGTGGTGGTCCCACAAAACCAGCATCAAAGAGAATTATCCCTGAGGCTTATCTCCAAAACCTATCAACACCCTCACCTCCATCTGTAAGTGCAGCCCTGGCAAACCAGCACTCAAGATCTCCATGAAGTGAAAGGCCCTTAAAAAGAAGTAAAATGCAACCTAACTTAACCTAACCTAACCTCCCCAAATTAACACCAAATTCAAAGAAGGCCACTCCAGCACACTGCTCATGAACATTACACAAGTACTAGAAAGTTTCAACAAAACAGCATCTCCAGAGGACTAATAGTTGACTTGACCTGTCAAAAATGATCATCGCAATACACATCTACAACAATAACAAAAAATGGATGACAAAATTTCTGGTTGGCAAAGAATAATGTGACTGAATAACCATATATCTGGGATTAAATAATTATATTGTGGAATCCTAACTTGCTCATGAGTGACCCCCCTACCCAAAAAACCATACCACATCACAGCTCTCACATATACAAATAACTTGACCACCTTCGTAGCACAAAACAGCAACTCCAGAAATGCTGTCATGAGCACAATAAAAAATATAAAAAAGACAAACTAGAGTCAAGACTGATTTGAAAAATAATGACAGCATCATCTCAAAAATCATTGGTTGCACTGCTTACTCCTGCCTGTGGACAAATATAAAAATCCTTGGCCTCACATTTAATATGAATAGGTAAACGTACTTCAATCCACACAGCAAGTACCTAATAGTAAAGGCAAACAAGAAGTGAAATTTACTACAATCATTCACAGGTACAGGATTTAGCCAACAGAAACCCTAAACAACTCGTATGAACCACAACTGACTGACTGCCTCCCCAGCATGAATCCCAGTAATCACGAAAACAAAGACATCCTGCAGACAACACAAAACAAACTGCTAATAACAGGATGCACCAAAAGCACCCTCAACTGACCACCTTCAATTCTTTACAAGTGTCTTAATCCCACCCATCCTTCTCATCACATCACTCAAGCTTAGTCAACTGGGAAAAAATAAATGGAAAATAAATGTCATTAACTTATATTAGTAGAAGGAAAGCAGTCACCAGTTGACACAGAGATCTTGGACTAAATCTGGAGACTGAGTGTCAGCCCCTTGGGGTTGCACCTCATGACAGAAGTGACAATGTTGACAAGGCTTGAGGTTGAGTGATAAGGAGATTATTTTCCTTGACATCTATCTTGCAAGAACACTTTGTGTAGGTACCCATTAATGGTTCCTCCAGATGAGAACATTCTATTACTGTTGTGTTACAAAAGCTATGTTTCACAAATGAAAATAGTTAGTTTCAAAGAATAACTAAAATAGTCCCATTTGGATTTTATTATAAGTGTTTGTTTGTTTTTTTCACAAACACCTTTCAAAATGAATCAGATTACATGGGACAATTTTTCTAAACAATATTTTGGGTAATTTTTAACCTAATTTGGTTGAAAAAAAAAAAATATTCCCATCACCAAAACAACAAAGCAATATCATAAACAAGCACTTCTCCAAAACAAGTTTCAAACCCACAACACTAGAAAACAGGAAAAATAACAAAAATGTATGCAAAATAAAGCTAAACACAGACTCTGTCCTACCCTTCACCAGCAGACAGAAAAAGCAACCAAAACTATAAAATCCACACACAGAAGGCCCAGACAAGATATCAAACTACCACCTGAAACATCTGGGCCCTGTAGCAATAAAAGCCCAGACAGATATCTTCAATAATTCGTGGTCACACAATGGCTTGCAACAATCTGGAAAAGAACACATATAATTCCCATCCTGAAACCGAAAAAAAACACTGGAGAACACAGCATCTTACAGACCTACCTATCTCCTTCTACTATATCTACACTGATGGAAAATTTTATCCTTGAAAGAACCAGAACAAGCATACCTACCTTGCCAAATCAATATAGTTTCAAAGACCACTCCACTAACAGTAATCACAAACATCACCCAGCAAGTACTGAAGGGTTTCAATAATAAAGTGTCACCTAACAGAACAATAATGGTGGCAAGACATATATAAGGGTTTTGATATAGTCCCTAGACACAACTGTCAAAAGAGATCATGGGAACTGAAATTCATAAACATGACAACAAGTGGCTGACAAATTTCCTAGTTGACATAGAATCCAGTAACTCATAACCATCTTCTATCAGGGATTAAAATAATACACAATAGTCTTGGGAGCAGTGCTATCACCAATGATCTTTAATCTATTCACATAAGACCTTCCCACCTCAAACCATGACCACAACACCATAGGCCTCCCATACACAGATGATCTAACAATAATTGCTCAGCATTGCAACTACACAATAGCAGCCAAAAACACTGAAACTGATCTCAACATGACAGAATTAAGACTGACAAAATTCAATACCTGCACCACCTCATTAATCTACAGTAACAATGCTAATTCCTGACTATGAATCTGAGAAGTACCTGAAGGTCAAACTAAATTATCAATCTCCCTCACTGGACAAAAACACCGTGGAGACCTCAAAATATGAAAACAATTCAAAAGAGATGATTTACATATGCATTCACAGCATAATATCTAACAATTAAGAAAAGAAACAAAGACAACCTACAAACAATATTCTGCTTAAAACCCTTGTAATGAAGTTAATATGAAGATGATTGGTTCTCTTTGGCAAATCCAAATCAAACCATATAACAACTCAAGCATTGCTTTCTACACACACAGTCATCTCTCTTCATAATATTACAATGAGCACATTTTGCACAGATACCAAGCATTATTCATCAAACTCCCACAGCAATCAACCCAGTCTAAGACGAGCAAGAATCGCATTGGCATGACTAAGTTAAGGGCATCACCCTCATCTAAAACAGCATCAATACAGAGCTGGCCTAGCAACAGACAGTAACTGCCTATAAAGGACATACGAGTACCTTACACTACACTATCCTACACTCACCCTTTACAGACAGTAAAGTGAGACCTCTCATTAACAGACGTTAATTAGCTGTGTTTGCTGTGTTTTCGCTATGTTTTTGGTGTTTTGGAGTGGTTTTTGGGTGGCATAGTGATTGCACTTACTAAACAACAGCACCAAGAACACTGAAAACACCGCAAACACAACTAATTAACGTCCGTTAATGAGAGGTCTCACTGTATTGTAAAATTTCTTTACTGAGTGACTTTTGGACTGAGCTGGTGGCTATTGCCAGATTATTGGAGGTTGCAGGTCTTCTCCAAGAGAGAACTAGGCCAATGGATTGATTGATCATATGATGTGTGCATGGTTGACCACCAATCCCAGTTTCTAAGGATTGAAAACCCACTTCCAGGTTCTAAAGTATCTATCTCTGTTCCCTAAACAGGAGTTACCTAAAACTACTTTATATGCTGCCATATCTAAAATGATTACCATATATACTTGTGTATAGTAAAAGTTTTTTGTGATCAAGTTTTAATTAAAAAAAAAAAAAATAGGGGTTAGACTATACGCAGGTAATGTTTTTGAATGTGTTAAAATTCATGTATTGTGGATGACTGTAATTTATCTGGTAGGCCTACAGTCGTACAGTACCTTTGGCTAACCTTAACAGTACCAGTAAGCTCCTTTAATCTGCCTCCTGTAGTCTACATTCTTCCTTTCTGTTGCTACACAAATATCAGGATTTAATTCACTATGTATACCACTTATACTCTACAAAAACTTTATATAAATGAAGACATGACAATGCTTTTTTTTCCTTTCTCAAATCTGCCTGCATTTTCATTTGCATGTGTTTACATCTCTGAGGTATTGCTTTCCCAAATCCCTTTTTGTCTGATATGTACCTATACTTTATAATAGTTTCAATTGTGTTCCTTATTCTGTCTCCCTCTGTTTACTTACAGGGTGCATATGGTAATTGTTTCAATATTTCAGGGACAGTGTGGAAAGACACGGGTAACCACACCACTCAAAACAAAAGCAACTGATCAGTATACATCAAGACTTTGTCCCAGCAACACCTTGTGTCCATGGAGAGTTTTACATTTCCTCGTCTATGGAAAAGGCATGCAGTACTTATGTTAATCTCTGCCAGACATAGTAGCAGCAAGATCTCAGAACCGCTAAAAGTGACTGAACAATTTGTCAGGACCGTCAGGAGGGAGTTGATTTCTTCTGACTAAGAGTATGAAGGTGTTGCCAAGAGGAAACATCATTTTCAATGATCAGACACCATCTGGGACACCGAATTTGTCACTCAATTCAAAGCCATGGTTGATGAAGAATCCAGATGGTCCATGAGGTCCATTGCCAGAGAGCTGCAAGTGTCTGAGGGCACCATAAGGAGGTGTTTGCATGAAGATATCAGATACAAGTCATACATGATGTGTAAGGGTCAACTCCTCTCCACAAAGATGTAGGAGAACCACTTCAAGAAGAGCAAGAAAATGCTCAACAAACTGAAGCACCCTCTGGAGAACATGCTCTGGTTCTTTTCAGACGAAAAGAACTTCTGCCAGGACCAGACCCACAACTCTCAGAACAGGTGGTTGGCTGTCTGTCCCAAGGATGTGCCAAGAGTTATGAACACCAAGTTTCTTGCAACTGTCATGGTGTTTGGGGTAGTCTGCAGCAAGGGCCAAGTCATGCCCCCGTTCTTCTTTCCCCAAGGGCTCAGGGTGAGCACTGAAGTGTACATCAACGTCCTACAAACCCATGTGAAGCCGTGGACTGAGGAAGTAGCTGCTGGTAGACCCTATGTGTGGCAACAGGACTCAGCACCATGTCACACCTCTACAAAATCTCAGAAATGGCTCTCCAACAATTTCTTTGACTTCGTTGGGCTTGATGTGAGGCCCCCTAACTCACCTGACCTCAACCCTATGGACTATTTTGTATGAGGTGCAGCTGAACGAAATACTAACCACACACCATGGAAGAGAAAGGATGATCTCATCAGTCAGATCAAAGTCGTCTTCACCAATCTCTCCAAGGAGGTCATGAAGAAGGCCTGTGCCAGGTTTCGAGGGCATGTTGAGGACATCATTGATGCCAAGGGCAGGATCACCAAGTAACGGGACACCAGAAGTGTGCTGATACAGTCTGTTTTCTTTTTTGCAATAAATGCATTTTCAACTAAATTGTGACTTTTTTGTGACCCTAAGAACAAAATAATTACTGTATGCACCCTGTACATCTATTTTGATTTCTTATATTCTTTACATTATAGATAAATGCATATATGTACCACTAATCTTGACAAAGGGGTTGTCGTTTGAAAGGCAAAACAGTATCTCAGTGATGTATACAATTGCAAATGAAGATGCATAAAAATTGGACAAAGGAAAAAAAGTATTGTTAATTCTTCCTTTTACAATAGGTATTTGTTTAAATAGAATACACAGTGGATGAGATTTTGCTCTTCATGTAGTAACAAAAGGAAAGGAACTTTCACTACGTAGAAGACAGGACCAAGGTAAAAAAACAAATGTAGTCAGTCATGAATGCATACAAGTATGGTATAAAAATTTTCATTTATATCAAAGGTTTCAAGTTGATTTCTTACCATTTTGGGGTGTTCTTGAATAAAAGTGAATGAAGACTATTTGTTATAAAACACATCAAGAATGATGCCCAGCACTGCAATATTGGACTATGGTAGGCCTACTAGTAAAGTCCAAAAGCTGGGGTCACATTGTACATAAAGTATATGAAAAAATCAGCTTAAAAAAAAAAAAAAAAAAAAAGAGAGAGGGGGTCACACTTTACATAAAGTCAGTTTATGCACAAGTATATACAGTATTCATTTCTATAATCTACTGTACATGACTATCACAACCTAAAACTTAATGGGTTTGCAAAAACCTCATTGCAACCTTAAATTTTTCAATTTCTATTGTCTACATGACAATCATGAACTATTTCTAGTCTTGTCAGCAACTGCCAATTTCACACACAATCATGAACTTGTACACCTTAACAATAGTTTATGTATGAAAAATTAGAAATGAAAACAGTAAGAATGAATATCCTACAAACTAGAATACCAAGTTATGCTTACAGTACTATGAACATAAAAATCAATCTTATCTGAGCATTCAAGGGAATAAAATCTTACCTTATCTTGAAAGAATGTACAGTGGAAGTGGAGGGTATTTCCTGATAACGAGTGTAATTGTACACTGGTATCAGGACTGCTATTATATACCACAACTTTCTTCATTAGGGGCATCCCTGTCGGACTGTTAAACAATCATTATACTGTACAGCTATATATCACATACATATTTAGTAATCACAAAGTCCAATACCAGAATATCCTCAACTGACAATATGAATATATGACAAATCTATCATTCCATATTTAACCCATTCACTGTGAAGAGCAGATCTCGACACCCAGACATTTTACCTTTAACTGCTGAAATTAGCTTTACTCCACGGCTGTTTAAAGATAAAGAAAATAAATCCTTCTACATACAGCAAGTTTGTGGAGATGGCCATGCACTCTCATACCGTGTGAAAAAAATGTAGGTGCTGCCACTAGTGAGCAACAGTGAAACTACTGAAGATGCTATAGTGATGTCAAACTACCTTAGCCTGCATGGTAATGATGTTCTTAGTTGACTGGATTTTGACATTATTTGAGAGCAGACACCTAAATGCAACACAGTGAAAGGGTTAAGATTCCACAATGACTAGACTATACTTACTGTTCTTTAAAATCTAAAAGTGGTGGGTTAAAAACGATATAATTTTTTGGTGGAACCCCTCTATCTTCAATGATATCACCATATCTGTTGGTAAACAAAAGCAACATAAATAGCTTTTAAAATCAATATCAATCAAATAAATACCTACATAATTTTTTTTAATTTGACGGAGAGATGCTGGATGAAAAAATATATATTTTGTACTACAGTAATCTTTAATGTACTAACATTAATTTGGAACATCAAAGGCTTTATCCTGATTAATACCATATGACTTTAGCGAGTCCTGAGAAGCCCCTGGACTTAAATGGTATCCTCAGACCCAGAAAACAAGCCACAACTAATTTAGCCCATTGTGGAGATTTATCTCAGTTCTATTTACAGCACTTTGAATATAAATATGAGCATTTTTTTCTATTGCTAATCTAAGGGTCTACATAACTGGCAAACATACACATATCACATGTCCTTCCCAGCCCCAGACTTTTCTGAAACAATGGCTATTACTGCCTCAGATTAAAATGAGTATGATATTCTTTTATGTAAACATATTAACATATATTACAAACATATCACCTATTAACTGCTTACAATCTATAAAAACAATCTCTGAAGAATGTAAGACTAATCCACATGACATTAAAGAATTACTTACCTTATTTCTGAATCCCCAGATTTTATTATCTGAAATAGAAGAGAAAAATAAGATATGGACTCTAATTTGAAAAAAATATATATTTTTTATATATATATATATATATATATATATATATATATATATATATATATATATATATATATATATATATATATATGCTTATAGTAGTCCGTCGCTGACGACGATGACGTTGCACCATGCCTAGAGGTGGTATTACGGCAGATGAACTTGCTGGTGGCTGTGGAGTCTGATTCTCAATTTGCATATACGGCTGCAGGTATCACAGGGAAAGTTGCCCTCTGCCTGATGTGCCACATGTCTTTGCCGTCTTCAATGTTCTGCCCAATTGTTGTAGGTGGAAGTGAGAGTATCTAAGCCATTTTGGCATGTAGATCGCCATTCTCTCCGATCGGCAGCAACATTCAATGGTGGTGGGTTTGATGCCACATTTTTTCAGCGTTGTTTTCAGATGGTCCTTGTGTCATTTACGTGGGCCCCCCGGGTGCCGTCTGCCCTCAGCAAGTTCTCCACAGAGAACTTTACATGGGAGTCTCTCTTCTGGCATGCGGATGGTATGCCCCAGCCACCGTAGTTGACGTTGGGTTAAGACTGTTTCCAGTGGGTCCATTTGTGTGCATTGACAGATTTCACTGTGAGGTACCTTGTGCCACCATTTTAGACCCATACACACACAAGATAAAGAACAAGAAATAGAAAAGGAAAGAGGAAGTACACAGGATGGGTAAATATGCAGAAAGAATAGGAAAAAGTCGACCACTAAAGATCAAATTAAGGTCACAAATGGCAGAAGTCCTAGCAAGAACAGGAAAATTAGCAAGAAACAAACACTATAAAATATATTAATAAAAAGACACATGAATGATGAGGAAAGAGAAAAAATTAAGACATTAAGAAAGAAAGCTAAAAAAAAAAAAAAAAAAAAAAAAATGAGAAATGAACGGAAACTGAGACAATGGAGTTCTATTGGAAAGTATTAGATATGAGGCTGAAAAAATAGTATATTAAACAAACAAAAAAAATGTTCAGAGAACAAGATGGAGGGAATAGAAAATTAAAATTAGCTTATACAATTACCTGTCAGAAGCAAAACCAAACATAATGGGAGTTGTGCAGACAAAATTAAGGGGTCCACTAGTACCAGTGTTGGATATGGATTACATAATCATTGGCTTAGAAATAGGGAGAAACAAGGTGGAGTCATGTTCCTGGTTATGAAAAACTTAAATGTGACAAAAGTTACATATGGAGAGAACAGGGTAGAGATGATCTTGATAAGAGTTGAAGATAGCGACATGAAAATCTGAAAGTTTGCAGTGATTTATGTGCCTCCAAAAATGAGGTCTTGGAGATTATTCCAAAATGTTAGATGATACAAGAACTTCATTAAACAAGATGCTGAAGGATGGAAATGAAGTAGTACTCATGGGAGATTTTAATTGCAAAGAAATATGTTGGGAAGACATGACAGTGAAAGGTGGAGAGGATCAATGAGGAAATGTATTACCCAACGTGACCATAGAACAATGATACAATGGGTAAAAGAAAACACTAGATTTAGAAATAATGAAGAACCTTCAAGACTAGATTTATTATTCATGTCAGAACCTGAAATAGTAGACAAAGTTTAATACAAGACACCAATTGTGAAGTGACCACACACCACTGGAGTTAGAACTAATGGAGGAAATATATATAAAGAGAAATGAGAAACACAGAAAAGGAAGACTGATGTATAGTAAACGGACTTTGAGAAATTTAGGAATTTTTTTTCTTAAAGTGAACTGGGAAAAAATCTACAAGGAAGAAACACAAGTGGAAAAAAAATGGATGATTCTATTGAAAATCTATAAAGAAGGAGTGGATTAATATGTTCCAAAGCAAAAACAGGAAAAGGTGTATATTAAGTGCTGGTTCAATAGGTGCAGTGCAGTGAAAGACAGAAAAGACAAAGCTTGGAAAAGACGGAGAAAAGACAAAAAACCTAGAATATATAAAAATATGTAGGGAAGAAAAAAGACACTATGAAAAAGACATAACAGAAAAATGTAAGGATCAGCCAAAACTATTCTATAGATATGTAAATAGTAAACTAAAAAATAAACAGGAAATAGTGAAACTACACCAAGGGAATATGGAATACACAGAAGATGAGAAATGGTTGAAGTCATGAACAAACGTCAAGTCGTTTTTCACTAGAGAAAAAATACAACATTGGGATGAAGGGAGAGAAGTGAAATTCCCTCCCTCCATGAGGGAAATAATAGTAACACAGAAAGAAATAATGGATCAAATAATGAACCTTGATGTCAGGAAATCGCACATCCCAGATGGAATAGCAAATTGGATATTAAAAGAATGTAAAGAAGAACTAACAGACAAAATATATAACATAATAAGTTGCTCACTCAAAGAAGGAAAAATACCAGAAGACTGGAAAAATGCTGATATTGTACCAATTTATAAAGGAGGAAATAAGGAAGACCCAACAAATTACAGACCAGTTTCCTTTACAAGCATGGCCATTAAAATTTGTGAAAAAGTTATAAAAAGTAGATGGATAAAACATCTGGAGGAGAACAATATACTAAATCCAAGACAATTCAGATTTAGACAAGGAAGATCATGTGCCACAAATTTGATCTGTTTTTACTCAAGACTACTAGACATAATACAAGAAAGGGATGGATGGGCTGATTCTGCATTCCTAGATCTACAAAAAGATTTTGATAAAGTCCCTCACAAAAAACTATTATGAATACTGGAAACCATAGGAGGGATACAAGGTAAAATATTGAAATGGATGGAGAACTTTTTGCATGAAAGAAAAATGAGGGTAGTGCTTAGATATAAGAGTGCTACTTGGGAAGAGGTAATTAGTGACGTTCCACAAATATCAGTATTAGCTCCAATTATGTTTGCTATTTATATGAATGACATGGACGAGGGTGTGGAATATTACACAAGCTTCTTTGCAGATGATGCAAAACTGTAAAAGAGAGTATTGAAACAGACTGACTCACTACAGAGAGATCTGTTTAGGGTTTGGGAATGGAGTCAGAAGTGGGAAGTGGAATTCATCATTAAGAAATGTAGCATAATGGAATTTGGAAAAAGTAAAAAAAAAAGGATATCAGGACAATATAAAATTGGTGAAAAGGAAGTAAAGAAAGTGGGATCTGAAAAAGACCTGGGGGTGATCATCACAAAAGATATGTCCCCTGACAAACATATAAACAAAATTGTCGGCAAAACCTATAACTTGCTAAGATCAATAAAAGTGGCTTTTACTTACTTGGATGAAGAAATAGTAAAGAAAATACTAGTCACACTGATAAGGCCTAAACAGGAGTACGCAGCAACACTGGTCACCCAGTACTAAAAATAATACAAGGAAGATTGAGAGAATCCAGAACTAAGAAGATGGCCCCTACACTATCAAAAATGTCATATGAAGAAAGATTGGCAAAACTAGAATTACCGACTCTGAAACAAAGAAGAGAAAGAGGTAACTTGTTGACCATCAACAGAATTATGAGAGGTGTGAAAATCCTAGAAACAGATGACTTACTAAATTGGGATAAGAGAAACACAAGAGGACATGGAAGGAAATTAAAAAAGGACAGTTATAGATGAGATCTGGAAAGAGAGAGAGAGAGAGAGAGAGAGAGAGAGAGAGAGAGAGAGAGAGAGAGAGAGAGAGAGAGAGAGAGAGAGAGAGAGAGAGAGAGAGAGAGAGAGAGAGAGAGAAAGAGAGAGAAACTTTCCATACAGAATGCAGAATGGTGGATGTATGGAACATACTAGACAAAACAATAGTGTGTGCAAAAACAATACAAGAATTTAAGAGCAAATTAGATATGGCAAGATACAGAGACAGGACACCATGAGCATAGCTCCCCTTCCCGTAAGATACAACTAGGTAAATGCACACAGTATATAGAAAAGCAAGTTCAACAGGCATAATGGCAGCAAGGAAATGGAGGGAGCATTCCAATTATCTCCACTAACCTCACCTTAACCTGCCCCAAGTTCACTACTGTTAACCAACATCCTGCATTATTATTATTATTATTATTTTTTTTATAGGAACAATTGCATAATGATGACTGTTTCCCAACACAAATTACAAGCAGGTGATACAAACATACCTAGCCCCATTTTTCTCGGAACATTTAATTTAGGGAAAAGTTAATGAATGAATAAATGAATAAATGAATAAATAAATATAAACACACACATAAATAAATACAAAATAATAAAAGCCCCCTAAAAAATGTGAACTTGAATTTGACCTACCTAGGTCACTCAAGGTTTTTAAACCATGAGAAAGGTCATACAAATCCCTCAATACCATACATTAGTAAACATTTCTCTTCGCTCCTTTTTTCAGTTAAGGCCTTCTTTTCTGACCCTAACCCAAGGTCAAACTATGCATTTTTCACTCTTGTGACCCACAGGATTATGACTGAGAAAAAGGATGAAGATTATTTTGGTCTTAGTTTGGTGCAAATCAGAACTTTTGAGAAAGTTTGAGCCAAAAATATAATTCAAACATATTTTTAAAAATATTCTTAGAATATTAGAAAAAGAAATCAAAAACATATTTCCATTTTTGATGACCTTGACCCAAATACTACCGTAATTTAGTGTCATAAAAGGATCAATATTCACCTTCATTAAACCTGACTCCCACTTATCCATTTATTTTCCCTTGACATAAATATGACGCAAGGAAACCTGACCAAAAACAATACTTCACCCCTGGACTATGTCCAAACGAGGTAATTCCGCATTAAACCAACCCCCCTAACAACCTAAGGCACCTGTCATTCTGACGCCCTTGTTCAGTAGTCACAAACTACCTGCACGAACTCCCTCACGGATGATCCAAAATGCAACATTCATTTTCATGTTAAAAGTTCTCCATCTACATCATGCCAGCGTCGCTGGGCCAAGAGGCTCCTGCTGCCCCCACTATCAGGCCGCCATCCTGTGTGTAGGCGGAGTCGCCATCCTATCACCCCGTCAGGACTAGCATCCGTCGGAGAGTGATAACTGTCCCCTTGCATCACCCTAACACCCCTCACCATCCACCCACCCATCCCCTTCCATTCCGCTACCTCGATCTCCAACACCTGCGTATTGATGGGTCTCATGTCCACTGCGGTACATACCAATGCGTGCCAACAGGGGCCCCTGCTGTGCAAAATATTATAATGGCCAGCACGTCTACGGACACGTCTGCCCATTGTAATCAAATGGGTGTCCAGTGCGCACCGTCTAACGAGGCATTTACTCTCGCTCCTTCTCTTTAAATCATGTCCCCCCTCTCCTCTCTCGCTCGCTCGCTCTCTCTCTTGCTGGATGTAAGTGTTAAGAGGAGCAGTAGCCAGATCTCTCTCTCTCCCTCCCTACCTCCTTCCCTCCCTCTCTCTCTCTCTCTCCCTCTCTTGCTCTCTCTCTCTCCCTCCCTCCCTCCCTCCCTCTCTCTCTCTCTCTCTCTCTCTCTCTCTCTCTCTCTCTCTCTCTCTCTCTCTCTCTCTCTCTCTCTCTCTCTCTCTCTCCGAACTCGGGCAACTTTCTCTCACGCAGTCACACTTTCACTCTCATGCCAGTACTTTCCCTGTTGTACAAACAAATATTTCCCGAACCGTTGCGGGACCCAAGCAGGCACTGGCTCGGCCGCACGACGACGACCCCCACCACCACCTCGCTTTCTCTCACTCTCGTTCTCGCACGACCACACTCTCGTCCTCACTCGGCCCGCGGGCCTTGGGGGGGACCCCGAACTTGCGCTTTCGCTGCCCAGGCCACCACGTGGTGCCACCAAACCACGTCTTAAGTTGTACAACTACTTTATTAGTTCGCATCGGATATGCTCTACGTCCTTGCACACTAACGGCTACAACCATCACATTTGTCATCCCAAGGATTTGGTGTGTGTGTGTGTGTGTGTGTGTGTGTGTGTGTGTGTGTGTGTGTGTGTGTGTGTGTGTGTGTGTGTGTGTGTGTGTGAGAGAGAGAGAGAGAGAGAGAGAGAGAGAGAGAGAGAAAGAGAGAGAGAGAGCAATTCTAATTACATAAGAACATAAGAATGAAGGAGACTACAAGAGACCATAAGGCCTACACAAGGCAGCTCCACATCCATCACCACCTGTCATCCCCACCCATAAAGTTTTCTAACCGTTTCTTAAAACAACTGATAGTTTCAGCGCTCACTACATGGTTACTACATCTATTCCATTCGTTGACCACCCTTTGAGTAAATCAATTCTTGCTTATTTCCTTCTTAAATATAAATTTGTCCAGTTTTAATCCATTCCTGCCAGTCCTGCTCTGTTGTTTTAATATGATGACCTTGTTAAAGCCTTTGTTATCATCATTGAGCCTGAGCCTTTGAGAATGACATGGGAAGGTTCAAGATATCCCCATCAAATCTTTGCACTCCTCTGCTTGTTGTTGTTGCTGTTGTTGTTGTTGTTGTTGTCGTCGTCGTCGTCGTCGTCGTCGTCGTCGTCATCGTCGTCGTCATCGTCGTCGTCGCTGGCTGGACCGGATACCTCTACAGCCCCGCGGGAGCCGCGTGGTAGTTGCCAGATTCCATTTTTTGTTGGATTTCCAAGACTAAATTACATTAATATTCATTTAATAATAAAACATTATTGATATCCTATGTTTAGTAGTACCCTTGCATTTTTTTTTCCTATGGGGGTCCTAGTTTGGCTGCTATATTATAAAACACACACACACACACACACACACACACACATACACACGCACACATATACACATACACGCACAACATACACACACGCACGCACGCACCCACGCACGCACGCACAACACACACACACACACGCGCGCGCACACACATATATACACACACACAAAATACAGTAGGGAGCCTCTTCCCTTGATCCTGTGAGCACGTGTTTATTGAGGTTACGAGTTAATCCCGGCCGGCCTTGTGTTTGTGTTTGCCGCCTCGATCCTCCTTCTCCTCCTCCTCCTCCTCCTCCTCCTCCTCCTCCTCCTCCTCCTCCTCCTCCTCCTCCTCTTCAAACGACTCCACTAACTGAGCGACCATTTCACTGGTCCTGACTCAAGTTGTTATACAATCACCACCGCATCGTCATCATTATCTTTATCACCCCACCTTCACCATCACTACCACCACCATCATCATCATCACCATCGTCATCAACATCAACATCATTATCTTTATCACCCCACCTTCATTATCATCACTACCACCACAATCATCATCATCTTCGTCATCATCATCATTATCTTTATCACCCCACCTTCATTATCATCACTTCCACCACCTTCACCATCATCATCATCATCATTATCACTCCCACCTTCATTATCATCACTACTACCATCATCATCGTCATCATCATTATCTTTATCACTCCCACCTTCGTTATCATCACTACCACCACCTTCACCATCATTATCATCACCCTACCTTCATTACCATCACCTTCATCATCATCCTCACCATCATCATCACACCGAGATCTACTTCGCGGGAAGGGGAGGGGGAAGGAGGGAGATGAGGTACTTCAATGCATCACACGGAATTTTTTCTCAATCTCCCCCCCCCCTCCCCCGAGACACTAAAATCTCTCCTTCTCCTCCTCCTCCTCCTCCCCGGGTGAGGCTATTTTCATTCTAGATGCCGCCGGGCTATTTTATTCATCTCCACGGCACCCCCTTCGGTGGGGGAAGTTTATGATATTAATAAAGGAATAAATAAATAAAATACAGAAGTAATACATACGAATATAAATCGATACATAAATACAAATAAATACATAAATACAAAAATATAAATAGATACATAAAAATCAATAAATACAAATAAATACATAAATACACAAATTAAAATGATCTAAATACTTGATCCCTGTTCTCCTCTAAAAGGAATAAATAAATAAATAAATATAAATAGATACATAAATAAATAAATAAATAATAAAGATACTTAAATAAACCAATAAATACCAATAAATACATAAATACACAAAATACAATTCGTTTAAATACTTGATCCCTGCTCTCTTCTTAATCCCTCCCGATCTCCAGCCCACAGTTTCCGATCTCCAGTTCTTCGAACATGACCTCATTACTACTAAACCAGAACGGCCCCGCCCTCCCTCCCTCCCCTGCCTCAGCCACCAAGAGTGGCGTTACGAGAGAAAACACCGAACAAACCCGAACGCCTCATTCCGTGTTTACCTCGCAAAGAACAACAGTCGTTGTAGGAGAGAAGCCAAACGCAGAGTATGGGATCCAATGTATTTAAAGGTCAGATATCAACAGATATACCATTCACTAAAAATCACCGAAAAAGTATTTTTTAAAAGCATACAAATAAAGTTTTTACCTATTACAGAAGAATTTATTCAGAAAAATTCACTTTCAATTGCGCCTCGCATACCACTTTTCCGAAGTCTAGATATTCAGAATAACAATATTGTTTGTTTGGCAACTGTGACGTCACGAACGCGGAATTCCCCGAACCTTTCCCGAAGCGCACGGGCGGAATGCTTCGAATAGCAGACGACGCAATGAAATGAAGACAAAACTGTTTTTTGCCAAATTTGATAAGATGTAGATGGTGGAATTATATAGAATAGTGTCAGTATGTTTTTTTTATGTACATTAAACTGTAAATACAAAAAGTTATGGAAGTCTTGATATCTGACCTATAAATGTCAGATATCAAGACTTCCATAACATTGCTGCTTTTACTCAACAACAGTCGTTCCTTCTCTTTACCACCCTACGCTCTGCCCCCGAAAAACGTGACCGAATACTCTACAATGAACAGGTTGGATCAAATGCCGACCTCCTCCACTACCTGGGCGCTTGCCCCGCCACCTCTTTCCTCAGGCGGAGACCACTGGCTCCCCCTGAAGGTCTTGTGAGCCGCCTCTGCTGCCTCCAAAGCCCCTATGAGCTCCGTCAGCTACTAGAGCGTCCGCCGCCGCTCTAACAGCTGCAGCCTCTCTTTTCTACTGCCCCCTATCCTCCTGTGACTAGCTACACTATCCCACTTCCTCTCTACAAGGTGTGTCTTACATAAACACCACCGCACGAGCTCAAACAAAGCCCGTGGGAGTGACACTTCACCCCCGCCAAAAAAAAAATATATATCCGCCCCCCACCTCCCCTCCTCTTCCGTCTCATCATGACGTCAACTTGGTTCCTGGCCCCCCGGTCCTTCCAGCTGCTCCACTCATGCATTCCGAGCGAGCGGGATTGAACGTTATGATGCAACGCTCAGGCGATTAATTAATTGGCGCCCACGCAAGGCCAAGGCCCGTGCACGAGGCTCCACTTCACACACACACACATTACGATAATAGCTCTATCCCTCCCAAGACAGGACCACAAAAAAAAGCTCGAGTGATCATACTCTCACTAGCTCTCTCTCTCTCTCTCTCTCTCTCTCTCTCTCTCTCTCTCTCCCTCCCCCTCTCTCTCTCACTCCAACCACTATCCTTCTCACGACGATCCATATTCTTTCAATTCTCACGACCCTCAATCCTTTCCGTCAACTTTCACAACCAAACTTTGAGCAAACTCTCACGACCGTCATTTTCACCCAATAGCGCCCACAACTCTTAGCCACTCATCACCAAGCACACTCCCCCCCCCAACCCCACCACATGGTCATGACCACGGTGGTCCTTTCTTACTCACGAATTCTGTCACAACCACACCTCTCACGGCACTCACGAACACTCACGATACTGGCTCTCGAAAACTCACTGACCCTCTTACGACACTCATTGACACTCTCACGACATTGACTCATGACACCCACTCTCACGACACCCATTCTCACGGCACACACGACAGACTCTCACATCCACAAATTAACTTAACATGGACACGACATTTAAGCACGACCACAACACACTCATTAACCTGCATGACCAGACTTCAACCACTTCTCGTGCGACAAGCTGACTCTCACAACCACATCATTTTCACTCTCACGACTTTCGTTCTCACACCTAAGTCACAATCCCACTCGCATAGCAACACTCCACTTCCTTCCGCCCGGTACTCCCACGGCACGGCACGGCACGACACGGCAAGGCACGGCACGACACGGATACACTCTCGCTTTCCTCTGCTCTCAGCAGTCTTCTTTTACTTCGTGTACATCAGTAACTGCCAAGTGCCAAGATAAGAGAGAGGGAAGAAGGTGGAGGGGAGTGGAGTATGTTAGGGATGGAATGGGTGGGAGTGATTTTTAATCCTTTGTTTTTTGGCTACCTCCCTTGTAAGGAGAAAAAAGCATTTGGTATATGTATGTATGTATTCAAGTAGGTGCCCAGATAAGAGGGAGGGAAGGGGGTGGATGGGAGTGGAGTATGTTGGGGATGGAATGGGTGGGAGTGGAGTATGTTGGGGATGGAATGGGTGGGAGTGGTTTTTATGCCTTTGTTTTTTTTTTGGCTACCTCCCTTGTAAGGGGGAAAAGGCCTTTGGTATATGTATGTACATCAGTAACTACTAAATACACCTGAGAAAGAAAGGCTGGACGGGGCGGGAGTGAGGGGAAAGTGTGTAGAGGGAAGAAGTGATGGGAGAGAATGGGCGGAGAGGGTAACGAGGGGAAATAAAAGGTGGAAAGGGAAGAGGTGAGGAGAACATGGGTGAAGAGGGAAGCAGTGAGGGGAAAGAATGGGCAATGAGGGAAGCAGTGAGGGGAAAGAAGGTGGACAGGTCTGCAATGAGGGGAGAGAGTGGACGAGGCTGCAGTGAAGGCAAAGAGAGGGTGGAGAGCGCTATGGCGAGGGGAAAGAGGGTGGAGAGGGATACAGTGAGGAGAGAGAAAGGATGGAGAGGGGAGCAAGGGGGAAATGGTGAACATGGAAGCAGTGAGGGGAGAGAAAAGGTGGAGATGAAACAAGAAAAGGAAAAGAGGGTGAAGAGGGGAGCTGCAGTTTGGAGAGACAAATAGCAAAGAGGGAAAGAAGGGGTGGAGGGGAAGGGAGTAGAGGAAGAGAGAGTGAGGAGGGGAGTAGAGGAAGAGAGAGTGAGGAGGGGAGTAGAGAAGAGTAACACTGGGCGAAGAGGAAGTCTAAGGAAAGAAGGGGTGGAGAGGAAGGAAGTGAAGGAAGGTTAATAATGGGGTGGGGACAGCCAAAAGAAAAAGAACAAAGACCGTGGGAGTGACATTTCACTAATATATATATATATAATATATATATATATATATATATATATATATATATATATATATATATATATATATATATATGTATGTATGTATTGGGGACGGGGAAGGACGGGAGGCAACGGCTCCCTTACGAGATGAAGAACTGAAGCCACCGAAACGAGACGAACTCAACTAAAGCGATCAAGTTGTTTCATCACAGGAAAAAATATAATAATAACAAAATAAACGCTTCTCCAACTTCCTGCCTGCCCCCTGCGCCTCAACTCAAAGAAGATAATGGAATGATGATGATGATGACGATGGTGATAGTGGTGGTGGTGGTGGTGGTGGTGGTGGTGATGATGATGATGATGATGAAGATGGTGATGGTGGTGGTGATGGTGGTGGTGATGATGATGATGACGATGGTGATGATGATGATGATGATGATGATGATGATGATGATGATGATGATGACGATGATGACGATGACGACGATGACGACGAGGATGGTGACTGCTTTATCTTCGATCTTATTTGCCTCCCCCCTACCTGACATTCCCTCCACTCCACCCCCTCCCTCCCTCGCCTCACTTATGCATGGTCAGTTGTCCACGCATTGTCGGCCTCGTCGTCAGTCGAGGTTAACCTTGACCTCAAGGGCACAGACGAGGGGTGCAATCCTGTCGCAATTCAAGGTCGACTCACGCTTGTGCAACCCTTTCCCAGTTCGATTCCCGTTAACCTTGATGTTAATATAATAATAACAATGATAATAATAATAATGATAATAATAATAATGAAATAATAATAATAATAATGAAATAATAATAATAGTAATATGCAACAATAAACGAAAGCAAGTTACGCATTTTTTCGTTCATGTTTATATGAAAAAAGAATCCTATTCATATTGCCCAATATCTCCCACCGAGTAAAGCCTATCTACATACCAAAAGGCTTCTTCCCCCTTATAAGGGAGGTAGCCAACCAACAAACAAACACACACACACACACACACAAATTTAAGAGCAAACTAGAGGCTGCGAGATACAAAGACAGGACACCACGGGCGTAGCTCCCCTTACCGTAAGATACAACTAGGTAAAACAAGGTAAATCACATACACACACACCTTCGTCCACTGCTCGGGCCAGAAGCAATGCAGCTAGGTACAGCTTATCTACAGCATGACCCGTTCGCAATATGATGCACGATCTAGGGCAGCATATGCTACAAGTGTGGCACCAGTGTTACAAACCAGGCCCCTACCCCTCCCCTCCCCCCATCTCTTTATGACCATGTTCTAGACCAGAGCGACTGATACCAAGGCCATCAATCTAGATCATCACCTAGACTACAACCTAGATTACTGTTTCTAACTCAGTTTAGAACCTTGTTTTTCAGAGCTGGTGGAATTCCGATCCCCATCTTCGGGGGTGCCCCCCCACCTTCCATCCCCCTCCGGTTCCCTCCCCACCTCACGAGCAATAAGGACAATAATAGGCTGTTTTGGTCCCCTCCACTCACGACACCCAATCTGAATACATATCTTGTTAACACACCAAAGGAATGGAGGCCGCCGTTTGCTTTCAGGCAAGTGAGTGACTCCAGGTGACGTCACAAGGAGTGTGAAGGATCACCCAAGAGTAAGGCGCATACGCACGCGCGCGCGCACACACACACACACACACACACACACACACACACACACACACACACACCTCGTGGCGCTGTGGTTAGAGTGCTCGCCTGGCACTACGGCGGTCCGGGTTCGACTCCCACCCAAGGCTGAAATAATTTCAGTATCGCTGCGCTGCGGGGTGTTACTCCAACTCGTGGGCGGGGAGTTGGGTGTGTGTGTGCATGTAAGGTCACAGTATTACCCATAGATCGGTCATACGAGCTCTGAGCTCTCATCCTGGAGGTTAGTAACTGTCGATCACGAGTCCAACACGTGATCCATGACCATGGTGAATCTCTCTCTCTCTCTCTCTCTCTCTCTCTCTCTCTCTCTCACACACACACACACACACACACACACACACACACACACACAACGACGCACAAATTAAAAATATGGAGGAAAAAAACATAACCTACAGTTCCAATGCTGGGACTTACGATATCTACGCAGAAGGCGAACGCACAGAGCCACCATTTAGAATGCGGCACAAAGAACACCCCCCCCCACACACAACAAACCATAAATGGTGTCGCCCTGCAATAGATGACAATGGCAGTGGCCAAGTCTGCCCACAGAAGGAGACCTTTCAAATGAATGCAGAAACGAATAAAAATAAATAAATATATTGATGAATTAATTAATTAATTTAAAAAAGTGTGACAAGTCAAACAAAATAATTGTTAGGCTAAAACAACACCCCCACCCCCCCACCACACACACACACCTATAGAAATAACAGAGGACAGAAGGGCACCTACACGACGTGGTCCACCGAGAAGGACGTCGGAGAGAGTTACCTCCCCGGCGCCCATCCACTCCGTCAACTTCACCTTCATCTGGAGACGAGGACTGATTGGTAAACAGGACAGCCAAAGTGGGTCTCGGCGCATTCGAAGGCAGGTGCGAGTGCACACGGACCTACATAACACATACAACAATGCAGACACACAACTCATACAAAACTCACGACAGTCCTCGCACACCAAAATACAAATCACTGCCGATGCCAATACATACGTAACACGAGCAACGCATACAAATCAATACGATACACGAAATACAGTTACAAAATATACAGGGTATGAGCAAGTTAATGCGCGAACGCGCGCGTACACACACATACAAAGAGAGAGAGACTGAGAGAGAGAGAGGGGGGGAAGAGATAGAACGAGAGAATGGGGGGTGAGAGAGAACGATAGAGAGGGAGAGAGAGAGAGAGGGAGAGAGAGAGAGAGAGAGAGAGAGAGAGAGAGAGAGAGAGAGAGAGAGAGAGAGAGAGAGAGAGAGAGAGGGAGGGAGGGCGAGAGAAAGATGGGGGGAGAGAGAGATAGAACGAGAGAGTGGGAGGGTGAGAGAGAACGACAGAGAGAGGGAGAGAGGGGGGGAAGACAGAGAACGAGAGAGAGAGGGGGGAAGAGAGATAGAACGAGAGAGTGGGAGGGTGAGAGAGAGAGAGAGAGAGAGAGAGAGAGAGAGAGAGAGAGAGAGAGAGAGAGAGAGAGAAAGAGAGAGAGAGAGAACGATAGAGAGAGAGAAAGAGAGAACGAGAGAAAGAGAAAGAGATGAAGAGCTATAGAGAGACAGAAACAGAGACAGTGTGAAAGGGTCGAGGGGAGTTGGTTAACGTAAGGGGCACTAATTACTCACCTCATTCATATGTATGGATACCCCATCGACCAGGTACCGCAGCTCGTTGTCCACCTGGATAAAGGCTGCGAAAAGAAAGAGAACAAAGGAATTAGTATATGTTATGTTGTTATGCGCTCGACCTCCTCCTCCACCGCCATCGCCACACCACATCCGCACTTTTCAGAAACGATACGACATTATCGGTGGTGTGTCTGCCTCTTCGAGATAGGGGAGGGGGAGGGGGAGGGAGGGGGGACAGGGGACGTAAGCCAAGTTATGACAACATTACACATTATGGGAAATGACGTTTGGCCTTCTCCCCCATAAAAAGGCACACACACACACACACACACACACACACACACACACACACACACACGCACACACACGCGCGCGCGCGCGCGCGCGCATACTATATATATATATATATATATATATATATATATATATATATATATATATATATCCTTAGCTGTACCACGCTTCAATTTCTGCATGTATGCCTCCTCGAGGTTCTCGATGTTGATGGTTTAGAATTAAAGTGAATTGTGGTTGATATATATATATATGTATACACAAACGTGAGCCAAGTTTCAGTAACAAAATCTATGGATAATAGAATAAATGAAGCGAAGCTTTAGAAGGCAACACAAACGAGGACGTGCAATCGCCACGACGACCGAACCGCGGACCTGCAAGACCACCACCTCCACCTTCACCTCCACCTCCTCCTTACGACCAGGTTTCCTCCACCTCCCACTCCTGCTGTCCCATATACGTCGATCATTTGCGAGAGAACGACGGAGAAAGGGATGGGAAACGGGTGGGGTGGGGTGGGGTGGGGTGGGGTGGGGTGGGGAAGGGAAGGGGAGGCGGGGAGGGGAGAGGAGGGGAGGCAGGAAGGGAAGGGAAGGGGAGGCGGGGAGGGGAGGCAGAGAGGAAAGGGGAGGTGGGAGGGAAGGGGAGGCAGGGAATAGGGGAGGAGGGGAATAAGGGAGGGGAAGAGAGAAAAGGGGAAGAGGAGAGGGGAAGGGAAGGGAGGAAAGGGGAGGAGGGGAGTAAGGGAGGGGAAGGGAGGAAAGGGGAGGAAGAGAGGGGAGGGGAGGAAAGGGGAGGAGGGGATGGGAAGGGAGGATAGAAGAGGAGGGAAGGGAGACGAGAAAAGAGGGTAATGGGAAGGAATGGGGAGAAGAGACAAGGGAAGGGAGAGAGGGGAAGAGGGGAGAAGAGGGAAAGGAAGGTGAGGGGAGATGGCAGTGGAGTGGAGAGGAAGGGGAGGGGAGGGAGGTGAAGGGGAAAAGGGAGTGAGGGGAAGGAAGGGGAAGGGGAAAAGGGAGGGAAGGTGAAGGGGAAGAGAAGGAAAGTAAGGGAAATGAGAGGGAAAGGGAAGGGCAAGAAGATAAGAAGTAAAGAGAATGGAAGGGAAGGAGTTAGAAAAGGAAGAGGACGGGAGGGAAAGGGAAGGGAAGTGGAAACAGAGGGGAGATGGAAAGAGCGGGGAAAGGGGAGGAGGTGGGAGAAAAGGGAAGGAAGAAGGAAGGGGAGAGGAGGGAAGGGAAGAGAAAAGGGGAGAGGGAAAGGGAGAGGGAATGGGAGAGGGACGGGAGAAAGAAGAGGAAAGGAGAGGGGAAGGGAGGGGAGAAGATGAAAGGAGAGGGTAAGGGAGGGGAGGAGATAGGGAATGGATTTAGAGAAGAGAGTAAGGAAAGGGGAGAAGAGAAGAGGGGAAGTGTGGGAGGGAGGTGAGAGGGAAGGGAAGGGAAGGGAAGGGAAGGCAAAGGAAGGGGAGAACTGGACGCGGCGCCATGCCGTCGACGGCGAGGCTCCGGACTGATTGAGAGGGAGGGAGGCAGGGAGGGAGGGAGAGGGACAGAAGGGGGGGGACAGAAGGGGGGGGGAGAGGGTAAGGGAGAGGGGGTGAGGGAGAAAGGGAGAGGGGGCAAAGGAGGGAGAGGGGGAGAGGGGGCAAGGGAGGGGGAGGGGGCAAGGGGGGAGAGGGGGAGAAGAAGCGAAGGGGAGGGAGAGAGGAAGAGAGGGAGAGAGGGGGGGGAGGCAAGTCCACACAGAAGCCATCTGGAGTGTGCAGATGCAGCCCTTCTTTTGGCAACGATGCCGCGTCCGCATTAATCAGTTTAGGGCGACGGAATCTTATTTCGCAAAGACAGTCAGACACACACACGCACACGCACACACACACACACACAGATAGAGAGAGAGAGAGAGAGAGAGAGAGAGAGAGAGAGAGAGAGAGAGAGAGAGAGAGAGAGAGAGAGAGAGAGAGAGAGAGTGAGAGAGAGAGAGAGAAAGAGAGAGAGGTCCGATGACCATTTGCCACTTTAGCAGCACTTCCATAGCCTCGACAAAAACCACCAGGACATTCACCAAGAGCACGAAGACGGTGCCAGAACAACAGCAGTCCAGTAAGCGAGTGGGCGGGGGTGGGAGCGGGGGGGGGGGAGATGGGTCCATGAGACAATGGTCAAGGCTGCTGGTCAAAATGATGGGTGGTGGTGGTGGTTGTGGTCAAGGTCGTGATGGTAGTGGTGGTGGTGATGGTGGCAGTGCTAGTGACGGTGATAGTGGTGGTGGTGATAGTGGTGGCAGCGGTGGGGGCATTGTCGTCATTCGTCACTAATCTGAGCGAGTCGACCATCAGCGACAAATGGAACCTCGACCATCGCACCCATAGTATCTTGGGCACCCAAGAACCTGGTTCAAACGGTCAGGCACCAACCCAAATGCAGTCTAGCAAGGTCAGGAGCTGCAATGACGTCACTGTGCCCTGGCCTGAATACAATTCGGTTCATCTCAGCGGTCCCCTTGTCGTGGTCACGTGTGGCCCCAAACAATTATTATTATAACACGAACACATTCCTAGGTTTGAACAAAAAAAAATTCCAGTTGTTATAAGATATTTTATGTCTGGATTGTGTATACATACATACATACATCACACACACACACACACACATATATATATATATATATATATATATATATATACATATATATGCAAACAATTATATCACCGTCATACGAAAATACCAAATAACCACAGGAGAAGGGAAACTTGTAGACAGTAAGTACTTTCGTATATTACATCTTCAGACTATCTCTTTCATTTAGTCTGAAGACGTAATATAAGAAAGTACTTACTGACTACAAGTGTCCCTTCTGTGGTTATTTTGCATATTAATATATATATATATATATATATATATAATATATAATATATATATATATAATATATATACATATATATATATATATATATATATATATATATATATATATATATATATAGAGGATGTTACACAATTCTCGGTAAACCCCCAATGACGCCTTGGGCTTTTATCCTTATTTTAATCTCGACAAAAGGAAATGACGTTGAACTCTGCGCGCTCTCGAGGGCAGACACTTGTCGCCATATACACGCTCATCTGACCAAATGCAAGAAATATGATACAGGAGAAGAAAAAAATACCGTAAATAATGACTCCTCCACTTGCAATAAAGATGATTCACGAAAAAAAAATCTACACAAGTCTCGCCCATTCCATCTTGTAAAATTGGAAGCAGTCATTTCATGATTTCCTACCTAATGCCCAGGGATTTCATTTGTTTGAGAAAAACTTCGTTCATTATTATTATAATTATTTTTTTTTTTTTTTTGTCAATGTACCTATGGTCGACTCAGACCACACTTCCATTCTGAAACTATGCATTTTAAATGAAGCATGTTACATTATACTTGGTCATCCCCACCTCCACCCGCATTGGTGGAATCTTCTGGAAAAACCCTAAGGCCGGCGGGTGTCCTCTTTTTCTGCCACACAAGTCATGATGTCAGGGTGTACAGTGAAAGCTTCCTTGTGAGGATAGTGTGCACAAGTGGTTACAAGGCGTTAGACAAGCTTCTGAGTGTGTATTGCCTGATTAAGTCACCAAGCGAGCCTGACGGGGCGCAAACATACGTAGTACTTACGTACGAAACCTTTCAACCAGAAGCCATCTTTTTGTGTCCGTCTCGGTGATATGAACTCGAGTCACCGCTCGTGTGTTATGCGAGAGTCGCACCACTGAACCAGCCGGTGCCCCTAGACCTTGAGGTGTTGAGATATTTACCCCTCCGGTGTAGATCTCAGGCTCACATGACTTAATAAAATGGTAATGACATGGCAAAACGTTTCTGCAACCAAAGGCCTGACCACGAAGATGGGGAGAGGGGAGGGGAGAGGGGAATGGGCAGTTAAGAAATGCTCTGACTAATTTGAGGTGTAATTGCCTATTCAATTGGCTATGACGGTTGCTGCATAGACAATCAGGGCACTGACGTCATGGGAGAGGAATTATACGGGGGACAGTGGGCGTCTCTGCGTGGGAACAAAAGCAGACACCCCACAACTGGCATACACGTCCCCCTCTAGCCTTGCCAAGTCATTCCCATTTCGCCAAACTGCATTTCGAATGTTCATTTCGCCAAGTCCATAACCTACCCTTACCTCCTAACATTAGCTTAGCTCACCTAATATATCTCACCGTAACTTAACGTCACCTTAGCTTACATTACCTGTTACCCAACGTTACGTTACGTTACGACGTTCCGTTACATTATCTTACCTAACCTTTAGTAACCTAGCCTTACATAAAAAGAGAATTTGGTGAAATTATATACTAAGACTGGCGAAATGCAATTTGGCAAAATGGCGAAATGGGAAATGACTGTTCTTGTCTACTAACCGCTATCCTCTCTTTGTTTCAATTAGTTTGATGACTCAACAAGACAACAAGAAACAAACCACCCGCTGGAGTAACAACGCAGAGGTGAAATTCACTCCATGACAATTAAGAAGAAGAAGAAGAAGAAGAAGAAGAAAAATCACGGTCTCCAACTCGATGATGTATGACTGTAGCGTGATTTGTGAGCATCGACTCTGCAATGACGAAATAAAGAAAGTCCTGATGTACTATTCCTTGTCTGTGAATTCCACCGAGTTCGTGGGTAACATTACCTGTCTACTTTCTTCCCTCCACTGCTGTTATGCCCAGGATCTCTTCGTTTCTGTACAAGCTAAACTTCATAGCTCCTGATTTGTCCCCCCCCCTTTCTCTCTTTCTCTCTCTCTCATAGCTCCTGATTTGTTCCCCCCTTTCTCTCTTTCTTTCTCTCTCTCTCTCTCTCTCTCTCTCTCTCTCTCTCTCTCTCTATATATATATATATATATATATATATATATATATATATATATATATGCTATTTTCAGTTTCCTGTCTGCCTCGTTTCAAATCGAAACCCAATTCTGCATTATATTCCAAGCTACGAACAAACTATATTTACACACTTGTCTTCCTATGTGGTTAAGGCAAGTCTCCCGTCTAACCACTCAATTGTTCTCATTATTGTTGACGCACTCACCAGATTCCAACGACACAAAGCACACCAAGCCTTCTCTTTCTTTATTTATTTATTTTTTATCTTTCTTCCTTCTTGTTCATTCCTACCTCCCCTCCGTTTTTCCCAAACCTTACTTTTGTTCAAATTCAGTCAAACATTTACAACTGCCATTCCTGGCTCCTGGCGATAGTTCAGTTACATTCTATAGGGTTTATATATATATATATATATATATATATATATATATATATATATATATATATATATATACTGTATATATATATATTTGCGGTGTCTGCAAGCGTATTTGTAAGGCTATCATCCTGACTCATTCATGTTCACCAAAATTATAACCAGTGCCAGGACAGAGCCATCCACGTGCTAATGGCACTCCACATGCACCTCAAAATAATCCACATGGAGGAGAGGGTAATCATCCGTTCCACGCTCAGGGGAGGGAGGAGGGAGAAGGAGGGGGGCGCCCTCTTCCTCTCCCCAGCTGCAACTGACGTGGATCCACGTAACCCTTACGTCAGCAAAAGTCACCACACGTGGTGGTTAGGTCACCCCTATGCGATGACGCCATCGGTGATGCCACCGTACTCCCCCCTCCGTGGTGGCGCCACGCCATCCACACCCGACCCGACATGTGGGCGAACCACCACAACCTTACATTCGTGAGAGTCTGTCCTATAGCCACGTTGTCTGCCACCTCTTCCTGTTGTCATTCCTCGAAGTGCTGCTGCTGCCGAGATTCTTCGTGGTGTTGGCATTCCTTTGAGCAGCAACCCTGCCAACCCACCAGCCAGCCAGCTCGCCGCACGGTACAGCTTCCCGCCGTTGGCAATGCACTTCATCTTGGCGCGCCTCCAGCTGCCTGGTGGCATTTCTACAGCTGCTGGCCTTCCTTCTCCCTCATTCCTTCCTTCCTTTTCCTTCCTTCTTCCCTGATGAGAAGAACAGTTACTGTTGCTCCTGTTTCTCCCACTACTCTTCCTAATACTTGGGATACTTAGTGTACTGTCCTTTTATGTCTGGACTCTTCCTACTGCAGGCAGTCCTGAAGCAAGTACCAGCCCACCCCCAATTCTTACACACACACACACACACACACACACACACACACACACACACACACACACACCAAAAAATACTGTACAGTCGGACTTCAGAATCCACCAACAGTCTCGCAATATTTTTTATCTGATGATGCACAATACCAGAGGATACTGTCCTTATCTTAGCGATACTTCGATGCAACACTCGAGAGCGGCAAAACATATGGGAGGGAACCTTTCGATCCAGAACGAGGTGAAACGCTGGCGAAAGAAAATGCAAATTAAACATAGAAACTCATTAAGACCTTGCTGTGTTCAGTTGATTTTTTTCTGGCTAAGGACAAGCGATTTTTGAGAGATTTTGAGTAGACTCTCGGGCCTCCACTTCCTCCTCTTAGACTGCATGAAACTGGCTGTCACCAACCGGGACAAAGTCACATGGAACAAGGTCTGACCAGATTGTTCTTGGGAATTATAATCATAATGATTGATGGATGGAGGAATGAATGGATGGATCGAGTTTTCAGGTGTCACAATATCTATGGTCATCTATGTTTACGGCGCATTGGGAACAATGAAATAAAATTAAATAATAAAAAGACTTGTTCTGTCTCTCGTTGCCAGCAACAAAACCGACGACGCCCATGATTGTAGTATGGTGGGGTGCCCTGACCAGCAGTGATGCTTTCCGTAGAAGGACCCCTTTCATACGGCCGACAAGGCCCCTTTTCATGCTTGTACAAGGCGTGGCGTCGTCTTCGCCCTGTGTAGCGAGAGACAGCTGCCCCCACGTCAGGCCAATACCCGTCTGTCTTCCTGTGCGCACCTAGTGCTCCTATGTGCGCATAATCCAATGATTAATAAATACGTAAATCGTCCCTCCTGCGTTTCACTGCTGCCCTTTGCTTGCAGGAATGCTTGCAAACAACGACCAGCATCCACCTCTTGCAAACTATAACCATTTGGTACCCCGCAATCCATCCCTAAACAGAAGATCGAGTGCCACCATTTATGGCACTGTGACAAAACCCGATTCTTCCTTATGGAACCTCTTTATGTAAGAAGCAGGAACCCCTCTCGTGCGGGTACTCCGCCCACAATGTGTGTTGCCAAGACGACAACCTCCTCCTCCTTATAAGGGGTACCCACCTTGAGAAACTTGCCTGTCACCCAAACATATTTCATTCTTCCCTCAAACTGCCCATCTACCTAAATGCACCATACATATCGCCATTGGGCACGCTATGGATATATAGGGCTCGACCGAATACATTGAATAAGGCGGCACCAAAGAAATAACTCACCGGAAACTTGACGGCAAAAAGTGAGATAAATAATAACCTCAGGACCAACCACAGACTGCACACCCAATGTAATTACGGGCGCTCCTGCTGGATCATCGTCTCCAAAATGTCCAACCGAATACGTTGGTACCCGGCTCCGCAAGGTACAATGCTATATCACGCGGCACCAGCCCCAATTACCATGTCCATCAAGTAAACTAGGTTCTCGACCCACTTTTTTTTCTGTTGGCCATTTCTAACTTGTAATTTACCTCCCTCCCCTAATAGCCGTTATTGCAAACAAAATAAATAGTCCACTCAGTGCCTCTGACATCCCCTTTATTTCACGTAAACCCCCCAAAAAGTTAAAACAATATTATTAATGAAACAACCCTCAGACTCTGACCCCTGGTCTGAGGCAATCAGTTGTGACTGATTTGAAAAAAAAATGAATAAAAACAAATAAATAAATAAATAAAGTAAAAATATAATTATTTACACACTGGACGCATCTATGGGTATCATGATGGTGTCACAGCACCAGTTAGGACAATATCCACACAGTCGTTACCATAAAAGATGAGATTAACGACTTCAAATACATTGACCATGGCGTCCTAGCTAACCGTTAGTCCTCATTACAAAATCGCCATTAATTTGATTAAGGACTCTACTCCATGCCAAAATAATGAATAAAACCATTTATGGTGACTATCCAAATTATGTTCCACATCTCCGGAACATTTCAGTTTCCGCAACTTTAAAGGAATACGTTGTAGATAAAAAATCGCTCTTTATTTGTGGTAAAACGTTCCCAAGCTTCATATATCCATGATCAAGTTCAACCAACCACTCAGCACGTTCAATTGAACAAAGACGTTCAGTTGGTTTGTAATTTTCTGCTCGTGTCGAGTTTTGTTTCCTATTCTGTTTTATGTTAAAGTCCACATACCGCGAAGACATTTAGCGACTGAGGACATTACTACTCACGCATAAACCTTCCCCAAAGACAGTCTGGTGCCGCAGAACGCAGACCCAGAAAGTTCAACGACTTGGGTTCTCCCCACCAACCCCCACCCGGCTGCAAACACCACCTAAGGCTGTTTGTCACGTTGCTATAAGCCATTCCACATTCATCATTCAGGCGACCCGAATTGCGAGTCCGATTCGGGACAGCGCAACAACCCCCCACCCCCCTCCATCACGTATCACTACGATCTAAGAACACTTCCACTAGCACTAGCTTGTTGTATCTGTGTCAGGTTACACTGAAGCTAGTGTTCACTTAGAAAGGTATAATTTTACCGCCATTTTTGTTGGAGGGAAATGGGACAAACTTCTGACTACTAAAAGGTTATTCCTAATACCTCGAGTATTTTTCTAATATCCCTTTAGTTTCGAAATGAATATTAATTGTGACTATTAAAAGGTTATTCCTGATAGTTCGAGTATTTTTCTAATATCACTTTAGTTTCGAAAGGAATATTCACTGTGACTATTAAGGGTTATTCCCGATACCTCGAGTATTTTTCTAATAGCCCTTTAGTTTCAGATTCTTAAAGATTCCCAATACTGAGCATACACCTAAAATAAACCAATAAATAAATAAACTGATTTATAAATAAATAAGTACGAAAATAAATAAATTAATAAAACTGATCAAATCCTACGACTCGCATGCGGCTACGAACGTCCTACGAAATCAGGACAAGACTGGTGACGTCAGCATAACGTTCCTGTGGTCAACATGCGCGTTCTGACCTCAGCATGTCAGCGGTGATCTTTGCGAGAACAACTTGCTGACATACGAATGGTAACGTTGGAGTTTGCGAGAGTTGTCCTTCTCCGCGACTAACAAGACTAAAACGAGGAATAAAACGTATTTAAAAAATGTATACAGTTAAGTACGGGAAGAAAGCGAGGGAAGGAGGGAGAGAGAGAGGGAGGAAGAGAGGGAGAGAGGGAGAGAGGGAGGGAGAGAGGGAGGGAGTGAAGGAGGGAGAGAGAGATGGAGAGAATGAGGGAACCTAGGATTGAAAAAAGATCCTTTATTTGGAGAGTAACCAGCCAATACTCGACAAGTTGTTGTTGTTGTTATGGACTGTCGTTTACCAGCGTTTCTATCCTTGTGGACTATCTCGCCACAGAATAGAAACGATGGTAAACTAGTCCACACCAATTGCGACTTGGGTCTCAAGAGATGGTGTTAAAAACCTCTGCATATGAAAGTGGTGAACGTTATAGTTAAATTAAAGTTTAGCAGTTATGCTAAAATACGAAGCGCCCCAAAAGGGTGTACAATGACTTGTGCCACCTTCACGCCAACAATGATGAGAAACAAGACAGTACAGTTAATGTTATTGTTCTATTCGGTTGTTCGAATTCGCTTCAATCCTTGTCAACTGCTTCGCGCCGCTGTGCCCAGGCGGGCTGTGCCACCGGTCTTCAACAGCCTCCAAAAACTGAATGGAAACGAAGACATTCCAGGTCCTGCGGTATGTCAAGCAAATTAGGTTATTGCTATCACTACCATGACCCATTACACACCTGCCAACCATTCAACACGACCTACACCGAGATACGAGACAATTGACACCGCGTATGCAACACAAACTTATAATGTGTGACTATGGTGCCTGTGTGCGCGGCCATCCAGTCTGGCGTTCACTAATGACCTAAGTCATGTAAGCTTATACGGACGCGCATAATGCTGAATCTCGTTGGACGGGGTGTTTAGCTCCATGTCGTGAAACCTGGCGAAAGAAATCCCTATACTTTTCGACTTGGTCGTACACCAAGGCTCGGGATTACCACGACCTTGGATGTCATCGTCGTCTTCCCGCGGACAATGGAGTGTAAATGTGTCTATAAATATATGCAGTATTAGTAAACTGTGCGTGTGTGTGTTTGTATGCGCCCGCACGTGTGTGCACGCGCGTCCCTGTACGAGGAGCAAAAACGGGCTGGCAAGGGAAGTTGGGGGGAGAGGGGAGCATGAGGGATGGGGAGGGAAGGGGGGTGCTAAGCACGACTGAGCGAACAAAGGGAGACGAGGGACCACTGCTGTGGGGGGAAAGAAGAATGACGACGACAGTGGGGGGTCGGGACTAGACAAGGAGCGAGGTGGGGGAGGGGGGGCGACTTATCCGTCTGCATGGTGGATGAAGAAGCTATCAGAGGAAACAAAGAGAGAGACTGGGCTGGGGAACGAGGGGACACAAAGAAGAGAGCAAGATGTCGGGCTGGAGATGTAACTAAGTCTTGATATATTAGGGGATAATATCTGTGTGGTTCATTCACACTAGATAGAATATATCAACTTAAATGCCTAATAATAACATCAACACTTTTCAATGTTGCGAGAGCCGCCTTGGCTACCTCCGCTCTCAGGCTGCGAGAAGTCTGGGCACCGATCTCACTGCTGACAAAGGATAGTTTGTCGATCTCAGTTGAAGAAGAAGAAGAAGGAAAAGAAGAAAAGGCTTGCGGCCTATTCCATGGGTTTGTTTCCACGGGAGTAAAAGGAAACAGAGAGGAGAGAAACGAATCGGAGGAAAAGTGACGGGTGAGGACTACGTGGGTAGAACAAAGTGGAGACGAAAAGGAGTGGAGTAAGGAAGGCGTTGGTGGAAGTGATGGTGGACTGGATGTGGAAGAAAGAGGTGAACGAGGTCGGTGGAGGGGTGGGCGAGGACGGTGGAAGGGTGGACGAGGACGTGGAGAGGTGAACGAAGACAGTGGAGGGGTGGACGAGGACGGTGGAAGGGTGGACGTGAGCAAGGACGATGGAGAGGTGGACGAAGACGATAGGTGACGTGCTGGTGGAGAACAATGTTGAGGAAATGTAGCGAAGAGTTGACAGCGAAGAAAAGGACAACTAAGGCAGACAGACAGACAGATAGACATACAGACGAGGGCAAGAGCGACTTGTGGATGAGGTCGATGTGGCTGGCTGGCTGGTTGGCTGGCTGCAAGAGGAGGAATAGGTGGAATAGGAGGAGGAGCAATAGGAGGAGGAGGAGGAGGAGGAGGAGGAGGAGGAGGAGGAGGAGGAGGAGGAGGAGGAGGAGGAGGAGGAGGAGGAGGTGTAGCGTTT
>NC_134777.1:118911230-118923730 GCF_046742065.1 Oratosquilla oratoria
TAGTATTGGCACAGTAGAAACAGTTCTGACCACAGATCTGAAGCTCCACAAAGTCTGTGCCAAGTTCGTGCCAAAGATCTTCTCCGAAGACCAGAGGCAGTTTCGTGTGGAATGTTGCACTGACATTCTCGAAATGATAGAGGCTGATTCAGGTTTCCTGAATAAGGTAGTGACTTGCGACGAGAGTTGGGTGTTCACCTACGACCCTGAGAGCAAACGTCAGAGTGCTCATTGGAAGCACGCGACATCCCCCAGACCCAAAAAGGCAAAGATGAGCAGGTCGCAAGAGAAGGCCATGGTCATTCCTTTCTTTGACTCCCAGGGGGTCATTCACGTTGAATCGGTTCCTCAGGGTCAAACCGTCAATAAAGAATATTACCTCACTGTTCTGAAAAGGTTCTGGGAGATGAGGAAGAAGAGGCCTCAGCAGTGGAGGAGTGGTCAGTGGTGGTTCCACCAGGACAATGCTCCATTCCCAAAGTCAACACTGGTGACCACCTGGATGACGGACAGGGGAATATAAGTGGTACAACACCCACCCTACAGCCCTGACCTAGCCCCTTGCGACTTCTTCCTGTTCCCACGCATAAAAGACAGCCTCAGGGGAACCAGATTCCAGTCAACAGAGGAGGTGAAAGAGCCATCGAAAATTTACCTGAAGGGACTACTGAAAAAGGAGTTTGAGGAGGTCTTTCAGGATTGGGAGAGACGCATGCAGAAGTGTGTAGATGCGAGAGGGAATTATATTGAAAGACCAAAGTTTAAGCTTATGAAAATACTGTCTCTCCTGACATTTTCTCGTTTCTTATTGAATGGAGGAGTGTATATATATATATATATATATATATATATATATTATATATATACACTCCCTCATTCAATAAGTAATGGGAAAATGTCAGGACACTATATATATATATATATATATATATATATATATATATATATATATATATATATATATATATATATATATCACAGTGGACCTTCCTTAGTATCTTTTATGTTCTGTGGGCACTGTATATAATGTCATTATTTCTCTTGTTTTTATTGTACCTTTGAAAATGTCTTAAATAGACGAAAACGTTGGATTACCTAGTTCTCCTTTTCCTAGTGGTTACTTGCATATATACATACATATATGGTGGAAACGTAGAAAACACCAGACTCAGGAGTAGGTAATTTATTCCCGACGTTTCGAGTCCTGTCCGGGACTCGTCCTCAGGGGATACAATGGTATACAGTGAATTACATGGTCTTAATATACTAATAGCTACGCCCGCCGGGGGCGGGGGGGGGGGGCGCGGTAACCTGTCATAAGGGGGGGGGGAGAGAAGGCAGGCGCTATGATCTGGTTCATGCGAGAGTGAACCAGATCATAGCGCCTGCCTTCTCTCTCCCCACCCCCCTATGGTTCCCGGACTCCAGCATTTTTCGTACATATATATATATATATATATATATATATATATATATATATATATATATATATATATACATATATACATACACACTGAATGGTTCCCAGTGATCAGTTAATATCTTTTTCCAACCACATATCACTTTTAATTCCGTACCATCGCAAACGAGACTGAAATATCGCATTCAACTCCTTCGAGCGATTCTCAGTCTCGTTTGCGATGGTACGGAATTAGAAGTGATATGTGGTTGGAAAAAGATATTAACTGATCACTGGGAACCATTCAGTGTGTATGTATAAAATACCCCACGCGCACATACGTACAATACGCTCTATCATGGCAGAGGTGGGTTGAATGCGATATTTCGTGTAGGTGTATGTAATTCGAGCATACAAATATAAAAAAGTCGTACTCAACTTATATCTCTCTTGATAGCGTATTGGGTTACGTCAATGTAACTTTGTTACGGTTAGCTGGGTTCGAATCCTCGGCTCGTCTACGTTTCAATTTCCACGGATGCCTCTTTCGAGCGATTCTCAGTCTCGTTTGCGATGGTACGGAATTAAAAGTGATATGTGGTTGGAAAAAGATTATATATATATATATAATGTGTATATATGTATATATATGTATATATATATATATATATATATATATTATATATATATAATATATTATATATATATATATATATATATATATATAATGGGTGTTCCAAAAAAATTGACGTCATTTCGCAGGCCAATAATTTTGGCAATTTTCGTTGAAACGACCTCAAATTTTCACAGCTTGCATAGAAACAGTTCAAGATTTTGTTTATTGTTTGACATTTATCTCTTTTCAGGTTGAGAAATGCCGTTCACTTCAAAAGAAAAGTCATTTTGCGTGTTGGAATATGCTCAAACACAGTCACCCAAGACCGTGCAGCGTGCCTTCTTTGCAAAATTTGCCAAAAATGCACCAACTAGTAAACAAATTTGAACCTGGCACCAAAAATTTAAAGAGGAAGGCTGCTTATGCAGGGCTAAAGGATCTGGACGGCCATCAACATCGGAAGAGAAGGTCGAGAAAGTTCGTGAAACATTCCTGCGAAGTCCCCGGAAGTCTGTAAGAAGAGCAAGTGTGGAAACCCAGATTCCTCGAACAACAGTTTGGCGCGTTCTGAGGAAACGATTGCAAATGAAACCCTACAGGCTGCAGCTCCTTCAGGCTTTAAAAGAAGATGACAAGCGAAAACGTAAAGAATTCTGCTATGATATGCTAGAGAAACTTGAAGAAGACGAGTTCGATGAGCGTCTAATTTTTAGTGATGAAGCCACGTTTCATACGAATGGCAAAGTCAATAAGCATAATGTTCGCATTTGGGGCGAAGAAAATCCCCATGCCACAATTGAGCACGAGAGGGACTCACCAAAAGTGAATGTGTTCTGCGCCATCTCCAAGAATCAAATTCATGGACCGTTTTTCTTTGAAGGAAATGTGAACGGGGATGTTTATCTGCAAATGCTTCAGAACTGGCTATTTGATCAGCTCATTGAAAATGAACATGAAAGCTTCATTTTTCAACAGGACGGGGCTCCACCTCACTGGAAGCTCACTGTACGGGCCTATCTCAATGAGAATCTGCCAGAGAGATGGATCGGGCGTGGTGGTGAGGAAGACAATTTGCTACTGAAATGGCCACCACGATCACCTGACCTGACACCGTGTGATTTTTTCCTCTGGGGATATGTGAAAGGACTCGTCTATGTCCCCCCTCTTCCTGCTAACGTTGAAGAACTCAAGCAGAGAATCACTGTCGCACTGGAGAATGTTACCAAAGACATGCTGCAGCGTGTTTGGCACGAGTTTGAGTACCGACTTGACGTGTGCAGAGTCGCAGGCGGCGCTCATATTGAACATTTGTGAAATCGGTCATAGAATCTACAAATCTTTGTTTTTTTTCTTTGAAATGTCAACCAATAAAACTTATGATGTTCAACATAAAGTTTGTGCAGTTTCATTGAGATGCACCGAGTAGTTTCCTAGATATTGGCATTTAAAATGACGTCAAATTTTTTGGAACACCCTGTATATATATATATATAATATATATACACACACACATATATATATGTGTGTGTGTGTATATGTATACCTATGTGTTATTACTACTGTTTGTCCCTTTTGTGGCTACTCTACCATTACTGAATTTAGAACACTTAATGACTTCATTCTACCGTACTCGAGTTTGGGTCACCTAAAGATTTGGGACAACGCAAGACGATGTTATTCTAGTTAAAAGAAAAGTCCTCAGGACCTAAAAGATGTTCATCCTACTCTGGACACAGAGCAACTTGAAGCGCCCGAGATCACAGACAGGCAGACCTGTCCGACTCTGCAGCCTTTCGTCATCCTAGTGCCGGGAATCACTGTATCCCTGACAGAACGTGAATTACAAACTCGTAGGAGTGGGACCGACGCCTCTCGCATCTCGAGGAGTACTTATTGGTAGCCATGGAGCCCCAGCAGAAGTAGAGCGAGGTCAAGATGGGCTCGTGCGTGTACATAAGGGCAGCAGGAACAATTTAAAGAAAAGAAAAAAATACATTTTAATAATAATTAGTAATCAATCAAAATGATACAAGATTGATAAAATAATCAAAAACGTAAATAAAAAATATACAAAGAGATAAATAAAAATAAATAAAAAGACGAATTATAAAAAAGTACGTAAACAAATAAATAAATAATACCTTGGTGCATATTCCCGTCAATTCAAAATGTACAATAGACCTCAATAGACTGATTCACACGGTGTGACCAGGACCTCTGCAGCCCCCCGCCCCGCCCCGCTTCGAAGCTCATCACGAGAGCCGACTCAAAACCTCTCTGGCATTCTTTTCTCAACACTCATCATACATTCTAACCCGGGCATTCGCACAATCGATCAATTCGTAGCTGCTGCTGCTGCTGCTGCTGCCGCCGCCACCCACAGCTCACACCTTTGCTGCTGCCGCTCCCCAGCCAGCCAGCAGTCACCTGCTGTGCTACAACAGCTCACCCTGCCAGCTTTCTCTCTCTCTCTCTCTCTTTCTCTCTCTCTCTCAAAAAAAGGGCAGCGCCTCCAGTCACCGTGCCTGTGTCTCTTATTAACGACCCAAGACCGCTCTGGCAATTCCACTTCTTACTGTCACACCACTTATCAATTGCCGAATAGTGTTGGGTAACACTCCAGCAAGTTTCTTTGACTCCCTGTTACAAAATACCCCGACGACGATCCCACAGACCTTCCCTTACTAAACTCTTCACTCAAAAACGAACGCTGACCACTTTTTTTTCACTTCAACTCTCCCTCCGTTCTGCCACTCTCCTAAAGCTACTCACTCACTACATCATGACTTCGCCTTTTCGGTATTATATTACCTTTAAACGAAAGAAGCGCTGGTCATTGCTAAGGGAATACTTAAACTAACCTCCCGACTGAAGTCCCCCAGCAAGTCTCCCCTCCCCTCCCACCTCCTCCACCATCCTTGACCGCGGGAGCAAAACTGGGACGAGGTCGTCCCGCTCCCGGAATCTCTGGCTGTCAATTCGGTGGGAACTACTGCATACTGAGCACCAACTCCGTCCTGTGGCCTAGCAACTGACGTGCGTGCGTGCGTGCGTGTGTTTGCCTCTGTGTGTGCATCTGTGTATGTACTTGGCAGTCTAATGAGTACATTCGTTTTCGATCAAATTAGGTTAAAAAAAAATAAACCAATAATCTTAAGACTGTTAAAACTTTGTCATAGGTCAATGGTTTCATTTTGGTGAAGTGTTCTGTGGGCCAGCAAAGACGTCGGATCATATAGTAAGGCGTCCTTGACACGACCGACCCACCATCTGCCTCTGCACCGGGCGGACTGGCAGAAGTAGAGTCGCAGGATTAATTATTATTATTTGTTTTCCTGGTAGTGATATCTCGCACCCGCCACTTACAACCACCACACCTTTGACACATAATAAACGTAATGAGGTCACTATATGCTTAACGACATATAACCTGAGCCCCCCCTTTTCCCTGTCCCCAAATGTACCACACTCCACACTACGTATCATTCTGCTGAAGAGGACCACAGATAGTGGTCGAAATATACAGATTTTCTGTCCATCTTATCTCATTCTCCGACAGTGGGTCAAAAAGTCTCCCTATATGCTAAGTTAAAAGAGAAATTCTTTGTCACAGAATCGAGCGAGTTGCCGAGAGAAAAACTGCTCTTCCCCCGCTACCGGACACATTGTGACCACTTTGGTTTGCAGATAAAAACTTCTACAGGGTTTGCCTTAGCTGAATTAAATCGCCTGGCGGCGGATAGAGTAACAGTGTCCTCATGCCGTTCTTTGAGTAAACTGCAATATATTTATAAAAATAAAAAATAAATAATTTCTGGCAACCTTCAGGAGCACGTGATCGTCGAGGGCCCGAAGGGCTCACGGTCATGTGTATTATCAGCATCTATACTTACACAAACACACTATGGTGTGTCGTGGCCCATAGGTTGCATACTCGTACTCACGAGAAACTACTGTCGGTCATGAGTACGGAGCTCGACGCTGCTCTCTCTCTCTCTCTCTCTCTCTCTCTCTCTCTCTCGCTCTCTCTCTCTCTCTCTCTTGTGCAATAAAGTGGTTCCCGGCACGGGTTACGGAGGGGCGGAGTGGCGCGCTTAACCTCCTAAATGATATGCTAGGTTAGGATTGTCGGAATTTATCTCCATGACGTCATGCCGGGATCTTAAAGCACCTGTGCGCTCTTCAGCTTATGAATGCTTAAGTTGTTTATTACGAGACTTTCATGTCTTCTAGTCATTTACTTTTTGCACTTCCTTTACACTCGTTTTATAATTCTGGGTTGGCGGCTGAAATGGTGTGCAATATAAGTCAGTGTGTGTTATTCATCTATTTATTCACTTATGTTGTGTGTCAGTGACAAATGGAAATTAGCTCCACACAATGACACACAACTTGTCGGATGGCTCGCCTTAATAAAGACTCGGTGAAATTAGTACAGAGACTGAGCTAAGCCTAGTGCCCTCGGGGGGAACTACCAGGTCGTGGGTCAGGTCGTTCCTTTTGTAGGGTCTGGCATGGCTCAATGGCAATCGTCTCTGCTTCATAATAAGTAGTCGCTAAGGCAGAGGTTCGAGTCCTTGCGGTGGAGCTAATTCTTATTTACTTATGTGAAAAAAGCCTTGGGTATATGTATGTATGTATTTATTTTTGTGTGGAAACTATGTAGTGACACATCGTGACAACAAGGCATGCGGGGTTCGAATGGTGATTCGCTGGTGTACATTTCGTGCAGTAACTATAATCAAATTATATTTCTCTTTTCTTTATTCTCATAAGGAACTCTCCTTCAAACGATATCTTCGTCAGAGCTTTCCTGTACAGTACAGCTGTACACCGTATCTAATTAAAAACGAGTAATATCCACTATTGCAAGTATTTGGATTACAAACAGTATCAATTATTCAATTCTTATTGGACCTGGATGCTCTGCATTACAATTCCGTACCCATGAAACCTACTGAACTACAACTCAAATTACCAAATAATTATTAAAAATGGCCAGTATATCACATGGCGTTAGTAGAACTATGAAATGACAACAGACAAATGCAAAGCTTGAAAAAAGGGCAGAAAATACTATGTCCCCCCAATTCAACAGTTTCTGAAGTGATGGAGGACCTTGTCCCGAGTCTTCTCCCCCAACAAAAATAAAGAAATAAATTATAAATAACCCCGTGGATTGACTGAAAATAATTGCACATTTTTGTCAGCCATTCGGTAAATAAATGCTGCCGGGGATTAGAAATATGAGGCTTAGTTTAACGCAAGAAAAATAAGAATATAATCAACCCAAGAAGGTAAATCAGTAAGTAAACAAGGCTGTCAACCCTGCACCAGCCATTTTAGTTTATTAGTTTTTATGTTGCCAAAACGCATACGCTTATGTCAATTCGGCTCTCACACTCAACTTTGGAAAAAATACTTGCTCTATTTTACGGATGAAGGAACTTAGTTCCTATCAAAATAGAGCGCAAAATGGCTAGACTCGACCTGACGCCTTGCAGGCAACTTTTTGTTACTTTTATTCAATATCACAAATGTAGCAAATGCGCGCTAAAGATAATGAAGGCGAGGACTGACAATGCTACAACAGTGTACACACACACACACACGCATTATACATACACACACATTATATATATATATATATATATATATATATATATATATATATATATATATATATATATATAATATACACATAATATCTTAGATATTAAAGTGTGCTGCTGTGTCATCAAAGTGAAACCATACCATAAACAGAGTATTTATTGCTCAAGGCTGGTGAGGTGTGCGTCACTTTCAGTAATAACTATGATATCATGGAGTATGCGGCTAACAACTGCTGTGTCCTTCACTGTCTAATTTTACGATCGTTTACTCATTCTTTTCCCTCATGTCATTGAACGAGCTTTGTCAAACACAAAAAACTGATTTCGAAGCGCCTTTGATAGGTGCAACGACATGACACGACAAGGGGCTGGTTCTGCTGTACATTACAAACGCGGAAACGGTGGGATACTCCTACGGGTTGTCCAAGTCCATTAAGACAGTCTACACTCCAGCTTGTGGCGTCATCGGAGGCGTGCTGGTCTCGCATTCGCCTACTCGTGGGTTCGAATCCCGCACCCTCTCCGATTCCCAGCAGTGACTGTTAACTGCCCCCTACAGTCCTAGTGCATAACAGAGCAAAGATGACGGCTTCGGCCGCAGCTACTTAGCGCCTCCTGGCGTAGGCTCCTCACGTTCATCACCATATCTACTTCGAAATCAAAATTTTCTACTGCATACTGACGCCTTCAGAAATGAAAACCAAACAACTTCAGCGACCAGAACACCGACTACATGCCGATGTAAACGGTCTGTTAACAATTCATAATAACTCATCCACATGGTTCGGTAATTATCCCCATCATTATTGTGTGTCAACAGGGATATGGGTGTGCAAAGCATACACCCCTCCGCCACCCCCGGCCATGTACAGTGCAGCTGGTTGTTGTACAATTTTTATACTTTGGTACCGACAAACAGCTTCCTTTGCAGCAAGCAGCTCTATCACCAGATGACGCGAGACGAGGACAAGGGGACAACAGCTGGATTCATCGCCACCACGGCTGAAGAAGAGGCTTTGTTGCACCAGTGATGGTGCCCAGTCACTCGCTTTTCTAATCAGGACCCCATTACCGTTTAATAAAATCACCTGCCGCGTGTAAAAAGGAAGAAGGGTTCAAATGAAAAATAGATTAGAAGAAAATTACATACAGCAGAAAAAACGAAATAAGACCAAATTAAAGAAAACAAGACCCAAGAATAAAAACAAAACAAAAAAAAAATATGGACAGGACCACTGACACTTGTCCCAGGTGAAAGGAAGCTCCGAAAGTACCCCCCTCCCCCCCCTCCTTTAGAGAAAGCGAGCGACAGCGCCAAGGACACAGCCGCCGCCGCCGCCACCGCCGCCCTGGCCTTTGTACTTTCTTTAAGCCTAAAAAGGTCGCAGCCGCACGTGGGCTCTGTCCCCGGGACTCATGACGTCATGACCTGCCGCCGCGAGGGAGCAGGGAGAGGAGAGAGGGGAAGGGGGGACGGATCACGAGTTCTTCGTCCTTTGTGCCGTCTGGGGCAGCTGGATCACACATACACACACACACACACACACACACACACACACACACACACACACACCTGCTTCGATCCTCCTGGTGCCTTTTTGGGCTCTCGGGTCACTCACACACACACACACACACATCACCTCCCGGCCCTTTTACTCCGTGCAGCAGCAGCAGCTTTAAAGCTCTCCTCATTCGGGGTGGGGGGTTGGGGGAGGGGGGTTGGCACCTGTTCCATCTCAGCACGGACCAAACGCCGCGCCGTCCCATCATCCCATTCCGCTGAGCCGTAAGCCTACTGCGGACGACCCGGACAAAGACCTGAGCGGGACGGACGGGGTGATCTCACGCCGGACCAATCCCCCGGCGCGGTGTCCGACCGCCTCTAGGTCTATCAATAGTGCTGGGGCGGTTTTGAAGGGATACAGCATTAAAGGTGGCGCTTCAATATGCACATGGGTCTGCTTTATCACCTAAAGTATTTCTGAATTCTTTTGCTCTCGCCTGAGTGTGTGTGTGCGTGTGTGTGTATGTGTGCGCAAGAGATAGATAGATAGAGAGAGAGAGGAGAGTGGAGAGAGGGAGGGAGAGAGAGAGAGAGAGAGAGAGAGAGAGAGAGAGAGAGAGAGAGAGAGAGAGAGAGAGAGAGAGAGAGAGAGAGAGAGAGATAGAGGAGAGAGAGAGAGAGAGAGAGAGAGAGAGAGAGAGAGAGAGAGAGAGAGAGAGAGAGAGAGAGAGAGAGAGAGAGAGAGAGAGAGAGAGAGAGAGAGAGAGAGAGAGAGAATGAGAATACATATGTACAAACGTGGTGACATCAGTCTGCTGCCTCCTCGTTGCCCGTCGGCCGGCCGGCCATCGGGCCAAGTACAGTAAGTGTGAGGAGGAGGGGTCTTGCATTGCCAAACACTTTCCTTTCGGAGCCGCAGCAGATGGAGGAGATAAGAGCCGACTACTCATACCGAAGTGGCCTCTCCGACCTCCTTTGACCTCCTCCCTCCCGCCCCAGGTGAAGAGATCACGCCGGGAGGCGCTTCGCTGCGCCAGAAACGGTGTGACCTGACGCCATATGTGCTGGAGAAGACGTAGCAAGTAGTAGGTGGTGGTGTTTATATACTTCGTTCTGATTAACGTCAAAGTGTAAGGGGGATGTTTTGGGTGAGGGGCAACGTGGACCACCCGGTCAAGCGAGGTCAACCGAAACAGAGACAAGAACCGAGAAGGGTGAGGGGCGAGGGGAGGGGGGAGGAGAGGGTGACCACGTTCGAGTCCCTGCTGAGCCAATCGCTTCCAAAACGCCTCGACGATTTCGACAAGTCAACCGTTTGTCCTCCACGAAAGCCTTTGCAGTCAACATCATTAGTAGTATTAAAAAAAAAAATAACACCGCATAAACATAAGAACATACCCCCAGCCTTTAATTGCATTATGAATAAGGAAAGAGGGAGGGAGGGAGGGAGAGAGGGAGGGGGGGGAAGAGGGAGGGAGAAGCGGAAGGAGAAGGAGAAAGGGAATGAGAGTAGGGAGGGGGGAGGGAGAGGGAGAATGGGAAGGAGAGTAGGGAGCGAGGGAGGGAGGGAGAGTAGGGAGCGAGTGAGGAAGGGGAAGAGGGGAAGGGAAAGGGAGAAGGGAAGGGAAGGGGGGAGGGGAAGATGAAGGGGGAGGGGGGAGTTGAGAGGTCTAGGGGTAGGAACAAGGTTCCTATTCTGGGACATGGTACCCATGTGGGTGTGCGTGTGAGCTGCTGGGCTGCCAGACCCTGAGCCCCCCCCCCGCCCCCGCCCCTCCCCTCATCCACCTCCCCCTTCCTCCCTACCCCGTCCATGACGTCACGAACGCAGGTGGCGTCCTTTGACACGTTTATTCTGGCTGTCACCAGTAGATTTTATTCAGACGAAAGAAACCCATCGGTATCCAGCGGGGAAACGCTGGTGAATAAAATCGCCTGACGGCACCTAAAATAAAAGTCACGACAGGTGATGTTACTCATATTGGTGTGTATGTGGGGGGGGAGGTTTGTGCCCTTAAAAGGGGGGGTGAGAGGTCAAGGGGGGGTGAGAGGTCAAGGGGGGGGGGTGAGAGGTCAAGGTGGGGAGGTCATAACCTGTGGTGACCCAGCTTTGACCCCCCAAACCCTCTGTCACCCTCCGCTACCCCCTCCAGCTGACCAAAATCATCAGATATTAACCAGAAAAAATATCTGATGCAAATCAGTGTAAAGGGAACGAGCTAGCCCGGCGTAGGTGTTAGACACGAGGACATCATCGGCGGCTTTAACCAGCGCTTCCATCCTTGGCGCCAACACGGCGCCAACACACAAGGAGCACAGCATGACTGATGACCGGATTAGAATGACCCAGCGAACAGGTGTAGTGGTCCAGGTGGTGGAAGGGACGGGGGGAAGGGGGGAAGGGGGGAAGGGAGAGTGACGACTCCGAGGTGCAGCGGTCCTGTGCAAAGCGAAGAGAAACAGGCTGACTATTGATCCTGTGCACGTGCTGACGCACGCTGACGGAATGCGCTGACCGACAGCCGAAGACCTGTCCCCTCCCCCCTCCCCCCAAAGGTGCGAGTTATCGCTTTTAGTGCTGAGCAGCAGCAGCAATCACTTTTATGTATTTATTCATATTCTTGTTATTCTTTTATCTATTTGTTTGTTTACTTGTTCTTCTTAAGCTATATTCTTTGTCTATTCATTTGTTATCTATTTAGTCATTTTTTTATCAATATTACGATCATTATTATCATTATTATAATCATTATTATATTTTATCTACCTTATTTATTTTATACTATCTTCTTTATCTATTCATTTATTCATTTATGCTATTTACTTTATTTTATCAATATTACGATCACTATTATTTTCATTATTATTATTATTATTATTATCATTATTATTATCATTATTATTATCATTATTATTATCAATTTTTTATTGATTTATTTTATTTTATTCATTTATTTATTTCATTTTATTTTATCTTATTTTATTTTGCCAATCCCGTGCTAGTCGTCATGCAGGAAGTGGTTCGAAATTAGTACAACGTGGAGCACCACTGCAGTGCTCGAGCGGGTTACGGCAGAGATATTCATCTTGACACACACACACACACACACACACACACACACACACACACACACACACACACACACACACCAGACACACACACACACCACTTGGCAACAAATACTGCCGCGATCGCTGACACCCGCAACAGACGTTGTGTTAGAGAGAGAAAAAAAAAAAAAAAAAAAACTTTCATGAGAGAATGTAATGTGCGGGTGTGGAACTAGTGTAGGCTGTGGAAGGGTCGTCCACGAGACGACATGAACACGGAGTGGTTGGCCTGGGCTGGGTGTCGTATGGGTGTGTAGG
>NC_134777.1:118928730-118958730 GCF_046742065.1 Oratosquilla oratoria
TCTGGAATTGTGGACGCTCTGCACACATCTTCTTGACCCATTCATGAAAGTCAACAATGTCTTTGTCAGGAGAAATGCTTTGCTTGTAACTTTCATAGGCCTGACACTGTAGGAGATAGAGAACAGCTGCAGTAACAGTGTGGGTATGATGTGAATCAGCAACACCATCAGTTGCAACACCAGCAGTTTATGTGGCTGTGGTCTATCCACTGTCTCTCAACAGGTCTCCTAAGACCTTGAAGGTTATCTCAGTGTGCATTGCACCCAGCATCAGCACAATATTTCCTTCACCGTGACTGTCTGGAAATGCCCACAGAATCATTCTGCCAAGGGCAAAGAGAAGTTGGTCCATCGCCAACACAAGAACTTGACCAGGATTCACAACCTGAGCAGCTGCCCTTACAACATCCACGGCATGCTTAATCATTGCAGGTGTGTGTGCCATTTCTGTAAAAAGTGGCATCAAGGCTACTATGCCAGGATACAGATGTGACGTCTATAGACTGGCATGGAAAGCTGCCCACGAGACGGCTTATGACTCGCTCAGGTCTGGTTTGTCCAGGACCTTTCTCACATTCTCCAACCAAGCACGTTGTTTCACAGGAGTACTAGTATTTGATGGCAGTATTGCGGGACATGCAGGTCCATGTACCAATGGGACTACAGGATCCTTCTTTGACAGAACAACTGGTTGAACATTTGTGAAGCTTGCAGGAAGACTGGATATTTGTTTCTCATCGGTCACCAACCCAGTAATGATGGGATGATCTCTCTTAATACCTAGCTTGCCTTCTCGTGAATGTTGTGCTAGGGAAATGCTGATACCATGGAAAGAAGCCAATGGAGTGGTACAACTGGGGTTGTGATCGACGTTGTCAACAACAGCTGTTGTGAACACGCCACTGGACAGCTGTGGAAGACATATAACCACTTGTTCTTTGTACACATGCCAAACACTGATCGCCACATCTGCAGACACATAGAACAATTGGGTATTAAATACAAGGACCCATACTATGAAATGTGTCCACCAGCTCACGCTTTCTGGTTTCACCATGCAAGATATATTGAAGCTTGCGTTTCACGATCTCTGTTGTGATATTTTCAGCCATGTACTTGTACCCAGCACCTTTATATTCCCTCTTTAGAAGGAGCAGGACATTGTATAGGCTCACTTGTCACTGCTTGGCATAGAAAACACTTCTTTCAGTCCACAATAACTGGTTCTGTTTGACCAAAAATGCTGAGGACTGGTCCATCGATTCATTGAAATGATATCGTTCGATTAATTCAGTGCACAACAGTATCAACATAAAGTGTACGACTTCTAATGGATTTGCACTGGTTATGCGCTCCAGCTCATTGATCGGTGGTGGGGGCGATTGAGCGAGTTAAGCTCCACTTTGGTACTTCTGCTGCTTCCCCTGCCCGGTCTTGGGATTTTCCACCGATTACTGCTCTTGATGCGGCCTGGACTACACTCAATGCTATATTTTCAATGATATTTAATCAAACACCGTAGAACCTAAAAAGAAACAGCAAAAGAAACATCACCTGTGTTGTACACTTAAATATCTATCAACCACGGTTCCCTTTATAGGATGCGGCACATTATTTTTCGTTAATTTTGGTCAGTAGGGGGCTCTAAATATATTTTTTATTATCAAAAGATAGTTCTTATTTTAGAAACTTGCCAATTTTCATATTCCTATCTTAAGAAATTAAATATTTAAGACCATTTTAAGTAATTTCTCTGACGCCCGCAACATAATAACGTTAGTTTCTGCTGTGGTCACCAGGGGACTCTGACAGCTTGCCTCCATATCCCAAAATGTTCACCTAGGGTTACTCTACAAATGTGCCAAATTTCATGCTTCTAACCCAAAAATGCACGAAATTGCTCTGGGGCTGGTCTTCGATCCCCCACTATTATATACCAAGACGCTTGCTCCAACACATGGGCTGTTGTACATCCCGACCTCCATCTAAAGGGAGAGTCCCTTTAACACAATACTTATTTACACAAACATGGCACGGCGCGCGCGTGGATGGCATCTCGGCCTCTCACACAGGTGGTACGAGATTGTGCCTAACCCATGGCGTCCAAACTTCATTAACACTACCTGCCGTTACCGTCCTCCTTAAGCAAGAGGATGGTGCTTAAGATCCCTGTATTACCCATAGATCGGACCATATAAGCCATGAGCTCTCATACCGAGAACTTCTGTCGATCACAAGTACAGCACGTGACACAAGACCATGGTAGTGAATACAACACACACACGCGCGCGCACGCACACAAACCTCACCATTTTACTTCGCCGAGAACCCCACTCCTCCATACTCTGGGGATTGAGCGCGCGCACACATACACACACACACACACACACAGTGCCTGCGAACGGGTGAAAGGCTGGCAGACAGGAAGACAAGAAGATGAGCTAGAGGGCAGGTAGACAGGCAAGTGTGCATGAAGGCTGGTAGGCAGGCAGGCAGGCAGGCTGTGGATGGGAGTTCCTGTGGGGTCAATGCCGAAGGGGCAGGGGTCCACGCCAAATCGACAAAGGACCAAGGGCCAAGGGCAACATCTGAGGAGGAGGTTGAGGTGGAGATGGAGGAGGAGGAGGAGGACGCAACGAAACCCTACAGGTCTCGTCAGTGCCGAAGGACGAGGAGTCCGCAAGGAAGGAAGTAGGCCAGGAGGAGTACCCGAAGGAGTGGGACAACGCTCCGGTGTCCTGGGCCTCCTGAAGGAGGAAAAGGAAGGGGAGGAGAGGGAGGAGGAGGAGGAGAGGGAGGAGGAGAGGGAGGAGGAGGAGGAGGAGGAGGAGGAGGAGGAGGAGGAGGAGGAGGAGGAGGAGGAGGAGGAGGAGGAAACTACATTTTACAACTCCATAAGGGGAACGGCGCCCGGGCCAGGCCGGTATCTCCCGCAATCTCTCGATGGTGACGGACCTGCGACGCGTGTCGCGGTAACCCAACCGCCGGCTGGGGGAAGGCCATAGGTCACTGGTGGAAAGCCTCTAGGTCAAAGGAGCGGAAGGGGGGAGAGGGGGGGGGCGGGGATGGCCACCAGGCGCGCCCTGGTACGAGGGGGAACACAATTCGTCCACGTCGAAAGGCCAAAGGACAACGGCGGAGGGCCGCAGGTCACGGTTGTAGTGCCACTTGGAAATGGCCCTACAAGCATGTCACTGTAGGGTCACACGAGGTCACGCAGGGGTCACACGAGGTCACGCAGGGGTGGTTGCTATGAACTGTAGTTTATCGGAGTTTCTATCTTTTTGCGGGCAACCTCGCGCCGCTGTCGAGCGTTATCTTATATTTTATATATTGGTTTAGTCAAGTATTTACAGTTTGGTTTCAAGCCTTATTTTGGGGGGACAGGTCACATGGGGTCAAACACATGCCAATTTCCCAACAGGAGTTGAGATAAAGACCCTTATACAGCGAGATGGCTAAGTTCAATAAAGTTAGGTTTGATCATGTCTGGTTATATCCACATATGCCAGTCGGAGGTAAAAGTTACTTTCAATCGAAATGTGCTAATTTATGCTTAATCTCCTCGAGGTCCAAACCAGTTTGGAGATTTCGCAACATTGGCAACCCCGAGGCTTCCATCCCTCCCTACTGCATTTGGGAAATTACGTCATGAGGGGACGGGGGAAGGGAAAAGGAGGAGGGAAGGGGGGAAGGGGAGGGAGGAAGGGAAGGAGAAGGGGATGGGGAGGTGGAAAGGGGGAACGGGGAAGGAGGAAGGGGAAGGGAAAGGGAGGGGGAAGGGGAAAGGAAAGGGAGGAGGGGAAAGGAAAGGGAGGAGGGGAAAGGAAGGGGGAGGGGGGAAGGGGGAGGGGGGAGGGGGAAGGGGGAGCCCGGGGTTCGGAGACGACTAACACTGGTGGTGGATACCTGTCCGCGGTTAAGCCTATTGTGGTGGAGACCCTGGCCGGGAGTCGTCGAGTGTTCTGGGTTGGGTTTGTCGCGCTGGGGCCGCACCACGGGGGAGCTCCCGAGAACGAACGAGAGTCGAAGTGTGACCTCGGGTACACGATGAAGAGAAATGTCTCACGGGAGAGAACGGACGGGATACTGGTAAATGGGTCACAGATCACTGGAAAGCTGCTTCAACCCGCCTCCCCCAATCCTTTCCTCATCCTGTGGTCATATATGTGTGTGTGTGTGTGTGTGTGTGTGTGTGTGTGTGTGTGTGTGTGTGTGTGTGTGTGTGTGTGTGTGTGTGTGTGTGTGTGTGTGTGTGAGAGAGAGAGAGAGAGAGAGAGAGAGAGAGAGAGAGAGAGAGAGAGAGAGAGAGAGAGAGAGAGAGAGAGAGAGAGAGAGAGAGAAACTTCGCAGGCTCGGTCGTGTGTGCAGCTGCTGGCTGGTGTTGGAAGGTCACTAACTTTTAGGCGAACAAAACTGGTTCTGAAGCGATTGTTGTGACGTCACCCTTTCTCCCGACACAGAAGGACCCGAATGACTCACTCAGGTCAAGTCAGGTCACGTGGTCGCTGCTTAGACCTATCATCTCCACCAGTCTGTTCATACATCAGACATGCATTTCGCTAATTATTTGTTCCTTGAATTTTTCATTCATTCATACGTTTGTTTTCTTATTCATTTATTGATCTATTTATTTATTTCGCTCTACAGCTCTTTCAGACTTGTCGCTTCTGTGTGTGTGTGTGTGTGTATTCACCTTGGTCTCTTTGGATCACGTGTTGGACTCGTGATCGACAGCTATTTCCCCCCTAGAAGAGAGCTCAGAGCTCGTATGACCGATCTATGGGTAATGCTATGACCTTACACACACACACACACACACACACACACACACACACACACACCCACAACTCTCCGCCCACGAGAGTCAGAGTAACGAACCGAAGCGCAGTGATACTGAAATAATTTCGGCCCTGGTCAGGATTCGAACCAGCTACTGCGGGCACCACTGTACTGGCAGTCCAGTGCTCTATCAACCGCGCCACCGAGTCGTTCGTTCGTGTGTGTGTGTGTGTGTGTGTGTGTGTGTGTGTGTGTGTGTGTGTGTGTGTGTGTGTGTGTGTGTGTGATTCACCATGGTCTTTGGATCACATATTGGACTCGTGATCGACAGCTATTTCCCTCTCGGATGGAGATCTCAGAGATCATACATGACCGATCTATGGGTAATGCTGTGACGCGCGCACACACACACACACACACACACAACACACACACACACACACACCAGTGAACGAAACCCACAAAGTCCGTCACCACCACAAAACCTGTGGTCACCCAATCCCTCGGCAGCCCTCTTCTGCGGCTCGAGAACCAAAACGCTGAAAACCTAATTTACGTCGTTAAGGAGTCCGTACCTTTAGTCCCCCACTCATCCAACCCCGGGTACTGACTGAACATTTTAAGCAGTCCGATAGTCTAGGAACTTTGTTACTATCGACTGGACTATTCCAACTGAAGGAACGTCTTTCTTTCTTCTTCTTTTTTTAACTACACAAACTGAAACCAAAATTTAAAGCCCCGCCTGCCACAAGGGCATCACAGTGTCTGTAGAGTCTACAAGAGAAAATGTTGTTTTCGTGAAGAACTCGCTCGTTACCTTTGTCCGTCTACCTGGAGATAAAAGGGGTGAGCAAACCCTTCACCTAACAATACTTTCGCTCATGTCAGCAGACACTATGATCCTCTTGTGGGCGCGGCTCGAACCTTGGCACACAATACAGACCGGGTGGTTCATCACGGATTAATCCGGCAGCACTTGACACTAAGCTGTATTACTTAGAACCAAGGAAACAACAACCACAACAACAACAACAACAGGGGACATCTGGCACCTGGAAACAAACCACTTGTGTTGATAACAAATAAAGGCTCGGGACATCTGGCGACTGTCGATATACTTGACCACATTCTTAGCCTTTCCCACCGATAATAAGCTACTGTTGCTGCTGGGCGATCTTATTCACCTGTGGGAACCATCTCTACCTCCACCCCGGGAAGTCAAAGGGTAACTTTTAATGACGAATATTATATCTAGATCTTCCCTATCGTCGCCATCATGAAATCTGGGAGTTGGTGAAAGAGAGAGGGAGAGAGGGAGAAAGAGAGTGAGAGAGAGAGATAGAGAGAGAGAGGGGGGGAGAGAGAGAGAGAAAGAGAGTGAGAGAGAGAGATAGAGAGAGAGAGGGGGGGAGAGAGAGAGAGAATGTCTGAAATAAACTTTCCGCAGAGGTAATGGAGTGTAGTACAGTTCAAAGAATCCAAGATTCACCCGAATAAACACCAGAGCTAAATGGTGTGATACAAATCACCTAGTCATTTTGCTTATTTGATTGTTTTATTTGCGCCGTCTCTCGTCGCCCGACTGTTATTACAGTGTAGCCCACTGTCACCACTGTAATCGCACTTTGTGTTCCTCACGGATATGGCAACTCGACTTCTTTTAGTTGGTAGGCCCTGTTCCCTCCAATCATTCGACTTTGTCTAGTTCTAAACTGTCCGTTCCTCTTGGTGTTGGTTCTTTTCACTGACAGGCTTCTACCTCTCACTTCACTTTTTTTTTTTTTTTTCTGTCTAGGAGAATTAAATTCTAGAGTTTTCTATATATTTCTTCTGTTCAGTCCAATTAAGAATATACAACGCACTCCGCGAGGTTTTCCTAAGGACCCCCGAGAGAGCACGTATGCAAAATCCTACGTGAGATTTGCAGTGACGTAGTGATTTCCTTAGTCCAATGATCTTTAACTTTAAATTTAAGATCCTCCCCTATAGACGTGATCTTACAATCGTGAACCAATTTAATTTTCTCCTCCTCCACCCTTTCATCAATAAGAGTCGTTGCTTCAAATCTATTCGGCAATATTGTTTATTCAGAATAATCCCAAGTCTGCATAATTCTCACTTAGGTTGCAAAGGAATGTCATGTCAGCGATACACTCGAGCCCGGCTCTTATTTATAAATAATAATTTTATTTCCTACACAAGATGGAGAGCGGACTCAGGCAGCTCGCTCGGCTATTTTATTTTATAAACAATCCTACCTATAAAATGCAACAACTCGTCTTCTACCCCTCTTTCTACCCTCTTTTCTACCAGTCTCTTACAATTTGAATATTTGAATATTTGTTTAATGTCTTATAACGCATGTGTTTCTGTAACATAATCTATTGGAACCTAACCTAACGTAGCGTACCCTACCTTAACTTGACCCACCCTTGTGTAACCTACCCTAATGTAATCTATTACATAACCTAGCCCTAATGTAATCTACTCTTACGTAACCTACCCTAACATGACCTTTTGTAACATTACAAAGGATTACAAAGGATTACAAAGGCGGAGCATGCCGACAGGAGACCTTCTGATCCATATCTAGGTCAGATGCGAAAAACAAAATCATATCAATAATAAAATAATAAATAAAAACTATAATAATGTAAATAACAAATAAAATACATAAATAAATGCATAGGTATAGTTAAATAATAAACAAACAGGTAAATAGTAAATAATAATAAATTGACATACAGTATAACTAATAATAAATGAAACTCAGACAGACAAATGATAACAAAACAAAAACAAATAATATAAGATAAATTATAATCATTACAGCATCTTACTTAGGTATTTATCTAAATGATTCTTAAAGCTTCGAACTGAACTGCATTGCACTACCTGTGCAGAAAGTTTATTCCATTCATTAACTACACGGTTGGCAAATTGTGTCTACCCACTTCCAAATTGAATCTATTTCCTGACAGTTTGAGACCATTGTTTCTTGTCTGATTCTCATTCAATTTGAAAATTTTGTCACTTTTGATGTTGTCAATTCCCTTTAAAATCTTAAAGACCTGTATCAAGTCACCTCTGAGTCTGCGCTTTTTTAGGGAAAACAGATTCATGTGTTTTAGTCGATTTTCGTATGATTTATTTTTGATATTTGGAATCAGTTTTGTGGCTCGCCGTTGTACTTTTTCCAGTCTGACCTAACCAAACCTGACTTGACCTAACTTGACCAAAGATTACCTAACTTGACCTGAAGTAAATTGACCCAACCTGATTTAACCTGACCTGACCTAGCTCATCTTTACATTTGGAAATTTGGCCCCGGAACTGCAACGACTGCAAATCCCTCAAACGACCCCGAGGCCACGCGAGGCCACGCGAGGCCACGCGAGGCAGCCTCGACGGTCAGGACCGACAAACGTCGCTCCCCAGTGCGACCCGAACAGCATCTCTGAACACATTACACCCACAGGTGAACAGAAAGGCTCTCCACCCTGCCAAGGACTACCTGTAATTTCATTCTAGTTATCTACAGACTGCTTTAAATCACCCATGGGAGATCAAAGTATCTGAGATCGACGCCAAAGCCAAATAAATAAACAAATAATACATAAATAATAATAAATGAATAATAGGCAATGAATAAAATAAAAAAGGGGGGGGGGGGCTATTCATCCATTTGCCCATGGTGAAGTCCCACACATCACCATAACTGTCTTCGAGTTTGGCACGAAGTCGTTACACCAACTCCCACGTGTTGATCTCGCTCGCTCACTCGTTCGCAGTCTCGCTTCGCTTCGCTTCCTGCTTTGTGGGCACGGAGAAAGCCACGTGCCTGCCTGGCCTGCCTGCCTGGCCTGCCTGCCTGGCCTGCCTGGCCTGCCTGGTTTGCCTGCCCTGGCCTGCCTGGTTTGCCTGCCCTGCCCTGCCCTGCCTGCCTTGCCTACCTGCCTGCCCTGCCCTGCCTGGCCTGCCTGGCCTGCCTGCCCTGGTCTGCCTGCCTGCACTGTTCTGCTTGGCCTACCCTGGCCTGCCAACCCCTCAACTTCATTGCCATTTACGTGTTAAGCCTGACTCAACGATCATGTGTCAATTACACAACCATCAGACACCTTCGCTTTTGCGTCAGATTACCAATTTTGTTCTAGACAATGTCTGATGACCTAATTACACGCGCACACACACACACACAGACACACTCACACACAAGGACAGTTACAAAAGACATCTGAAAAAGAACGGCTTTCCACTCAGAGTAATAGATAGATGGAACAAATTGAAAGAGAAAACAGCGAGTGCTAAAACTATACATGACTTTAAGAAAGAACTGGATGCGGAAAGATACAACTGCGGGTCACTACGAGCATAGCTCTTCTTCCGCAAAATAAAACTAGGTTAATAAAACTAGGTAAATGTACATGCACACACACGCACGCACGCACACACATTCACACACACACACACACACGACTTGGTGGCGCGGTTGGTAGAGTCTCCGACTGTCACTACGGCGGTCCTTGGTTCAAATCCTGCCCAGGGCTGAAAAACTTCAGTACCGCTGCGCTTCGAGTCGTTACTCCAACTCTCGTGGGCGGGGAGTGGGGTGTGTGTGTGCGTGTACGGTCACAGTATTACCCATAGATCGGTCATACGAGCTCTGAGCTCTCATCCGGGAGGTTAATAACTGTCGATCACGAGTCCAGCACATGATCCAAAGACCAAGGTGAATACACACACACACAAACACACACCAAACTGACCCAGCTCTGGGCGTGATTCTCTAACCTGCTCAATTCGTCCACTTTTGGAAGTAACACACCAACATCAGCAGCAGCTCAGCGTAATCTTGTTACTCCATCCAGCGCGGTGGCAGGCTTAACAGATTTTGTTCAGGTCAAAGAGACAGGCAATTCTAATCAGGGAAGGGTGTCTCGGACGTTCGAACCCTCTCCCCCTACTTCACAGAAGGGTCCACTCCTACTGTGTATAAGAATCACCTGCTCATAGCCAGAATTAAATGAATGATGTACGCCACTGTTATGGAGAGGCTGCTGAAGTCACAAGCTCCCCCTATCGAAAGGCTAGAACGGCGCCCCTTACAGAGGACTTTGTAGCGTGGAATTTAATGAGCCATGCCTTTGGTTCAACTTCGCCGGAGACAGGGTTCGAACCGCCATCCCCTTGACCATCGTAGCAAGTAACGACGCCCTAACCCGCTCAGCCAGCGAGATTCCTAACGTAATAATCACAACATATCAAGGGTGGAGGAGCCACTGGGATGATGTCGAGAAGGCGGTGATCTATTCCACAACTCAACCATCACCGACAACAATAGTAACAGCAGCAGCACCACCACCAACAACAACAACAACTCTGACCCCCACCACACCGACAATTACACGAAAAGCTAATTACTTCACGAAACGACCCAAACTGACCTGCACCAAGTACTCTGTACTGTACACAGGGACCGTCCGACACACAAACACACACTCCGTGTGTGTGTGTGTGTGTGTGTGTGTGTGTGTGTGTGTGTGTGTGTGTGTGTGTGTGTGTGTGTGTGTGTGTGTGTGTGTGTGTGTGTGTGCACGAATATATTTACAATTAAATATATAGTGATAACATCAGAATCTTAATTACTTTCTCACTGAATACACACCTGACGAAAAAAAAATCAAGCTAAATTTAACTGCGTAAATAAACACCATAACATCGAAGTAGGAAGAAAAAATACTTCGCCAATCGCACAGGCGATCGAAGGAGCTGGTTCGGTTTTATTCAGATGTACAACGAGTGAACAGGACGCCGTGCATCTTCATTAATCAATAATTCATTATTTATTGACCAATTCTGCACCAGTGGCGACTTACCCTTTGCTCCTTTGGACAGACATGACGTCATATCGCTGCTCGGGCGTTTCTCCAACCGACTCTCGATTCAAAACTCCATTTGGTCGATTCTATTCAAGAAACTCTCATAAACATGACGAAAAATGGACTCCAAGATCCTTAACTCCCCGGAATGAAGAAGTCCTTAAAAACGTCACTCCCCAGAAATTCATTCCTTCCCCAACCAACTAGGGTCTTCCAGAAAGCCAGAGCGGTTGTGTACGTTTGTGCGATTCACCATGGTCTTTGGGTCACGTGTTGGACTCGTGATCGAGTTATTTACCTCCTAGATGAGAGCTCAGAGCTCGTATATGACCGACCTATGGGTAATATTGTGACCTTCCATACACACACACTTAACTCCCCGCCCACACGAGTTGGAGTAACGACCTGCAGCGCAGCGATACTAAAATTATTTCAGCCCTGGGCGGGATTCGAACCCGGACCGACGTAGTGGCAGGCAAGGACTCTAACCACTGCGCCACGTGTTGTGTGTGTGTGTGTGTGTGTGTGTGTGTGTGTGTGTGTGTGTGTGTGTGTGTGTGTGTGTGTGCGCGCGCGCGTGTGTATGAATATTCATCCCATGTCTATGTTAGGGACCACTCGTTCTACACCGTGATGACCTCCACTACAATGTCAATGAGATTCAGGACATCAGGCGGAGAGGTCCCACTCCCCTTTGCCTCCACCTCCTCGGTGCGACATTGTCCATAATGGGTGTCATAAATGTCGTTGCCATGAACGCCGCTATCATGCACGGCAGTGACATAAAAGTATTAGTAAAAACAGACTTGGTTCAATTTCCAAAAAATAAAATTTCCAGGAACGAATGAGAATGACAGAAAAAATATTTAACTTGATTTGTTTAAATCTATGGTTATTTGCATGAATGTAACACTAATAAAAGAATACAATAAAATAGCTAAAGCGGATTAAGAGATTCACAATGCAGAAAAACTAAACACTCACAAGTTTAAGATAAAAAGCCCGACCATCAAGCGACTTAAAACCAAAAGATAATTCATCCAACACTTAAACTGAGAAAAAAAAAAAAAAACTTACTTAGGCGATAGCAACCTTGTGAAGAAAAAAGGGGAAAAGCCTCGAGAGGACCCTGAGCTGCCTTTCCATAGTATACAGAGCACGGGGGTTGCCAAAAACCGCTAGGGCATGGGATTGGCAACCTAATGGCTCAAGTTAAGAAACAGACATACATAACTCGTACTTACTAACCTTAAACCTATTCAGAAGCCCATTACAAAAGCTATGGGTCTCACATCTTAACCCGTAATGTCGATTAAAACATATAAAATATGTTGTAGTGATTATGATCCGGCAATCACTTCGGATTGACGGAGGAACCAAAATCCCTTTAATTTCTGGTCAGTGAAACAAAGCGCTTTGACCTTAAACTAAAATACATACTTGTAGACCGGAGGTGTGTGTAAAGACAAACCTACTTGGATCCACACCGTACTTAAAAATACACACTAACAACTAAATAGAATGTCAAAATTTCCAAACGACTGTTAGCACAGCCAACAGTTGAGGGAAACAACGCTCAGCTTTTATAGGGTGGGTAAAACCTGACCACCGAGAAGGTTATAGTGCTTGTCGATGTTCCCAGGCCGACGCCTAGCCGGCCCACCATAAACAGCAGCCGAAACAAATGTGCGACTGCCAAAACCCCAGTGAAGGGTGACATACGGTGCCGACGTAGACAGACCACAAGGCTGGACACTTTGAAGTACGATTTGGAGTGTGGGAACGGCGAGAATATATATATATATATATATATATATATATATATATATATATATATATATATATATAAGGGTGAGACGTGAAATGGGATAGAAACGCTGGTTATCGGCGGCGAAACGCAATTCCACAAGTTGTTGGTGATAGTAGTGATAGTGGTGGTGGTGGTGGTGGTGGGGAGGTGGAAGAGTAAGAAGAGGAGAAAGATAAGAAAGCAGAGGAAGAGTTGGAGTAGTAACAAAAGATACGAACCGAGATTCAAACACTCTACAGGTAATACTATCAGCCGAGTTGAGACCTGAGTCACCTACTTGAGAACAAGGCCTCTTTGTAAAGGGGGAATAGACACTCAAGAAGAAAAAAGTTTATATATATATATATATATATATATATATATATATATATATATATATATATATACACATATACATACATACACATACATATACATACATACACATACATATACATACATACACATATACACGCACATGCACACACACACACACACACACACACACACATACATGTACTCTTTTTAGGGGGGCAAGCTTATGACTTTTCGTTAAAATAATATAATAGTTACAATGGGTCACGAGACTGAATGAATAAATATATAAATAAACAAATAAAACAATAATACAATGAAGGGGAAGTAAATGAAGACCCAAACAGTCTAATAAAAGAAACAGTCATTACGCACAGGCACGTTTGTAGGTGCAAATGGGATTGAGTGCCTTAGGCGCTCTGTCTGTGGAGCAGAGTTTATTTATCTGCCTTTGCATCACGAGACGGTCATGTTCATTGCGTCCCGTCTCGCGATTTAATCATTCATTTATTTATCTACTGATTCGTTTATTTTTGAGCAAAGTGAATTTTGAGTGCCTTCCCAGCTGTCGGTGGTCCTTACTGCCTACCTATAGTTTTTGTTTAAAGAAAAAATAACAAAACAAAACAATAATTTAATAAAAAAAAAACAGTAACTACAATAACAACAATAATAATATTTTGTTTGAAGAAAAAACAAATAAAACTGAACAATAATTTAATAAAAAATTAAATAAATAAAAAAGCAACAGCAACTACAATAACAATTATAATAATAATAATAATAATAATAATAACAATAATAAAAAATAAATACCTGTAAACAGGTACAATGGATTTGTTTTTGTTTATCATCTGTTGCTATTCACACCCTTGTTCTGGTCTTGTTCCCCCGGCCTGGACGGATCCCTCCTTGCATTCCAATTTTCTTGGCGTGAATGCATCTGTGCACCGTGATAATGTCGCTCACCTCTTTCCCTCCTTTCCTCCGGCCTGACGCTGTTTATTCCAGACATCTCTCCATTTATGTCACGCCTTGCAAGCGCCGATCCCGTCCTCTTTTGTACAATTTTAATTCTATCATAATTCTATTAGTTAATTCCATACTAGGGTAAAGTTTTAGAAATATAAAATGCTGGTTTGTACAATTTTCTTTTCATCATAATTCTATTAGTTAATTCTATACTTGGGTAAGGTTTTAGAAACATAAAATGCCGGTTTATACAACTTTCATTTTAAGATATTATCTTTCAGTTAATTATACACCAAGGTAACGTTTTAAAAATCTAAAATACTGGTTTATGCAATATTCATTTTATTATACTTTCTTTAAATCCTTGCGAGGGGCAACACTTTAAAAATATATAATACTGGTTCATCTAAACTACCAGTCTTTTAGCTCTGCATTAAGTAAAATTTGAAAAACGTGCATGTCTTATCATCCTGTATACATGATATAATCAGTTCTATCTTCCCGTGCATTCATTTCGAGATCTTGCCAATTAATTCTATTTATATTCGCTCGCGCATCCAATATTGACAACCTTTTATATGCGATCACTGTTGGCAGTTTCTGGATCCAAGCGTACGGCTTACTAGTTCTCCTTTCAGGATATCTAGATCTTTTGTTGCCTGTTTTCCAACCTACTTGACACTTGATGCAAACACTTCTGTAGCAGTGACCCTATTCTTCTAATAGCCATGTATTTACACTAAAAACAAAACTGGCCCCAGGACTGTTCACTGTGGTACTCCGCTCATGGGGCACTCGTGTCGCCACGTCCTTCCTCTGAATATTCATTTGATTACAGTTCCCCCCTTCTAGAGGGTCGCCTATTCCAGCTTTTGTTCTTAATACCCTCACTTGTTCCAATCCCCACACAATAATTTCGTTTGGGGCACCCTTCCACTGATTTTATTTATCTATTTATTCATCTATTCATTTATTCAAAATATGGACAACCGCAGTCCACCCAACCCTGCTACTTTTGCGGACTGTCTTCGAATGTCAAGTAAACAAATGCTTCATCTACCATATTTCCAATTACCTTTCTCAATGCAATACGACGCCATCAGAGGCGAACAAGAGGAAGACTGTCAAGGACAGGAGGAGGAGGAGGAGGAGGAAGAAAAGAGGAGAGGCGAGGAAGATGAGGAAGACGGACAAGGACAAAGGAAGCAAGTTAAGTCAAAATTTTCAGCAATAACCGACGTTTCTATTACTGGACACGATCGCAGCGAAGTGGGATCCTAGAATTGGAATCCTAGAAGCGGTAAGGGCGAGATTTACGGGGGCAACAGAAAGGAGTGATAGTAAAAGATAAGAGTTACCAGCATTTTTTATTCTATTTTATTTATTTATCCTACCTTATTCATTTATTTATTATTTAATTCATTAATTCATTCTGAGTGGAGATGGGTCTCCAATCATAATGAAGGACGAGGAGGAGGAGGGGGAGTAGGGGATGAGGAGGAGGAGGGGGATGAGGAGGAGGAGGGGGATGATGATGATGATGAGGAGGAGGAGGGGGAGTAGGAGAGGAGGAGGGGGAATAGGAGAGGAGGAGGGGAGGAGGAGGAGGAGGGGGGGAAGGAGGACGAGTAGGGGATGAGGAGGGGGAGGAGGAGGGGGAGTAGGGGAGGAGGGGGAGGAGGAGGAGGGGGAGGGGGAGGAGGAGGAGGGGGAGGGAGATGAGGAGGAGGAGGGGGAGGGGGAGGAGAAGGGGGATGAGGAGGAGAAGGGGGATGAGGAGGAGGAGGGTGAGAAAGGGAGGGGGAGGAAGAGGGGAGGAAGAGGGGAGGAGGGGAAGAGGAGGAAAGAGGAGAAGGAGGAGGAAAAGTTAACGAGGACCTTGGAGCAGAGATTTCTTAAAAGTAAATAAATATATCCTTTACTTAGAAAGTTCTACTTGACTGATTAAAGGCTCCACCCAACACACACACATACATACACACACACACACAAAAACACATGCCCATGTGCACACATACACACAAGCCCACACACTTACACAAAAAAAAAACATGCCCATTTGCATACATACATACAAGCCCACACACACACACACACACACACACATACAAAAACACATGCCATGTGCACATATACACACAAGCCCACACACACACACACATGCTCACATGGCCCTCCCCCACACACACATATATACACACGCACAAGCCCACACGCCCACACAAACACACACGCCCCCATACACAGACACGCCTCCACGGCTTCCCACACACATGCCCCCGACACAACGAAACACCCGCGGTGTCGCATCGACACGGCACATTAAAACAAAATGCTCATACAGCCATCGCCTCCAACAATGAGAAAAAAATGGGAGGAAAATATATGATCGCCTGGCCTACTTTTCCAACACCTGGAAAAGCAGTTCGCTTGTTTGTGTAAATCGAGGCCGCCTTTGTGACCTGACCCGAACCGGGTTGACCTCAACACACGCAAGTTGCAACCTAGGTTGCAATTGGCCTTAACGATAACAAAAACGCCACACACACACACACACATACATACACACACACACGCACGCATACACACACACGCACACGCACACACACAAACCTAAATCACCCGTAAAGTAATGCAATCCGATTACATTATACATTTGGAGCTCTCTCACTGGGAACAAGGAGGATAAGGATGAAAAGATAAAAATAATTTTATAAACAAGGAAAAAAATAGAAGGGTAGAGAGGAGGCCGTAACCTTGGAACAAGAGGCAGAGGAGAGAAAGGAAAATGCGAAATGTCCAATCAGAGTTCAAGTGGAGGCTTAGTAAACAAAGATGGAAACTAGAAAGTGCAAACTGGGAGACAGTTGTCTGTATATATTGTGTATATATATATATATATATATATATATATATATATATATATATATATATATATATATATATATATATATATATATATATCCATACATACATACAGCACTAGCGAGAGAAAGGAAAGACAGCTGACAAGTAGGTCAAGGGGACAAAGGCAGCGGCAGCAGGAACGGCAGCAAGACGAGAAGAAAATCACTCGGGGAGGAGGAAGGAAATAACGAGGAGGAGCGCTGCAGACGAGGCGGCTGCAAAAAAGGGGAGTGGAAAGGAGAGGGGGAAAGGAGAGGGGCGGCAAGAAGAAGGGGCAAGGAGAAGGGGGAAAGGAGAAGGGGGCAAGGAGAGGGGGGAAAGGAGAGGGAGCAAGGAGTGGAGGAGAGGGGGAGAGAGGGGGAGGGAGAGGGGGCAAGAAGAGGGGGCAAGGAGAGAGGCGGAGAGGGGGGAGAGGGGCGAAGGAGAGGGGGGAGAGGGGGCAAGGAGATGGGGGAACTAGAGGGGGGCAAGGAGATGGGGGAACTAGAGGGGGGCAAGGAGATGGCGAACTACGGGGGGAAGGAGAGGGGGGAAGGAGAGGGTGGCGGAGAGGGGGGAAGGAGAGAGGGGGCAGAAGTGGAAAGAAAGGGAGAGAAGTGAGAGGAAATAAGGAAGGAGTGAGGGGGTGGAGGGGAAGGAGTGAGGGGTGGAAAGTGAAGGCAAAGGGGACAATTAGAGGAGAATGGATGGAATAGACGGGGGTGGTGGGGATGGAGAGGGAGAGGAGTGGGGGGTGGGGGTGGAGAGGGAGAGGGAGAGGAGTGGGGGGTGGGGGTGGAGAGGGAGAGGGAGAGGAGTGGGCGTGGAGAGAGAGCGACTGGAAGAAAGGGGAAAAAGGACGAGGAAAGGGGAATGGGAAGTGGGTAGGGAGGGGAGAGACCTGTGGGAATGGGAGGGAGATAGGGAGGAAGATGGGAGGGGGGTGGGGACGGGAGAGGGATGGAGATGGAATGGGGATGAGAGAGGGATGGGGATGGGATGGTGATGAGAGGAGGATGGGAGAGGGATAGGGATGGGGATGGGATGGTGATGAGAGGAGGATGGGAGAGGGATAGGGATGGGGACGGGATAGTGATGAGAGGGGGGTTGGAGATGGAATGGAGGTAGAATGGGGATGGGACGGGACTGGGAATGGAATAGGGACTGGAAGGGGGATGGGAATGTGATGGAGAATAGGGAAATGGAATGGGGAGGGGGAATGGGGAAAGGGAAGGGGAGACGGGGAAGAAGACAGGGGTGAAAGAGGGAGGGAGGAAAGGAGGAAGAGGTGAAACATGAAGGGAGGAAGGGGGGAAAGAGGAAGGGGAAGAGAGGAAGGGAGTCAGGGGGAGAAAAGAAGGAAAGAGAGAAGGGAAGAAGGGGGAGTGAAGGGAGGAAGGAAAAGGAAGGGAAAGGAAGGGAAGAATAGATGAAAGAGGAAGGGAGGAAGAGGGAAAGAGGAAAGTAGAAAGGTAGAAAGGGAAGATGGGAAGAAGAGGAAGGGAGGAAAGGCGAGAGAAGGAAGGAAGGGGTTAAGAGGAAGAATGAGAGAAGGGGGAAGTGGAAAAAGGGAAAGAGGAAAGGGAAAAGACGAAAAGGGAAAGAGGAAAGGTAAAAGAGGAAAGGGAAAAGAGGAAAGGGGAAAAGAGGAAAGGGAAAAGAGGAAAGGGGAAAAGAGGAAAGGGGAAAAGAGGAAAGGGGGGAAGGGGGAAGAGGGAAGGGGAAAGGAAGAGAGGAAGAGAAATGGAGGAAAAGAAATGGAGAAAGGGGGAAAGAGGAAGGGTGAAAAGGGGAAAGAGGAAAGGGGGAAAAGGATGATGGGTAAGAGGATGGGGAAAGTTGAAGGAAGGGAGGGAAGAGGTAGGAAAGGGGAAAGAGGAAGTGGGTGAAGAAGAATGGGGGGGAAGAGCAAGGGGGAAGGGGAAAGAGGGAGAAAAAAATGAAAGAGGAAGAAGGGGGAAAGGAAGGGGGAAAGGAAGGGGGGAAAGAGGAAGGTGGGTGGGGAGTGGGGAGGAAAAAAGGGACGAGGACGAGGGTGAAAGTTTCACAATAGCCCCCCATCCCCCCACCCCCGAAGGACATTACATACATCCAACTACTCTTTAAACGCAGCCCATTCCAGAACACGCGCACGCACGCAATCTAGCCCAATCTAGAATAACACAAGAATTTAAATGATCCTATTATGAGAATTAGAGAATAAGGAGATAAAAGTTGATCATTGACGATTTTGAAGCTAAATAAGATCATTATAGAGAAACAGGACCCCACGAGCGTTGCTTTTTTCCCGTATGCTACAATTAAGTGCAGTTGGGGGTAAATACACATACACACAGGTTTGGCCAAACCAGGCAGTGGCAGAGTTCCCGGCCGCCACTACGGTGGTATGGGTTCGAATCCAGCCCAGGGCAAAAATTATTTCAGTATCGCTGCGCTGCGGGTCGTTACTCCAACTTTTGTAGGCGGGGGAGATGGGCGTGTGCGTGTAAGGTCACAGCATTACCCATAGATCGGTCATACACGCGCTCTGAGCTCTCTTCCGGGAGGGAAATAGTTGTTGATCACGAGTCCAACACGCGATCCAAGACAATGGTGAATCACTATATATATATATTTTTTCTTTCTTTCTTTTTTTTTTTTTTTTTTTTGTGTCTTCCAATTCCATGGACGCATACTATACCAGGTACTAATCCCGTTTAAGTGACTCACTCTATTCCACACGATTCCATTCAGCTTCGGGATGCATTTCCGAGCTGGTTCAAGAATTACTCCTCATCGTCTCGTACCGTATCGCTGAACAAGCCGACGAGGCGCGTCTTAGCCGGGCAAACAACTCAAGTCATGCAAGACAAAGACGGGAGGAGCCCAAAGGCAACAATCAAGGCCCCTCGACTAAACTTATCAAGAGTGAAATAAAATATTTACAGTTCCTATTATAAAGAATGGCAAGGGAACCTCTAATAACAATAGTGTTTATTACCACGTGGGGGACTAATTATTGCACAAACACTTCTTAAATAAAGGATATTATATATATAAATATATATATATATACATATATATAATATAAATATATATATATATATATATATATATATATACATATATATAAATATGTATATATGTAGATATACATATATATATATATACACACACACACATATATATATACACACATTACACACACACAATCACTCTCGAGGCCTTTCCCCCTTATAAGGGGGGTAGCCGCATCGAAGTACACACCCACCTGAACCTACGTTAAACCCCAGAGTTACTTACAAAGCATATCCAACCATCCATCATCACAGCGAAGCCGGCACTCACCTGCAAAAGCAAAAAGAAAAGAAAAAAAGGTTAAGATACGACACTAGACGTAATAAACAACATGAATAGGTATACATCTTGCTGTGTACCCTCAGCACACATTGCAGTTCCCACATGCTAAACATATACTGGGTATGTCATAAATTATAAACACAAGTGTCAATATACTTTCCGTGCAATATACAAGACTTAGCTTTGAATCAAAACCACTTTCATTTATCATAATATCTTTCTATACTGGGCGGCCACTTATTTTGTTCCATTCTAATCTAGATCGAGACGGTTTTACTCAGCTTAGGGAAACAAGCCCCCGACCCCCCCAAAAAAGGAGAGAATCGCTGGTAAACTAAATTCCACAATAACAACCTGGCCTTCAGAACCATCGGATACTGCCTCCCCCGAAAATAAATAAATAAACAGATAAATATAAATGCGTCGTCAAAGCAGTTCACTTGTTCCAAAAACTAAAAATCAGCTGACACTACTGTCAAGACTTAGTGAAACGTGTGAAAAAATCGTAAATATGTGTAACTTCATCTATAGGTCACTGCATTATTATAGAAAAACGACAACAGTAAACTTTCTACAAAACTAATACATAAATACAAAATAACAATAAAAAACAATATACAACTGCAATAATAATAATAATAGCAACAACAACAACAATAACCATACATCTACTCTCTTCGATTTCCAAACTGTGCCTTGAGACAGACATTCTGTCAGACGTGCCTAACCTTCACATGACTTTGCCTTCTCTTCCTTTGCTCGTAGAAGTTTCGATCTCCCACTTCCTTTGGGGGCGGCGCCGCCGCCGCCGCCGCCGCCGCCACCACCACCACCACCACGACCCCTCTACCATTTGTCTCCTCTCCTTGGCCAATCACATCCCTGAAGTCCTCTACATAGTCTGACAAATGGCTTTTCTATTTAAGATTGTTAAGGGGAGGGAAGGGAAGAGGAGGGGGAGGGAAAGGAAGAGGACAGGGAGGGAAAGGACGAGGAGGTGGAGGGAAGGGAAAAGGAGAGAAGAGAAGGGAAGAGGGAGGGGAGGAAGAGAAGAGGAGGGGGGAAGAGTTGGGGATGGGGAAGAAGAACAGGCGAGGGGGAGGAAGAGTAGAAGAGGGGGGCAGAGTAGGGAGGGGAAGGAAGAGATGAAGAGGAGGGAAGAGTAGAAGCGAAGAGGGAGGAAGAGTTGGGGAGGAGGAAGAGGAGGAGAGGGAGGAGGAGGGGGGAGAAGGAGGAGGAGGAGGAGGAGGAGCGGCAGTTATAAAATAAGAATGAAAACACACTGTGAACAAGGCGAGGGGTGGAACGGCGCTGGCCCATCTGCAGGAATACAAACGAAGAAGCGAGAAGGACGGGGAAGAAGAAGAAGAGAAGGAAGGAGAAGAAGAAGAGAAAGGAGAAGAAGAGGAAGGAGAAGAGGAAGACGAGGAAGGAGAAGAGGAGGAAGGAGAAGAGGAAGAGGAGGAAGGAGAAGAGGAGGAAGGAGAAGAGGAGGAAGAAGAAGAAGAGGAAGGAGAAGGGGTGGGGAGGCATAGAGGAGAGACGGGAATCAAATCATGGTGAAAATAGAGAGTGCAACATCTTTATAAGGATGAGGAGGAAGATAATGCACACGAGGTATATGACGAAAGATGGGGGGGGGGTGCGAGGAAGCCGAGGAGATACATTAGGCAAGATGAGGAGGAGGAGGAGGAGGAGGAGGAGGAGGGAGTGGGAGGAATGGAGGGAGTGGGAGGAATGGAGGGAGTGGGAGGAATGGAGGGAGGGGGAGGAAGGAGAGAGGGGGAGGAATGGAGGGAGGGGGAGGAATGGAGGGAGGGGGACGAATGGAGGGAGGGGGAGGAATGGAGGGGGGGAGGAATGAAGGGAGGGGGCGGGATTGAGAGAGAGGGGGAGGAATGGAGACGGGGGGAAGGAGGGAAAGAGAAAAAGAAGGTGAGAGAGGAAAGAAGGTGAGAGAGGAAAGAAGGAAGAGAGAAGAACAATGGAGAAAGAGGAAGGAAGGAAGAGAGAAGAACAACGGAGAAAGAGGAAGGAAGGAAGGAAGGAAGGAAGGAAAGAAGGGAGAGAGGGGGGAAGTAGATCATGTATAAAATAGTGATGTGGGGGAGGGGGGGAGTCCGAACATTGAACGTTTGGACCTCGGGGAGCTAATACTTGGGAGGAAGGGAGGGAAAGGGCGGGGGAGTAAATAAAGAAGAAGGGGAAGGGGATAAGGAGCAGCGAAATTAGAACGAAAAAGAAAAACAGGACGAAGAGAAGGAGAACAAGAAAAACAAGACATGATTGAAGAAAGAGGGAGGGTGGAGGGGGAAGGGAAGGGGAGGGGGAGGGAAGGGGAAGGGGGAGGGGAAGGGAAGGGGGAAGGTTGGAGGGGTTGTACCCGTGTAGGACTACATATTAGGAAGGTTAATGGGGCTTACTCGAAGCCCAATGTACAACACTTCTCAATTAATTATACATTTGTACCACAATGACCTTAAGGTCTAGCCTTGGCGAATGGCTCACGCCTCAATCCTCTGCACAGGTTCCGATGGTTACATTAACACATCAGACACCAACGTCCAACAACTCTGAAGGCCTTTCCGACACTCCGTACTACAACAGCAAATAGTATGTCAGGTGTTCTTCCGCAGTGAAGCCTCGTTCCACATCGGAATGTGAGAAGACCGTCAAAGAGTATCGTGACGCGAAGAAACTCCAAGATACAAAGGCACTGGGTCGCCGAGGGGGGCGCTGGATTGGCGGGAGGGGGGGCGCTGGATTGGCGGGAGGGGGGCGCTGGATTGGCGGGAGGGGGGCGCTGGATTGGCGGGAGGGGGGCGCTGGATTGGCGGGAGGGGGCGCTGGATTGGCGGGAGGGGGGCGCTGGATTGGCGGGAGGGGGGCGCTGGATTGGCGGGAGGGGGCGCTGGATTGGCGGGAGGGGGCGCTGGATTGGCGGGAGGGGGCGCTGGATTGGCGGGAGGGGGCGCTGGATTGGCGGGAGGGGGCGCTGGATTGGCGGGAGGGGGCGCTGGATTGGCGGGAGGGGGCGCTGGATTGGCGGGGGGGGGCTATGGATTGGAGGGAGGGGGATCTGGATTGGGGGAGGGGCGCTGGATTGGGGAGGGGGCGCTGGATTGGGTGGAGGGGGCGCTGGGTTGGGGGGAGGGGGCGCTGGATTGGGGGGAGGGGGCGCTGGGTTGGGGGGAGGGGGCGCTGGATTGGGGGAGGGGGCGCTTGATTGGGAAGGGGGCGCTGGATTGGGAAGGGGGGCGCTGGATTGGGAAGGGGGGCGCTGGATTGGGAAGGGGGGCGCTGGATTGGGAAAGGGGGGCGCTGGATTGGGGAGGGGGGCGCTGGATTGGGGAGGGGGCGCTGGATTGGGGGAGGGGGCGCTGGATTGGGGGAGGGGGCGCTGGATTGGGGGAGGGGGCGCAGGATTGGGGGAGGGGGCGCGGGATTGGGGGGAGGGGGCGCTGGATTGGGGGGAGGGGGCGCTGGATTGGGGGGAGGGGGCGCTGGATTGGGGGGAGGGGGCGCTGGATTGGGGGAGGGGGCGCTGGATTTGGGGGAGGGGGCGCTGGATTGGAGGGAGGGAGCGCTGGATTGGGGGAGGGGGCGCTGGATTGGGGGAGGGGGCGCTGGATTGGGGGGAGGGGGCGCTGGATTGGGGGGAGGGGGCGCTGGATTGGGGGAGGGGGCGCTGGATTGGGGGAGGGGCGCTGGATTGGGGAGGGGAGCGCTGGATTGGGGGGGGTGTTGTTTGCATTGAGGGAAGGAGCAGAAAGAATTGGAGGAGGAGGAGGAGGAGGAGGAGGAGGAGGAGGAGGAGGAGGAGAAGGAGGAGGAGGAGGATCCAAGTGCCGGCCACCTCCCAAACCCTCTGTTTTATGCATGTTGCATCAAGACGAGCCCCGACCCGTCGGGGCCGATCCCGACAACCCGACCCGTGACGTAAGGAGGGCGAAACCGACACCGCCGTCGTCGTCGTGGTATCCGACACCTGGAAGAAACGAGTCTGAAGCTACTAAGGCCAAGACCAAACCTCAAGGCCCTTTATTCTTTCCTTTTTCTTTCTTTGGAGCGCCCCTATTTTTTTTTCTTTTTTTTTTTTTTTTTTGCCCCGCCCTCGTCAAAGGCTCGAGTTTCCCAGAGGCGAAACGGAAGCAGCTGCTTGTCACGGTACGGAGAACACTAATCGGGCACATGACACATGGTTATCTAGTACGGAACGCGCTTAATCTTTCCTGTTTTTTTTTCTTCTAAGGCACACATCCGTACGACCAAGCATGCATTTTTACAAAGGATTACAAGGGAGGAGCTTGCCAACAGGAGACCTTTTGGTCCATAACTAGGTCGGATGCAAAAATATATATATATATATATAATAATAATAATAATAATAATAATAATAATAATGATAATAATAAATAAGAATTAAAATAATATAAATAATAAATAAAATAAGGTTGCATTTGTCCAGCGCCAGTGAATCTGTTACCAACTCTTGTGCACTGGTTGCGTAGTATAATTACCACTGCAACCATCACTCATTCTTTCATTATCAGCCGACTCCTTTGACCCGTGTGTACTTCCTCATTCTATCCATTTGTTGTTTCTTCGGCCACCTAGTTACAGACCCAATAATTCCCCGGTTCCACGACATTCCTCTACAGCCCGGCTCTGGGAGACGGTACCGGTACAGAACGAGCTTGGCTGTGTATCCGGTTAAACCGGTACGCTACGCAAATACTAACCGTGGTACAACACACAACTGGGTTAAACCTACGTCCTGGCAGCTTCAGTCCATTACTTCTCGTTTTGTTAGTAGCGTGACAATATTTTGTTCAATTATAAAAAAAAAAGCTAAGATAGTATGGTCATGTAAAAAGAATGGAACCAGAAAGATGCCCTCGAAGGTATTAAGAATGGAAACCAACTGGAAAAGGACCTGTAGGAAGACCGCGAATGAGGTGGAAGATAAACATAGAGAGGACCATCGAGAAGAGAGGTACCACCATGGAAGAAGTTGAAAGAACAAACGCATACGAAGACAGAACCCAATGGAGAAAATTCCTCTGGTGCAATAACTGACAGACCTAGCAGTCTAACAGGAGGAGAGTGAGCGGTGAGTATATTAAAAAAAAAAAAAAAATTGTACCACGCCACCCCCTAAGAGTTTTATTCCAGAAACTGCTTTGTTTCTTATAATCGCCACGTGTTTTGTGCGCCTCGCCGTTGCACTCTTTCGTATCAATTATGTCCCAAATAGGACTTGTGGATAAACCGCAACCATTACAATTCGACAAGGGAATCCGACGTGGCACGCTCCCGTTGTTCCGATACACCCTCGCAAATACGAGGGCTCTGGTTCGATCCTTATGCACTGGCTGTCCAAGTGCACAGGGCAAAGGTGGAAGCTTGGGCTGGTGTGAAACACAATCTGGCTAAATTCCTCACCATCTTTTCACAATTATTCAGCAGCCGGCAGTGAAAGGATCTTAAATAATTTTGAGTACTTTATTGCGGAAATATAGTTCATATTCTTAATAATTTGATCGTTTTTTACACAACTTAAAATGCTAATTATATTATATTATTTGGTATTTTTTCTCCAAGTACTCAAAGTTAAAAAAAATTCAACAGAAATATATATCACATTCTCAGGGTGAAACAACATAGTGGTTTAAAGACTTCCGACAACTTTACAAAAGTCCCATAGTACTCCGGTATCCCTCCGGTAGCCAAGGGATCCCACCCCATTCCCGGTACCCCGGTCATGCGATGCCCCAGTCATTTGTCCAAGTTGAACCCCGAACCCCGGTACAAACGCCTCCCGGCCCGGTACCGGCGCATCTACGTCCTTGTCTTCCCCGGCACACGCGGACACCGCCACCTCGCCAAGTCCGACAGACATTGAAGAGGACTCGTCGGACAGGATGGGACAGGAGACGGGCGGATTACTGTGCATCTGTTGTCAGACGGGGATCGAATGTACCCCCGTCGTGCTCTGAAACGTTCGTACTCGCCGAACTCCAGACGAGAGGAGTGGGGGGAGAGGGAGGGAGGGAGGGAGGAGGAAGGGGGCGGGAGAGGGGGGAGGGAGAGGGGAAGGGAGGGAGAGGGGGGAGGGAGAGGGGAAGGGAGGGAGAGAGAGAGGAGAGAGAGAGGAGAGAGAGAAGAGAGGGAGAGAGAGAGGGAGGGAGAGAGAGGGAGGGAGAGAGAGGGAGAGAGAGAGGGGAGAGAGAGAGAGGGGAGAGAGAGAGAGGGGAGAGAGAGAGAGGGGAGAGAGAGAGAGGGGAGAGAGAGAGAGGGGAGAGAGAGAGAGGGGAGAGAGAGGGAGGCAGAGAGAGAGGGAGGCAGAGAGAGAGGGAGGCAGAGAGAGAGGGAGGCAGAGAGAGAGGGAGGCAGAGAGAGAGGGAGGCAGAGAGAGAGGAGGGCTGAGAGAGAGGAAGGCAGAGAGAGAGGGAGGCAAAGAGAGAGGGGGCAGAGAGAGAGAGGGGAGAGAGAGGGAGGCAGAGAGGGGAGAGAGAGGGAGGCAGAGAGGGGAGAGAGAGGGAGGCAGAGAGGGGAGAGAGAGGGAGGCAGAGGGGGGAGAGAGAGGGAGGCGGAGAGGGGAGAGAGAGGGAGGGGGAGAGGGGAGAGAGAGGGAGGAGAGGGGAGAGAGAGGGAGGCAGAGAGGGAGGCAGAGAGGGGGCAGAGAGGGAGGCAGAGAGGGGAGAGAGAGGGAGAGAGGGGGTAGAGAGGGGAGAGAGAGGGGAGAGAGAGGGAGAGAGACGGGAGAAAGAGAGAGAGACGGAAGTGAGAGCGAGACGGAAGAGAGACGGGAGAAAGAGAGAGAGACGGAAGTGAGAGCGAGACGGAAGAGAGACGGAAGAGATAGAGAGATCGTTTGTCTGTCGAACTCTGGCTACCGCGAACATGTTCCTGTCGGACGGACCCTGTTCGGGTGGTCCTCCCTTTCCCCCCTCCCAACCGACACTTTTTATTCATTTTTATCTATTTTCATTTTCTATTATCATTATTTCTACTATTAGTATCATTGCTGTCATTACTGTTATTATTATATTGCGGCCTTGCTGTATATGTGCTGTGTCTTGCTGCATTGCTTCTGACCCGGGGCAGTGGGCGAGATTCAGGGATGATCCGTTATCCAGGAAGAGCCTGGATAAAGAGGAAGGGAAGGAGGGAAGGAGGGGTGGTGAATGGGAGTGGAGTACGTGTGGATGAAATGAGTGGGAGTGGATTTATGCCTTTGGCTACCTCCCTTGTAAGGAGGGGAAAAGCCTTTGGTATATGTATTATTATGATTATTATCTTTATTATGATTATCATGAATATAATTTTCTTTAGTAGTAGTACTAGTAGTAGTAGCAGCAGTAGTAGCAGTAGTAAAAGTATGAAGATAGCAATCCCTCAGGGTCGAGGCTGATAGTCTTCGCGCAAAATCACTGGCGAGACCGGAGGTGACTGATAAGACCTATTCTTGCTCGAAAAGATCGGTCCTAGTATGGACAACTGGTACCGGAAGGGAGTGACACTCGCGGTCATAACAGTAGTTGTAGTAGTAGGTTAGTAGTATTAGTATTAGTAGTAGTAGTAGTAGTAGTTGTTGTTAGAAGTAGTAGTAGTTGTTGTTCGAAGTAGTAGTAGTAGTTGTTAGTAGTAGTAGTAGTTGTTAGAAGTAGTGGTAGTTGTTAGTAGTAGTAGTAGTTAGAAGTAGAGGTAGAAGTAGTAGTAGTAGCAACAGTAATATTCATCTATAGATTTATTTATTTTTACATATTTTTCATTTATATTTTCATTCGCTTATTCATCTTTATTTTTTGCATCCGACTTCGTCATGAACCGAAAAGGTCTCCTGTCAGGTTTCGAGTTTTATCCCTGACTCGTCCTCGATATGAAACGAGTTTCAACTTCGCTTGCCATCACTGCAAAAGCCTCCGCTCGCAACAGTCTCGATTACAGAGTCAAACAAAAGGCTTCGTCTACCCATTCGCGACGAATTACAAAACGCCAGGGGAAAAAAAAAAGTGTCGACGAACTTTTGGGACAACTGTACCTCTTCACTCTTGTACAGTGACCGGTACCCGGAAACGAAGCCCCCGGTACACCAGACACAACACGATGTCCCGGGACCTACTGGTCGGCTCTTCAACAACACATGTCCGGTAACACATTTTCATTCCGGTTCCGGTAAAAAGCTCCTGTGTCAGTCATGTTCCGGATCCTTTATTAACGATATTCCGGTCCCAGTGTTCCGGTATGTGTGACCTGGTACATGCTAAAACCCGTGTACCGGGAAATACGTTTGACAAGCGAGCTTGTTATATACAACTCGCCAACCCTAAGCTCAGCATACCCCTAACGACAGAAGCGCTGGTTTGGATGTGAGGAAACAACTATTGGATGGGAGGTTGCGTGACTCTGGTCCGTAGAGGTGGCACCTTAAAGTCCCTAAAACCCCGACTACATAAAACGAGGACTCGAATATATCGTACAGGAACCTTTGTACTGATTTATTCCCACACTCGATGCAACAAGTTCGCCGCCCCCCGGTCGACTGAGCCCCGGCCGCCACGCGCAGTCGCCGCGCAGCCCCTTCTCCCCTGTGCTGAGCGCAGCCCCTTCTCCCCTGTACTGAGCTCAGGCTCTTCTCTCCTATGCTGAGCTCAGCCCCCTCTTCGCTGTGCTGAGCTCAGCCCCCTCTTCGCTGTGCTGAGCTCAGCCCCCTCTCCCCTGTGCTGAACTCATCCCACTCTCCCGTGCTGAGCTCAGCCCCCTCTCCTTTGTCCTAACCTCAGCCCCGTCTCCCCTGTGCTGAGCTCGGCCCCCTCTCCCCTGTGCTGAGCTCGGCCCCCTCTCCCCTGTGCTGAGCTCAGTCCCTTCTCCTCTGTGCTGAACTCAGCCCCTCTCCCCTGTGCTGAGCTCAGCCCCCTCTCCCCTGTGCTGAGTTCAGCCTCCGCTCCCGACGCGAAATCCGGAACCGCTGTTCCCAATTTGATAGAGCAGGGCCTCGCCATTATAACACACCTGAATGGCTGGAAGGAAAAGCCAATTACACTGATGGCCAAGGGGGGGGAGGGGGGGGGAGGACCCGCTCCCCTGGGGGGCCAGGTGACGTCACCGTCATCATGAATGGGCCGAATCCAAGTCATCGCTGTTGACACAGTTCCTCGGATGACATCCAAGGCCTCCACTCCTGATGGATGGCTCGGCCTGGCCAACCAAGGACTCCGACGAACAAATGCAGCAGAAGTGTCTCGACCTTTTTCCTGCCTATAAGGTCGACTTTAGCAGTTTTAAAGGTTTTAACTTTGGGATTAAAGGTTTAAAATACATCAATCAATCCTTCATTGACACTAAGGTCGACTTTAGCAGTTTTAAAGGTTTTTACTTTGGCATTAAAGGTTTGAAAATACATCAATTAATCCTTCACTGACACTAAGGTCGACTTTAGTACCTTTATTGACCTTGTTCAGGCAGTAAGGATGACGAAATATAAATCAATCTCTGTGTCTGGCGGCTTTAATGATTGTATTCTGGCTAATGACAGATAATTATAATCTGATTGGAAGTAACTCCCAGACAGGAGAGAAGTTAACTCCCATGCAGGGGCACTGGGTGGACGTCTCTCTCTCTCTCTCTCTCTCTCTCTCTCTCTCTCTCTCTCTCTCTCTCTCTCTCTCTGTGTCAACCCCACAACATAACTAAAATGAAAAATGCCAACTCTTGCACACGTCTCTTCGAGTGATTTGCTTGATCTCACCCACAGACAGTTTGTCACAATAATATATTTTATGTGAACGTTATCAAATACAGAAGCGTAAAAAAACACATAGTATATTCCAGAGATCAGCGCTCTGACAACATCGAGACATAGTAATATGAACATTTTCGTTCAGCCGTGCCAACGTCCCCAGGCTCGATTCAACAGAACTAAATCAAATGAAAAGAAAAGAAAAAAGAAAAGAAAAAAAAAAAAGCGAAAACGAAAAGCCGGCACAAGGACAAAGTTCATTTGTGAGCTATGAAAAACAAAATCCACGCACC
>NC_134777.1:118961230-118968730 GCF_046742065.1 Oratosquilla oratoria
ACTCCGTCCATCTTGGGCGCGTTATCGCTCAGCCTCAACAGCGATCAGGGTCTGTTCGTTCGGCCCTTTTTGTCGACGTTATTTCGTCACTTTTAACGACGGGACAAAATTACCAAATTAATAAACAAATTAATATAAATGAGTTGGTAAATGAATAAAAATGAATAAGATGTATAAATCAGAAAAAGTAAAATATAAATAAATATACAAATAAATAAAATAACTTCATCTTAATAACTGCAGTCTGACTTTGCTCACGGTTGGGACGAGTTCGAAATACGGGACAAAATTATTAAATCAATGAATAAATTAATATAAATGAACAAGCTGATAAATGAATAAAATTAAATAAGGTGAATAAATCAAAATAATATATAAATAAATATACAAATAAAATACAAAACACGGGACAAAATTATTAAACGAATAAATTAATATAAACGAATAAGTGGGTAAACAAATAAAAATAAGACGAATAAATCAGAATAAGTAAAATATAAATAAGTATATATACAAATGAATAAAACAGACCAACTGCACTTTAATAACTGCAGTCTGAGTTTGTTCCCGATGAGACAAGGAGGTAACCACGTTGGTTTAAGGTGGAGGTGGATTAAAGGCATCGGTTAACCACGTTGACTTAAGGTGGAGGTACCTTAGAGGCATCGGTTCCCAGACGCAAAACAGTGTAAACTATCATATACGTGAATAGAAACACTAAAGAATTCATGAACATGTGGAACACGGGCGTGTGAAGAAGCGAAATGAGTAAAAATTGAGTAAAATCATACTACTAAAAAAAAAAAAATGTGTGTGTGTGTGTGTGTGTGTGTGTGTGTGTGTGTTTAAACAAGTAAGAGTTGCTGTGACGGTAGAGGGTGGAACTGAATCAATACTGGAATACAGATTGATGGTTGGTGTTGTGTGCTCGAGAACGTTGTGATTGGAGGGACGGGGAGGGACGGTTAAGAATCTCAATTCAATCATCACTGAGCGCAGTGGAGAGCACACTCGAGGGAACGATTTTGTAGGAAAAAAAATATATATATATATATATATATAAAATAATAATAAACAGTAGTGGTAGTAGTAGTAGCAATAGTAGTAATAGTAACAGTAGTAGTGATAACAATAATATTAAAACAAAAAAAATAATAGCAATCATAATAATTATAATAAAATAATAATAGTAAAACTAGAAAATAATAACAACAATAATAATACCAATAATAATGAAAAAAATAATAATAATAGTAATAATAATAATAATCATGCCAACACCTTGGGTCCGCACACCTCCAGATGAGAACGAGGGAGCCGACGGGTTTTGAAGAGACGGGCCGTGCGTGACTAGTGGGGCACCCGTCTTTAGTTTCGTAGGAAGTGAACGGCTTTAGAACTGCACGAGTTTAAAAAAAATCAAACATAAAAAATAAATTATATATATAATACACACACACACACAGACACACACACACACACACACACATTATTACACCTGCACAGAGATTTGCTAATAATGAGCTCTGAGCTCACTGCCGTAGGGTGGTGTCTGGCTGTCTCGAAAAGAGGCTGCAGCAGATCCGAGGTGAATACATATATATATATATATATATATATATATATATATATATATATATATATATATATATACACATACGACGACATAAAAGTCAAGCCGACAATGCTTATGATGCAGCTGCAGTTACCTTTTTTTTTAACTAACAAAAAATGAAAATAAAAACAAACTGAAAAAGCACAGACGCTGGCTTCATGCAGACAAAAGTGAAGAGGAAGATGAGCTGACATGGAATACAAACACAAACGGGGAAAAAAATGAGGTTTTGAGTACCCGACCCTAATGGCAGGGAGATTGTGCAAGAACGGAGTTTATACAGTTCTTCCTGGAGTCTGTGCGTGCGTGCGCGCGCGCGCGCGTGTGTGTGTGTGTGTGTGTGTGTGTGTGTGTGTGTGTGTGTGAGAGAGAGAGAGAGAGAGAGAGAGAGAGAGAGATAGAGAGATAGAGAGAGAGAGAGAGAGAGGGAAGACGGAGAAGGAAGAGAGGGGAGAGGGGAGAGAGAGGGGAGAGAGAGGAGAGAGGGGGGAGAGAGAGGAGAGAGGGGATAGAGAGGAGAGAGAATAGAGAGAGAGAAGACGGAGAGAGAAGAGAGGAGAGAGAGAGAGAGAGAGAGAGAGAGAGAGAGAGAGAGAGAGAGAGAGAGAGAGAGAGAGAGAGAGGATACGAAATGAAGAGCGGTGAATGGGAACAAGGGAAAATGGGGTAGAGAAGAGGGGAAATGCAAGGGGAAGAGGGGGAAATGAGAGGTGAGTGGAGGTCGTGGAGTGGAACAAGACGGGAACAGGGAGAGGGGAAAGAGGGTGGGAGGGGGAGGGGGAAATAGGAGTGGACATACAGGAGACATAATAGGGAAACTGGGAAAATAGGGGAGGGGAAATGGAAAATATGATGAGAAGGGAAAAGAATAGGGAAAATAGAGAGCGGGCAAAGAAGAGGGAAGAGTGAAAGATTGAGAGGGAAAAAGAGAGGACAGAAGGGAGAGGAGAAAGTAGAGAGGAACAGAGGGAGGAAGGGAGGGAAACGAGGGGGGAAATGAACGAAAGAGGAAAAAGAGGGGAACGACTAAGGGGGAGAGGGAGACGAAGTGGGGAGAGGGGAAGACGTGGAGAGAGGGGAAGAGGTGGAAAGAGAGGAAGAGGTGGAGAGAGAGAAAGAGGCGGGGGGAGGGGAAGAGGTGAGAAGAGGTGGAGAGAGGGGAAGATGTGAGGAAAGGGGAAGAGGTGGGGAAAGGTGAAGAGCTGGGGAGAAGGGAAGAGGTGGGGAGAGGGGAAGAGGTGGAGAGAGAGAGGAAGAGGCGGGGAGAGGGGATGAGGTGTGAATAGGTGGAGAGAGGAGAAGATGTGGGGAAAGGGGGAAGAGGTGGGAAAAGGTGAAGAGGTGGGGAGAGGGGAAGAGGTGGGGAGAGGGGAAGAGATGGAGAGAGGGGAAGATGTTGGGAGAGGGGTAGAGGTGGGGAGAGGGGAAGAGGTGAGGAGACGGGAAGAGGTGGAGAGAGGGAAAGAGGTTGGGAGAGGGGAAGAGGTGGAGAGAGGGGAGGAAGTGGGGAGAGGGGAAGGAGTGGAGAGAGGGGGAGAAGTGGGGAGAGGGGAAGAGGTGGAGAGGGGGGAAGAGGTGGAGAGAGGGGAAGATGTTAGGAGAGGGGTAGAGGTGAGGAGACGGGAAGAGGTGGAGAGAGGGGAAGAGGTTGGGAGAGGGGAAGAGGTGGGGAGAGGAGAAGAGGGGAGCGAGAGGAGATACAATAGGAGTGAGACAGGAGCGAGATAGAGGTGAGATATTGGGGGGGGGAAGACAGAGAAGCAGGGGAGAGATGAGTCTGCATTCGGAGAGAGAGAGAGAGAGAGAGAGAGAGAGAGAGAGAGAGAGAGAGAGAGAGAGAGAGAGAGAGGGAGAGAGAGAGAGAGAGAGAGAGAGAGAGAGAGAGAGAGAGAGAGAGAGAGAGAGAGAGAGAGAGAGAGAGAGAGAGAGAGAGAGAGAGAGAGAGAGAGAGAGAGAGAGAGAGAGAGAGAGAGAGAGAGAGAGAGAGCGACTGAAAGCGGACAGCCATAGATGGGAGAGTAGAATTTAAAAATAATCAAAATTTGTCTTTGACTACAAAATTAGTTTCCCATCATAAGGATTGGTTCGTGGCTCTGGTCCGTATGGGTGGCAGCAAAGCCCCTAAATTACCGACAGCATGAAAGTTAGGCAGTCAATATTCTAAATGGGGTAAAGATAAGGAAACAGTAACGGGAAGGGACGGGGGAGAGACGGGGAAGATAAAGAGGGAGTGACGAGAGAAGGAGAGGACGAAATAGGAGAGAAAAGGAGATAGAAGGAAAGAGAAAGAGAGAGAGAGAGAAGGGAAGAGAAGGAAAAGGGAGAGAGGCTTGTAGTGAGTGAGAGAGAGCGAGGGGGACAAGGAGTTGAACGAACACCAAGCATGTCAACATACAAGACCTTCAGAAGAGGTATTACTAACAACAGAGGGGTGGGTGAGGAGGGGGTGGGATGGAGGGATGGATAGACACAGACAAGGGAAAGAGTTGGTACAAGTGTGCACACGCCCACGACCAGCCGCCCTTGCCTCCGCCGCCGCCTCCGCCTCCGCCGCCGTCGTGCACCACCCGGGCGCTATTGATTACACAACCTCTCGGCAAGGCTCCATCCACACACCAACCAGCAGTGTGCTGCTGCTATGCTACCTCATCGCTGTGGCCACCTTCTGCTGTGATGCTGTGGCAGTTTATTCATCGTCGAGTCCCGGTGCCGTGCGGCTGCAGCTCGGCCCAGACTGAGGAGGAGGAGACGAGATACTGGAGCGCGGCGTCGCTACGGTGCCGTGGAAGAAGAACAACAACAACCAGGGTGCCCATCCGCAGTGCAGCTGTGGCGCAGTGCCACGGCACCCTCTCGACAGAAGTCGCGGCACTCTCTCTCGACAGGGCCCACAACACGATCTCGACAGGGGCCACAACACACTCTCGACAGGGGCCAAAACACAATCTCAACAGGGGCCACAACACATTCTAAAATCCAGACAGGAGCCACACCACAGTCTTAACAGTGTCCGCGGCACTCTTCTGCCAAGGGCCGCGGCACTCTTCTGCCAAGGGCCGCGGCACTCTTCTGGCAAGGGCCGCGGCACTCTTCTGGCAAGGGCCGCGGCACTCTTCTAACAAGGGCCGCGGCACTCTTCTAACAAGGGCCGCCGCACTCTACTGGCAAGGGCCGCGGCACTCTACTGGCAAGGGCCGCGGCACTCTGCTGGCAAGGGCCGCGGCACTCTGCTGGCAAGGGTCGTGGCATTCTGCTGCCAAGGGCCGCGGCACTCTGCTGCTAAGGGCCGCGGCACTCTGCTGGCAAGAGCCGCGGCACTCTGCTGGCAAGGGTCGAGGCACTCTTCTGCCAAGGGCCGCGGCACTCTTCTGCCAAGGGCCGCGGCACTCTACTGGCAAGGGCCGCGGCACTTTTCAGCCAAGGGCCGCGGCACTCTGCTGGCAAGGGCCGCGGCACTCACTGGCAAGGGCCGCGGCACTCTTCTGACACGAGGAGCGGCACCCAACGAGGTTTGAAGTGGCATCCTACTGTCATGTACCGTAACACACTCATGAATGAAACAACACTACCGGCAAGACCAGTGGCTCTCGATTGGGATGTCCTGCATCTCTACTGGATGTTCCGCCGTGACAATATACTACCTCTAAGTGGCAATGCTGTCATATGCAGTGCCACCCAGGGAACACTACAGCAAGGCATGGCGCTAAGGTTCCACACGACACGAAAACGTCGATCTTTTGTGTTGTACTACAGTGCCATCTCGTCACGGCACCCCATAAACTTCTGGGTCCCTCACGCCTGATAACAAGGGGGGAAGGAAAACTTCATAAACTTCTTTTGGGGGAAATCTTTTGGGGGTTCTGATGCCTCAACAATGGGATTAAAAGGGTTTGGATCCTATTCAAATGGGGGTTTAGTTCGAGTACGAAAAGCCGGGACAGCGTAGCCGTGGCTCAACTTTGATAAGGGATTATGGGCGTTCATACCCCAATCCAACTACGTCATTATGATGAGATTTAATAAATAATTGGATTCATAAGGGGGGAAACGCGGGAAAGGGGGAGGGGAGTTGTGACTAAAGACAATATAAAGTTCAAGTTCGGGGTGACAAATGATGGGGTGCACATGGGGGGATGGGGTAATGGGGTGCAGTATGCAACAGGAGGTGGGGGACTGATGATGGGGGTCAATGGGGTCAATGGGGGACAACCAAACCACCAAAGGGAACGAATCAAACTGGGAGATCGCGTAAACAAGGGGAGGACATAAACAGGGGAAGCCCCGCCAACATGAGGCGGGGCTTTGGAGAGCGAGGGGAGTCAAAATTGGGGGACGGGGGTGGGAAGGAGGGCTATTTTTATCTTATTTATTTGATCTTATTTTATTTTAACTTTATATATTTATTCATTTTTATATGGGAGTGAAATGTCACTCCCACAGGCTATTTCAGTGAGGACTCGTTAGGGAGTGCCGAGTTAACAAGGGCCAGACTCCTATCTGGGCTGGAGACGGGACAAGTGAGCTGAAGAAAGGACAAATGGGCAGGAGTAAGTGGGCGGGGACAAGTGAACAAGGACACGTACGTAGGGACAAGTGCACCAGGACACATACGTAGGGACAAGTGGCCAAGGGCATCGCGGGCATGGTCTAGGCCCAGGTCATCATAGGTCGAGACAAGAGGGGTGAAATCTGGACGGTTAGGAGGCGATTCTTCCCGCTAGCAGGTATTCCTAGCTGGTCCTCCTCGGGAGGGGGGGGGGTGACAAAGGGTGATCCTTGGACGGCAGGACTTCGAGGATGACGAAAGTACATAAGAACATAAGAATGAAAGAGACTGCAAGAGACCATAAGGCTTACACTAGGCACCTCCAAAGTACTACACCCCTTGCCAAGCCTCCAGGTTATTAAGCCTACACGACAACAATCGAAGGAAATTAGCGAAAAGATGCACAAGAACATCTGATTCCCTTCCCCCCTGGAAGGGGAGAATAGGGGGGGGGGTTGCCGTCGACCCAAGGCCACGAGCAGCGACTTGTGACTGGGTCAATACACAGCGAGCATGAATGGCGAGAAGGGTTGGCTTGATCCCCTTCTATGTCTCCACCACGTCCACAGAAGCGCCGAGTCTCAACGTTGAGACCTCCTTGTCTCCAGGCTACCAGTACCAGGAGGAGACACAGTCCCTCCCGGAGATACTCACTTGCAGGGCAGTAGTGCGTTGACCGTATACTTTTATTTACTGGCAACTGATCGGAAAGGGGAACTGGCCCTCAGGCGTTGTGGTCCAAAACTGGAACAGTTTAGCAATGGTGTGAGGGCAGTTGTGGGAGTGGAGAGGCGGCGAGATGGTGATCATTTAGTGGTGGAGTGGTAGGGTCATGGTGGAGTGGTAGGATTGTGGTAAGATGTGGTGGGATGGTAGGATGATGGCAGGGGTGGTAGCGGGGCGGTGGTGAAGTGGAAGAGTGGTGATGGAATGGTGTCTATGGTGGTGTCTGGTGGTAGAATGGTGGTAGACTGATAGTAGATTGGTAGTAGACTGATGGTCAGGTTCCTACATGCAAGGAGTACTTCCTTGTCGTGTCACGCGTTTATGATCATTACGCAACACTGTCTCCGCTTATAAAACTTATCTTAATGAAATTCCAATGCCCACGATCAAATTACCTGCTGGAAACTCAACCGCCCGGCACAGGAAGAAGGACGGTTCGCGGCCGCGCCGTGGCACTGCCCCTAGAGATAGCTAGTTCTAGCTGTAGTTGCAACTCTCTCTCTCTCTCTCTCTCTCTCTCTCTCTCTCTCTCTCTCTCTCTCTCTCTCTCTCTCTCTCTCTCTCTCTCTCTCTCTCTCTCTCTCTCTCTCTCTCGCATTACTTTATATAATTC
>NC_134777.1:118971230-118981230 GCF_046742065.1 Oratosquilla oratoria
ACATGTTCCATCCATCCATCCATTAATCCATCCATCCATCTCACTGGGTCTCAACGAATCCTTGCCCATGGATTCGTGCCTCCAAGCTCCTCGAAGACCCATCGTCCCAATGCCTCTGCGGTCCTGCAGTAGCCGGCAACGATCACTGAGTGCCTCTTCTGCGTCACTCAGGCGCCGCCGGTGGTGGAGGAGGAGCAAGTCCCCCCTACTATGACCTCCGACACGGTGCACCGGCCCCAGACAGGAAGGGGACGACGCCCTTTCATCCGGGGGAAGGGAGACATGCACAGACGTGACTGGGGGGGGGGGGGAGCCCTGGGGGAGGGATGACAAGGCTGACCAGAAACGTCCGACACCGAAGTGACCCCGGGACTCCCTCAGGGGAAGGACATCCGAGCCGGAATAACACTATGCTCTGAGAGAGAGAGAGAGAGAGAGAGAGAGAGAGAGAGAGAGAGAGAGAGAGAGAGAGAGGGAGAGGTAAAGAGGGAGGGAGGGAGGGAGGGAGGGAGGGAGGGAGAGAGAGAGGGAAAGGGAGAGGTAGAGAGAGATAGAGAGACAAAGAGACAAAGATGGTGAGACAAATAGAGGGAGAGAGTGGGGAGAATAAAGGTGACGAGTTATCGATATTAGCGAGCACTCCTTTCCTCATACTCTACAAGGCTAATCTCCCTTACATTATCATTACTATTTATTATTATCATTGTCATTAGTGGACAAGATGCAGGGATGACCCACCCGTCATCCAGGAGGTGCCAAGATAAGAGGGAGGGAAGAGGGTGGAGGGGAATGGAGTGTGATAGGGACGGAATGGGTGGGAGTGGTTTCTATGCCTTTGTTTTTTTGGCTACCTCCATTATAAGGGGGAAAAAGCCTTTGGTATATCTATTATCATTTTGTTTCGACTACGTGACATTGGACCACTTGATACTTAGGAACGATTACCAGTACCAACTGATAACCTTGCGCATGATAAGGTCAACATAATTATAAAAAAATAACTATTTGTGCCGGACATCGAGTATCACAGGGCAATTTCACCAATGATGGGTAATTACGGACAGTGGTGGGTAATTAAAAGTAGTATTGTGGCAATCTGGGTAATGATGAAGAGGGAAGCGTTATGGACCACACACACACACACACACACACACACAGAGAGAGAGAGAGAGAGAGAGAGAGAGAGAGAGAGAGAGAGAAACACCCAACCACCTATGAATAGGAGCAGGAGGAAAAGGAGGAAGAGGAAAAGGAGGGGGAAAGGAGGAAGTAGAAAAGGAGGAGGTGGAAAAGTAGGAGGTGGAAAGGAGGAGGAGGAGGAGGGACAGGAGGAAGAGAGAGAGGAGGAAGAGGAGGAGGAGGGACAGGGAGGAAGAGAGAGAGGAGGAGGAGGGACAGGGAAAGGAGGGAAAAGATGATGAAGGGAAGGAGGATGAAGGAAATGAGGAGAGAAAGGAATAGGAAGGTCATGAGGAAGAGGAAAAGGAGGAGAAAAAGGAGGAGGAACAGGAAGAGGAGGAGCAAGAGGAGTAGTAGGAGGAGGACGTGAAGGGAAAGGAGGAGCAAGATGAGGAGGTTGAGTGCAGGAGAAGCAAGACGAGGGTGAGGAGTAGAGGAGGAGCAGGATGAGGGTGAGTAGAGGAGGAGGAGGGTAAGAGGAGGGAGGAGGAGGGGGTAAGAGGAGGAGGAGGAGGGTAAGAGGAGGATGGGGAGGATAAGAGGAGGAGGGCGAGTAGGAGAAGCAAGACGAGGGTGAGGAGTAGAGGAGGAGCAGGATGAGGGTGAGGAATAGAGGAGAAAGAGGAGGAAGAGGAGGAAGAGGAGGAGGAGGGTAAGAGGGGGAGGGTGAGTAGAGGAGAAGTAAGACGAGGGTGAGGAGTAGGGGAGGAGCAGGATGAGGGTGAGGAATAGAGGAGAAAGAGGAGGAAGAGGAGGAGGAGGAGGAAGAGGAGGAGGAGGAGGAAGAGGAGGAGGAGGAGGAGGAGGAGGAGGAGGAGGAGGAGGAGGAAGAGGAGGAGGAGGTGTGTGAAAATCCAAGCGGCGACACCTCGACTGTTGGAGGTCGGCGCGCGGTTGACCTGGCTGATCAAATTTGTCGCTTCTATATTTGGAAAGGATCCCCCCCCAACACCAACCACCCCCAACACCCTTCTCCTCCTCCTCCTCTTCCTCCTCCTCCAAACATTTGCTCTTTGCACTCCCAAGTTTATGGAATAAATTGCTACTGGGGGGCTGCAATTTATTTTCAAACGTTTTTTATTCCCTCGACAGGACAGTCACGCCATGAGAAGAAAAAAATAAGGAAAAAAAATAAAGAAAAGAAAAGAAAATGGAAAGGAAAGGAAAAAATGTCGACAGGATTCAATACTGTTATATGTTCGATATTATGGCCCTCAAACTTTTTTCCTCTTTCTCATATCCATTACAAGTTGTCAACTTAAGTTTCCAATAGTGTATATTGGAGAAGTACGATGATACATGCACACGCACGCACGCACGCACACACACACACACACTAGACGACTCGTGGCGCAGTTGGTAGAGTTTCAGGTTGCCAATACGGAGGTCCGGGTTCGAATCCCGTCCAGGGCTGAAATAATTTCAGTATCGCTGCGCTGCGGGTTATTACTCCAACTCTCGTGGGCGGGGAGTTGGGTGTGCGTGTGTGCATGCAAGGTCACAGCATTACCCATAGATCGGTCATACATGAGCTCTCTTCCAGAAGGGAAATAGCTGTCGATCACGAGTCCAACACGTCATCCAAGACCATGGCTTATCACACACACACACACACATACATATACAGTATATTTAGGCCCAAGAAGGGGTCGGATACCGAACAAATACAGCCCTTACAGATTAGAGCAAATCGTTCGTGAAAGCTTAAATCTCATCGCATTACCCGTGAGAACTTTATTCCACTCTTTGGTGGCAACACGATGACCACGTGAATGACGTGCTACTCCTCCCGTCCAACACGTACCGTGCACGAGAATTTTCGCCATCGTCCTCAGCTCGAACAAGCGTTCTCGTCTTTTCGTTTTACTACAATGGCTATGCGTTACTGTTCTATAGCCTCCTAAAGAAGGACACTTCAACGCTGAAAAGAAGCCTTAAGCATTCACCCACTAACACGAGTTTCTGGCTTGTGGTCCCAGTTCCTAATCCAATGGTCCCATTTAGGGTTTCGTGGCTGCCCTCAAGATCTGTTGGCCCTCCGCATCCATCTAGATGTCTGTCCCCACCCCCTTCCGCCGCACGTGGTGCCTCCCTTGAAGGTTGAGGACCACTGCTCCTCAAGCACTCTCAACTTCGTGGCTTCGACCGCCATGGCCGTGGACCTCGAGTTCGGCCGCGTCTTCTTGGGGGGACCGAAGAAGGCCTCCGAGTCTGCACCCGAAAGCTTCCGAACTTTGGTCTCGTCCAACAAGAGACCTAGACTTCGAGTTCGGCTTGGCCGCTCGAACTTTCTCACTACCAAGTCCTCTGTTCTGTTCTCAAGCCCCCTCCCCCCCCCAAAAAAAAAGACGAATAAGGAGACAAACACTGCGAAACTACCTCTACTTATCAGTCAACCCCCTCCACTCCCACTTCCCTTCCCTCCCCCCCTTCATCCCTATCGTTATCCCCCGCCCTCCTCATCCCATAAACCCAGAGGCAAGTTATCTAGTATGGCCACCTTGAAATATAACTCAAGACTCTCCAATCTATCTGGTGCCCCAAGCAAAATGTTGTTGCACACATGGATGTTGCGTGCGTGCGTGTGTGTGTGTGTGTGTGTGTGTGTGTGTGTGTGTGTGTGTGTGTGTGTGTGTGTGTGTGTGTGCAACTTTAAGTTATTTCACAGCAACACAGAAGTCAAAGCTTCCCTTTACTGCCCCCATTTACCCAATCTTACCTAGCGAGCCATCCTGCCCGAATTCCCACACCAGTTGGATCCTACATCTCATCGGGACCCGTGATTCCAGTAAAATCACATCACAACCCACGCTACTGAGTCCTAGTGTCACGTACAGGGTACCTACGGCGTGTGCCTTTTCAGTATCAGACGCTAATGCCCCCAATGCCCCCCAACACTCGTCTGCATCTCATGGACAGCCACACGACCTGGTCCTGTCCTTTGGTGGAGGAAGAGGAAGAGGAGGAGAGGAGAAAGAGGTGGAACAGGAGGAAGAGGAGAGGAGAAAGATGGAACAGGAGGAAGAGGAGGTGGAGAAAGAGAAGGTGGAGGAGAGGAGGAGAAAGAGGAGGCGGAAGAGGAGGCGGAAGAGGAGGAGAAAGAGGTGGAGGAGGGGAGGGGAAAGAGGAGGAGAAAGAGGAGGAAGAGGAGAGGAGGAGGAGGAGGAAGAGGAGAGGAGGAGGAAGAGGAGAGGAAAAAGAGGAGGAAAAAGAGGAGGAAAAAGAGGAGGAGAAAGAGGAGGAAGAGAAAACTGACTCCTTGAGTGGCTCACCCTCAACCCGACCAACTCCATAATCGGAAGCGTGCTGGTCTCGCATTTGCTCAATTATAGGTTCGAATCCTGTACTCCTCTCCAATTCCCAGCTGTGTTACCTGCCCCCACCACCTGAACACATTAACAAGCTGTAAAAGTGGTGTGCGAATATCCATGTATTCATTAAGTCGAAACATTTGATTGCGCGAGGGTGTGTTTATGCCTCACCAGAAAACTGTGAATGTTAAGTAAATTAAATTAATAAATAAAATAAATAATGATAATAATAATAACAATAATAATAATGATCAGTCGCTAAGGTAAAGGTTCGAGTCCTTGCGGTGGGGCTTATTTCCATTTGTCAAAATGACACACAACTTGTCGGATGGCTCGCCCCAATAAAGACTCGGTGAAATTAGAACAGAGACTGAGCTGGCCTAGTACCAGGTCGTGGATCTGATCGTTCCTTTTGTACGGCCTGGGTGGCTCAAGGCTATCGTCTTTTCTTCATAATAAGCAGTTGCTAGGGCAAAGGTTCGAGTCCTTGCGGTGGAGCTTATTTCCGTAAGTAAATAAATAAATAACAGACAGGATACCTGCGGACACGTTTTTTCCCTATTCTGTGGCCGAGCGCGTACCCACTCCAGCAACATGATTCAAGCGTAGATGACACGCAAAGTGACATACAACACCCCTGCCTGGCTAATTTGATTTGGTTCACAAGACACGACAACAACAACACGCAGCTACGCGGGTCTTACGTTCTCACTCCTCAACCCGCTCCCTCTCCCCCCACACTGCGACTCTGTATTTACAATTTTTTCACAATAATCACTAAAATGTACGCCCACTTTCTGTGCTACTGACTTCCCCCAACCCACAAACCCCTAACTATATGTCTGTGTGTCTTTGTTTACATTCTTCAATGGCCGAAACAATTTCAAAATACCTGTATATTATTTCAATTATTTAAGCAGTTATGAACACACGCGTGAGCAATGAGAGCGAAAAAGTGAAGAGTTGTGAAGCAGTTGGAAATGAAAGAAGATAAAGTGAAGAGAGAGAGAGAGAGAGAGAGAGAGAGAGAGAGAGAGAAAGAGAGAGAGGAGAGAGAGAAAGAAAGAGAGCTCTTTAGTAGGTGCCTCTCATACATTAATTAGTTTAGCCAAAGCACCACGCCACGCATATCATTGGAAAAACCCAAACACCGTAGCACTCACTAAAGTAAATAATTACTCCATTATCAATTCTTATGCGGAAAAAGTGGTCGATAGTGTCAGGTGATAAGGAGAGATATGGGGCCCAACCCACTGACCGCGTACCAGCTGATGGGCTTTGACGACGTGCAACTGGGACACGATCCTCTCACACGTCTGTCCTGCGCGCGCGCACACACACGACTCGATAGTGCTGTTGGTACAGTTCCTGGCTGCCACTACGGTGGTCCGGATTCGAACCCCCGCCCAGGGCTGAAATAATTTCAGTATTGCTGCGCTGCGGGTCGTTAATCCAACTCTCGTGGGCGGGGAGTTGTGTGTGTGTGTGCGTGTAAGGTCACAGCATCACTCATAGATAGGTCATATATGAGTTCTGAGCTCTCTTCCGGGAGGGAAACAGCTGTCGATCACGAGCCCAACACGTAATCTAAGCCCATGGTGAAAAACACGTGTAAGGCACTTTCGTCCATCCAATTTCAATCCTTACACTTGGTGCCATACGTTGTGTATTTTGTTTTAACTAACAGAAGACTATTCTACGCAATTAGAAAGACGACCCCCCCCCCCAACCTCCCCCACCAATCGAGTTGAACCAAGGGTCTATGATCTCCCTTGAGCAAATTCACGGCACCCGGAACGATCCGGAGAGTTCCCCCGGACCTCAGACTTCTCCCGGATGATCATCGACTTCTCAGAACACCCCTAAGAATCTTCTTAAACAACCTCAAGGACCAACTCGGACGATCATGTACCAATCGTTGTCTTCAACTTGAGACAGCGAGACCCGACAGACAACATCAACGTCGTAGCTCGATGATATTTCTGTCAGTCACCCCTTCTCCCCCTCCCCACTTTCCCCCCGTGGTATTATTGTCGCGGTGCCCCCCCCCCCGGCTCCCCTCCGGGATATTTCTGTCACCCCCGCGGCTGCCCCTCCTTGAAGACGAGGGACAAGCGTAAATACCCATATTTCATATCCCACGACATGAAAGAGAAGTCTCGGCACATGCAATGCAATAAACATGATTTTATTTCGCTGACGGTATATTTGATCGGCAATGTCTGGCGTTGAACAAACAAGTTGTTCATTTTTTTTATCAATTTATCTATTTATCTTTATCAATATTATTATTTCATTCGACCTTGTTATAGACCGAATGGTCTCCCATGAATGAGCTTTCCCATCCGGAACTCTCAATAAATACTCACTTATTTAATTTATTTATCATTATAATTTTTTTCGCATCCGACCTTGATATGGACCAAAAGGTCTCCTGTCGGCATGCTCCGCCTTTGTAATCCTTCGTATGTATCATGTCTTAAAATGAACACACCACTCGACGTGACTCACTAGCCTGAAGAACAATAGTTCATGGTGTTCGGTCATCCTCAAACCTCCCAATAATCTCCGATTCCCATGTGGTCTAGTGTATAGGATACCTGGGTTTCACCCAGGAGGCCCGGGTTCGATTCCCGGCATGGGAATGGCTTTTTCACGGGCTCAAACAAGGCCCGTGGAAGTGACATTTCACCCCCCCCAAAAAAAAAAAAATAAATAAATAAATAAATAAATAAATAAAATAATAATAATAATCCAGCTACGGGACCGAGTTGGCAACAATTCCCCGATATTAACAGAAATCAATAGCACACGGTTTCCTGTGAGCCAAAAACAAAGGCCACACTCACTCTTCCGCTGAGCCAAAAACAAAGGCCAGACTCCCTCTTCCGGTGAGCCAAAAGCAAAGGCCACACTCCCTCTTCCGGTGAGCCAAAAACAAAGGCCACACTCCCTCTTTCGGTGAGCCAAAAACAAAGGCCACACTCCCTCTTCCAATGAGCCAAAAACAAAGGCCAGAATCCCTCTTCCAATGAGCCAAAAACAAAGTCCAGAATCCCTATTCCAATGAGTCAAAAATAAAGGTCAGGCTTCCACTTTCGGTGAGCCAAAAACAAAGGCCAGATATTGTCCCTCCACAGCAACCTCTTTGCTGAAGACCAAACAACGACATCCTCGAGAGAGAGAGTTCGACCCGACGAGCCCGGGAGAGGAACTCGAACCATACACTGTCGATTACAAGAATGAGTAATCCTCCAAGAACAGCAGAAAAGGCACTGAAAGAAATCAGGACACCCTCAGGCTGTACTACTCGAGGTTCTGCATTGGCAAAGCTCCTCCTCCTCTTCCTCCTCCTCCTTCAAAGGAACATCGCACCTCGCGGAGACAAAATCCCCCAGAACTCTTAAGCAGAACCTTCCAGATGTACAATTCCAGTTCCAGAACCATTCCAAGGACAGAGCCGGAGGAGGAGGAAGAGAAGGAGGAGGAGGAGGAGGAGGAAGAAAGCGACGCACATCGAGAACCCTTTTCAACATGAATGATACCAGGAGCAGGGTCAGCAATTTTGATCAAGGGGGCGAGTCAAAAATGCAGAGAACACGCCATCGTATGAAATTCAGAGCAGATGCAGCAACGAGGAAACATGCATAGTGATGATGAGTCTTGTCAACTGCATAGGTCAGTGTTTCCGACCGGGATCGCTCAGGTATACATTGTGTTTACCTGTGTTCATCTTCCCTGCCAGACCACCTACCTGTTTCCCCCCTGTCCCCCGCTCTCTCTCTCTCTCTCTCTCTCTCTCTCTCTATATATATATATATATATATATATATATATATATATATATGTGTGTGTGTGTGTGTGTGTGTGTGTGTGTGTGTGTGTGTGTGTGTGTGTGTGTGTGTGTGTGTGTGTGTGTGTGTGTGTGTGTGTGAAGGTAGAAAAAGAAGTTACGGGTCTAGTTCCGAGTTTTTTAGTTTATTCCTGACCGGTTTCGCTCTGAAGAAGAGTAGAGCAAAACCGGTCAGTAATAAACTAAAAAAAATCGGAACTAGACCCGTGACTTCTTTTTCCACCTTCATTACCTTGTCACAATGCCCCAGCATATATATATATATATATATATATATATATATATATATATATATATATATATATGTATGTGTGTGTGTGTTCTGTGTGTGTGTGTGTGTGTGTGTGCGCACGCGCGCGTGCATGCGTTCGCTGCACTGAAGACCAGGAATCCGTAAACACTTTAACGGTTTAGAAAATAAATCACCTTTTAAGGTCAGTTTTACTCCTAAATGCTGAGGTCCCTACCAAAGCCACCCATAAAGGCTTCCATGCTCTCAAAGTACTTTTTTCAAAAGTTTAATGTCCTGCGTGAAGACTCTGGAAATGATGAAGGTACTTAAAAAAAGAGAGAGAAAAAAAAAACGGCAGTTTACTTACTACACCGTCGACATACTTATCAAAATAATATATAAAAATAAAATAAAATTAAATAAAATAAATAAACTCAATGAAAATAAATAAAATAATAAATAAAGCAGAAATAAAATAAAACAAAATATAAGTAAATAAATAAACTGATACAAATGAATATGCAATCACGGTGTTTAAAATTACCGCGCGGTCCGGAGGGACACGGAAAGAAAGAAATGAAGAGAGAAAGAGAGAACCCGACACCGGAAACTGGAGTAACCGCAGCGTTTTCCGCTCTCTCTCTCTCTCGCCCGCGGGGGAGTGACGCAACGGATCTGCGGTATGACGACCTCCCCCAGTGTCACAGCATATTATACTGTACAGCGTCAGCCGCATGTACTCCTCCATCACAAAACTATGAACGCAGTCGCATTAACCCAGTATCTTCCATAGAGACGGACGAGAAAGTCGGCGAGTGAGCTAGTGAGTGGGCGAGGGGAGAGAGAGGAAAGTCAAAGGCATAAATCCACTCCCACCCATTTCATCCCCACATACTCCATTCCCATTCACCACCCCTCCCTCCCTCCCTCCCTCTTTTCTTGGCTCCTCTTGGATGACGGGTCAGCCCTGCATCTCGCCCACTGCCCTGCATAGAAACAACAAATGGATACGGAAACGTATAGGAACATGATAAGATATACTAACTCGAAACATGACCGAAGTTTTGCGATGGAGGCATAGCTGATACAGTTAGCCTCTTATCTGATTCATTATAAGAATCCTCACATTTTCATTTTATTCTTTATCTTTTAGGGCAAAGGTGACGGCTTCGGCCGTAGTTACTCAGCATCTCCTGGGATTTTCATCTTCTTTTTCAAACCCATTCAGTTTCTAGGAATTCTTCTTTGCCAGCTAGCTCGCTACGTTGAAAAACATCTCGTTATAAGCGTCTACGATAGCGAGAAATATTTCACTTTTATATTCAATATAATATGATGTACAAAATAAAAAACACATCAACGTTTGTTATTTAATTTACAGAAGCAATGATTAATTACCGATGAAGACTTACTTCGATATACATT
>NC_134777.1:118986230-118991230 GCF_046742065.1 Oratosquilla oratoria
ACATACATATACCATTTTTTCCTTACAAGGGAAGTAGTCAAAAAACAAAGGCATAAAATCCACTCTCACCCATTCCATCCACACATACTCCACTCCCATCCACCCCCTCCTCCCTCTTATCTTGGCTCCTCCTAGATGACGGGTCATCCCTGCATCTCGCCCACTGCCCTGGGTCAGAAGCAGTGTCGCAAGACACAGCACATCAGCAGCAAGGCCGCTTCATTTAAGCGGCTACCCCTCCTTTCCGTCCCCTCATGCAGAAAAGGAGAAGACGGGGAGAAATCCCTTCGGGCTGCGTCAATTTATTTTTCACACATACTCCTTCACCACCCACTCCCCTTCATGCATCACAGCACCATTCATACACAACCATTCTCTAATCACCCCTATCTTCTGTCTTCTCCCATCCTTCCTCAACAGACATTCCCCTCTTTCCCAATGCCCCTTTTACCCCATCCATCCATCTCATCCTTAGTCGCCCCCTCATGTTTACTTCTACCTCTGCCTTCCACACCTCTTTTACTAATCTTTCTTTACTCATTCTTTCCATGTGTCCAAACCATCCCACAATACTTTTTCATCGACCCTATCTCCCAACTTCCTTTCCACCCCCGTTCCCCTCCTCACCTCTTCGTTTCTTAGTCTATCCAGCCTAGTAGCCACTATACTTCTCAGGCACCTCATCTTAAACATATTCAAACTCCTCCTCTCTTCCTCTCTTTTGTTCCATGTTTCTGTCCCATACAGTGTTGCTGGCACAATCACTCCTTCATACAATTTCCTCTTAGCATCCATTCCCAAATGTCTATTTCTCATGTCTTGAAACTGTAAAGACAATTAATGTTTCTCCCCGAATGTGTGTTCGTGCCTTCCCCCGTCCCCTCGCTTATTACTAGACTTAGTTTTCCTTTCGATATACTAATCAACGCGTAATCGTGGTGACCTTCACCCTCTACCGGCGGGTGTTGGTAATCCCGAGGCGATATTCTCCCCTCCTCTCCTACACGCGCACACACGCGCACACACACACACACACACACACATACATACATACATACATACATACATACACACACACACACGCACGAACGCACACACAGAGGAACTGGTGACCTCAATTACTCTATGTAGATTGACGCTTTCCGGAAACAATCTGCCCACTAATTCCTTTCGGCAATTACTTTGTCCAGCCCCGCGAACATGCCCCATGGTGGCTGTACCACCCTATCCTTCCCCTTCCTTCTCCCTTCCCAAATCCAAAAACTCTCCTGTGGCCATCATTTTCTCTTTGTTGTTTGTTTATATGTGAGAGGGACAGTGAGAGGAAAGGGACGGGAGGATAGGGTACAGCCATGGGTCTTGTTCGTAGCTGGAGGAAGTAATTGCCGAAAGGAATTAGTAGGAAGATTGTTTCCGGAAAGTGTCAATCTAAGACGAAGCAGACGACCTAGGTCACAGCTACGCGGCTCACGGCGTATACTCGGGACTAAAGACTGGATTCGTGATCTGATCTGACAGGAGGCTCCGGCCGTAACCAGAAACCACTCGTGACCCTTGCATTATTCTACCGACGTGCCATCACCACTTCGGCGGTCTTTCAACACGGGGGATTCCCCTTCGCCAATAACAAACCTTAATCACTCACACGTGACGTCAAAGCCAAAGCCACGCCTTTAAGCCTTATCCTTCAAGACACAAAGGGCTTCCTGGCCTTGTGATAGCGTCCCGACTTCTTACGCCAGCAGTCAGAGATCGAGCCCCGCTCACAGCGTGAAAACTTTAGTATCACTGAACACCATTACTGGCCCCCTTGAGCAAGTTGTGTGTGTGTGTGTGTACAAGCGTGCAAAATCACATCATTGCACACAGGTTTGCCTTCACATGAACTCTGAGAATCCGGCACTTGATCCAAGACGATGTTTATTCACACACACACACACACACACACACACACACACACACACACACACACACACACACACACACACACACACACACGAACACTCGCCCTTGACCTTTTCTCGCCCTCGAAGTGACCCTTGGGCCAGGGAACGATGACACCCACCTCCCCGACATCGCAAAGGACGAGAACGTCAGGGAGGGACGAAGGAACTTTGTGTGTGTCTTTGCTCATCAGCATTAACTTTTGGGATGGGTTAAGGGTATTCATTTTTCATTATTATTACCATTATTATTATTATTATTATTACTATTATTATTTACTGATCTGGTTTATATTCTTGTATAAAAAGCTTACAAAAGAAACACCCATACGGCCGGACAGAAGAGAAAATAAAGAGAAAGGAAGATGCGAATATGTCTGAAGATGAGAGAGATGAGAGAGAGAGAGAGAGAGAGAGAGAGAGAGAGAGAGAGAGAGAGAGAAAGAGAGAGGGGGGGGAAGAAACGAAGAGGGGAAGAAGTTGAGAACGAGAAGGGAGGAAGAGAGAAGGAAGTTGAGGGGAGGAAAAGCGAGAAGAGGGAGGAAGAGAGAGGATGAGAAAGAGAAAGAGAGAGAGAGAGATAGAGAGAGGGGGGAGGAAGATAAGGGAGAGACAGAGGGAGAGAGAGGGGGGAAAGAAGGGAGAGAGGGGGAAAGAGAGAGGGGAGAAAGCGAGAGGAGAGAGGGAGAGGAGAGAGAAGTGAGGGAGGAGAGAGGAGTGAGAAAGAGAGACAGGGAGAGTGTGTGAGAGTGATAGAGGAGACTAGAGAGTATGAGAGAGGAGAGAGGAGAGAGAGAGAAGAGAAAGGGGAGAGAGGTGGTACGGGGAGGGAGGAGAAAGGAGAAAGCGGCTGAAATAAAATAAAAAAAAAACAGCGTCTGACGAGGGGCTGTGGGTGTGTGACAAGAGCCCTAGGCGTTTGACCTCATATATGCTCTACCTGATACTCTGGACCCGGCCGGGGACCGATCGCCAACCCACCGGTACGCACCCTTAAGTGGAAGGTGAGGTCTCCGCTTCCAGAGTGCCATGGCACCCCGTGGCGCCAAAGTCTCCTCCCTCCCGGCGCCACGAAGGAAGAAGAAGCGCGACTGGACGCCAGAGACCACCAGCAGCAGCACACCACCTCCCTTTTGACGCCAAAACGAGTCTGGCCAGTCCTGCCTTATCTGCCACCACGTTCTTACGTGGGTCCCTAGAGGCCCCTCGGCGGCTTCGGCCGAAGGCATGTATATTAAGGTTGGCCTGCCGAGGACACCAGGTACGTAGGCCGCGGCGCTGTCTCCCTCCTCCTGCTAGTTGGCGATATGAAATATCCCACACTGACGCCACAGACAAGATTCCAACGTTTCTTCCCGAAGAGATCTATCTACGCGAGGGCCACAGGGCCGTCGCCAGCCACGCTCAGAATCTGGCAGGAACTCTGTCGTCAAACTCGAGGCAACAACAGTTATCACACTGTAATGCTGTTGCCAATTTTCTCAAAACAGAAAAACACGAAAATAATTTGGATTTTTTTCGTAACTATTGCTACGAATCCCTCTGTGAGGGGTACCGTCCTAGCCTTCCGATAGGGTTAGTTTGTGACGTTAAACCATATCACAAACCATATCACTGTTGTTGTTGGTGGTGGCAGTGGCTGTTTGTGATATCAAAGACTACGAAAAAAGTCAAATTTCGTGTACAGGATTATCATTATTCATTTATTACTATTTTTAGGCTGACGTCCCTGATGATATTGTCGGTGGTGGGTACAGGTGGGCAAAGTGGGTGGTGGTGACGGTGGGTGAAGGTGGATGAAGGAGGTGGGTGAAGGTGGCTGGAGGTGGGTGTTGGTTTTGCTTCTAATTGCTGTCGATGTCCCTGGAGATACTACACATCGAGAGAGATTGGACTTGCTGCAGACGGAATTCTGGAGGAAAGGTTAGCGGAAGAAAGAATGGTGACGATGGCGGTGGTTATGTCGATAGTGTTGCTTGGGTTGGTGGTTGGTTTCGGGAGGGGGGAGGGAGGGATGGAGGGAGAGAGAGTGGGAGGAGGGTATATGTTTACCAATATAACTTGTAACTTGGTCGCACGGGTCGTTTAAATCTAATTGGACGCCCTGCCCGCCCCCGTCCACTCCCGCCCCTACAACCCCAAACCTCTCTCTCTCTCCTCACTCTGTTGCTATCCGTCACTGATATGGCCACCAACCGGCGTCCATGCACGCTCACGGCGCCGGAGGAAACCGGTTGTGGTAGCGGCGGATCCACACACGGTAACCGTGATGGTATCATCTGTTTTGAAAGGTGAGACTGGCGTCATTCTTTATTCATGGCCGCGTCTTCGTCGGTCGACAGTCTGGGCGTTGTCGGCTCCGGCCCCGGCTGCCGGTACCGGCCGGATAGGTTTCCTGCCCCTAAAACAATCCCCGCCGTCAGCTTTAAGAATGCTGAAGCTGCTTCAGTCCCCGCGCGCGCCGTGCTAGCCTGAAACCAACCCAGCATCGAACACATATGGATGTGTTCATCCACTCCTGTGATGTTCTTCTTGTTCTTGTTCATGTTCCTACTCTATAGTTCAAGGCTCAGGCCTACCTCATATATACATACACATAAATACATATATACATGCACACATACACACTTTCAGTTGGTTTGGTTGGGTCAGAAGACCTGCCAGATGGTCGTCATCACCTTTAAATATTCGCTATCGTCTCTGACTTTTGCTGTGCACACCTGTCTTGCTACATTCGCCGATTTTATTCAAACCAAAAAAACCTTAAAGGGGAGCTGCGTACAAAAAGCAGTGGAGGTGACAACAAAGACAAATTCTCGGTTCTTATAGGAACAACCATCTGGTACATTAGCGGACATTTCAACCTGACCCATCTGTGTGTGTGTGTGTGTGTGTGTGTGTGTGTGTGTGTAAGACCCAAATATGTACACACGGAGGAATCGTGCGTTTACCATACTATAAGTCCGCGGCTGTAGTTTTCATTACGCGAATATAACGATTGCCATACTATACATTTGCTGATGCATTTTCTTTTCATCCTGTATATACGTTAGGATA
>NC_134777.1:118996230-119006230 GCF_046742065.1 Oratosquilla oratoria
ATACCATAAAAGTGAAGCGAGCCCGCAACAGTCACACCAGACGTGCCTCGCGTGACCCGGGTTCGAGGCTACACGGCGAACGAAGAAAAGCATGGAGGGGAAATATGGGGGGGGGGGCGTTCCGAGGACAGAGCCAGGCGGCGCGATGGGGGCAAGGTATGGGGCCCCGTGACTGTAAGGATAACAGGTCCAAATTGGCTATAATGGGTTCCATTGGCTGTAGGGATAATGTCCCTTTGGCAATGGGGATAATGGGATCCAGTGGATATGAGGATAATGGGATCCAGTGGATATGAGGATAATGGGGCCCAGTGGCAATGGGGATAACGGGGCGTAATGGCAATGGGGATATGGGACCCACTGATGATGGGAATAACGGGGCCCACTGGCAATGGGGATAATGGACCCATTTGGCAATAGGGATAATGGGGCACAATGGCAATGGGGATCATGGGACCCATTGACGATGGGAATAACGGAGCCCATTCTCAATGGGGATAATGGGGCCCAATTGGCAATGGGGATAATGGGGCACAATGGCAATGGGAATCATGGGGTCCATTGGCGGTAAGGATAATGGGGCCCATTGGCAATGGGGATAATGAGGCCCACTGACGGTGGGGATAATGGAGCCCACTGGCAATGGGGATAATGGGGCCTAATTGGCGGTGGTGATAATGAGGCCCATTGGAAATGGGGATAATGGGGCCATTGGCAATGGGGATAATGGGGCCTAATTGGCGGTGGTGATAATGAGGCCCATTGGAAATGGGGATAATGGGTCCATTGGCAATGGGGATAATGGGGTCCACTGGCAATGGAGATAATGGGGCCCATTGCCAAAGGGGATAATAGGGGGGCCACTGGTAATGGGGCTGATGGGACCCAGTAGTTATATGGACAATGGGACCTGTGATAATGGGGTTAGGCGTAGGGGTACCTGCGATAATGTAGTACGCAGGTACGCGTGGAGAGGACAATGGGGCAATGGGGCACTGGGGCAACGGGACCAAGAACAACGAGGGGCAAGACGAAAGTATTATGTGTCCACGGAAACGTGTGGAGAGGCACGAAGCTGACATGTATGGGGAGCTATGGGTATGGTTACGAGGGCCCGGCACGCGGGTACACACGGGTGATGGGGCAATGGGGCAATGGGAGGGGCACCAGCGCGTGCAATTGGTCGTCGGTCGTGTGGTTCATCCTCAAGGTCAGGCATCGTGCCAGCCAAGCCAGCCAGCCAGCCAGCCAGCTAGCCCCGCCTCTCCCTCCACCCACCCTCACTCACTCACTCACTCACTCGGCTCCTCCCTCCCTCCCATCCTCTCCCCCTACCTTCCTCTCTTCATCCCTAGCCCCAGAACATTTTCCTTACTTCCCAAATTTCTCTATTCATTCTCTTTCTCTCTCTCTCTCTCTCTCTCTCTCTCTCTCTCTCTCTCTCTCTCCACCCAATAGCAATTAACATTGCCTATTTTTTCATTCCCAACCTCACTTCCTCCTCTCTACGACCATCTCCCATCCTCCTCCTCCTACTCTTTTGCCCCATTCCCGTCTCCTGCGTTTCCCCCTGAACCACAGCGCCGCGTACCCCTGAGGCCCTGACGACCACGAGAGCTCTTCGCGGGGTCGCCCGCCCCTGGGGCCCGATGTCCAACGTGGGAGGGGGCAGGGGTTGGGGGGTTGGGGCTCCGAGCAGCCGCTATTTTTTTTCGGTGGGGGGGGGGGCGCTGCGGCCTCGGCCACTCGTGTCAGGCCGCCTGCCGGCCAGCCGGTCCCTGCTGACCACTTCGACGTCGCAAAGCTCGCGGGTCCAGCAGGCTCTTCGCCCCCGTTCCCTCGGCCCCGTACGATCTCGTCCCGGCGATTAAAACCCGAAGTTTTTGCGATGACGAATCGTAAGGGCCACCATGCTGTGAATGCCCACAGACTATTCGGTCTATAATGAGTCTGGAGAGGAAGAAACAAGGTAAACATACACACACACACACAAATACACCCAAATAGTATACACAGATCCAAACAACATACAAACACACAAAACAATAAACAAACACCCAAACAATAAACAAACGCCCAAATAGTAAATAACCACGTAACTAGTTCCGACCTTCCCACCAACCCTTCTGCGCAGCAGGACCCGCTCCCTTTTCAACCCAGTTCCTCCCGCACGATTCTATTCACCAAGAAAAAAAAAATAAATATATCCGCATCGATCTATGTCAGGGGGAGTGGATGTCCCCGCCTGTCTTCTCATATATCCCATACCTTATGCAATGCTGTTCATTAGCCACCATGAGAGACCACTTCAAAACTGAATAAAATTCGCTAAGTATCCACTAACCCCTACTAGATTTTGGTTTGTGGTCCAACACGGGGACCTCAGTAGACCCCAAGGGTCCACAAAGCCACCCCCACCCCCACCCCGGGGGGTGGGAGTGGGGCACTAGTCTACGGGTTAAGGCGATACACGTGTTCTGCGCTCCGCAGTCTCAACCCTGGGCATCTAAACCCTTACGACGCACAAGTCACGTAAACAACGGGTTTTGTCACACTGAACCCTCCACATAAATCATAGTTCTAAAGTTCTGTAGACTCGCTGCTCCTCTGTTTAACTCTACCAACACAACCTCAAGACTGTGAAGCATCCACAGAAATTCTTTTCCAAGTCCCTTTCATTTTAACACAACTACTAATTCAAAGAAACTCGTATTATATCTAAAGTCATTATTATCCCCGCAGCTGCATTCCGGAGAAGAGAAAGGCCTTTTGAACAACTACACATGAAAGATACTTTAGTTCACAACCGAGAATAGTTCGCTTGTCGGCCAATATAGGCTATTCTGATCACGGGCGTACCATCTGCGGGGGCCAGCTTCACAAGTCGCTTGGATACACAACAGCCCGAGACCAGAGCGCCGCTGTCAACACCCGGGTAGGGTCGTGGCCCCACATCCAGTGCCAGTGCCTGATGACGCGAGTGCCAAATATCATTATCAACCCCAAAGAAAACATTCCACCCACACCTTCATTTTTTTTTTTGGGGGGGGGGCGGCGGAGTTTGGTGCCACCCCTACGGACCAGACACACGTAGTATTCTTTTTACGATTTACGGCTACATTCTGAGAAGAATGTTGATTACCATTTAGTGTCTACTACCACCCTTAAATTTCCCCTTCACCACCTCCCAGCCTCCAACCTCGGCGCGATATTGTGCCAAGGATGTAAGCGCTGGTTATTCCCCTAAGAAACACTAATATTTCGTTACTGATGTCTTTACAGATTTCATCCTAAAGACGAACGGGTGTCATATTAAGGTAAGACATTTGCGGAGGATTTTGTACTGCTTCACTCTTCGTTAACCCGAAAAATGCGACGACGATGACGACGACGACGACGACGACGACGACGCTACCTGCATTCTCCTTCGTCACCCTCCAGCGATCTCGATGGCCCAAGAGACGATTCCTTCTTTCCTCTCTTCAAGCTCCACTTCCCCAAGCAAAGGACCTTCGCCCGTCACCAGCGATGACCCTGCTCCAGGCAGAACAACCCGATGTCCGTATGTGTCTTCACCACTGACTCCCGTTCGGGAGCGTGGTGCAGTCTGGATGGTGTACCAAAAGACATGCGACTTTATTCGGCTGGGGAGTGAAATCGGAACAGTCAATCTCGACCAAAACAAATAAAAACAAACAAATAATAATCATATAAGTAATCGTAAGACCCGGCCCTCTGCTCAATACTATCACTTGGCGTCTGCCCTTACAAAACACATACACTGCGTCGTTGTGTCGATAGGGTGCTGAACATCTGAACCCAACCAAAATATCAGCCCAGCTTGCCAACCCCCCCACCCCCCACCCCAAAGCCAGTGCCAAATCAACACCATCGCTTCCTTAACCAAACACGACTTACTTTTGCCAACTCTCCATCGAGAGGTGCCAAGCCAAGCCACCCCTACACCTACACCTACACTCCTCCCGCGCCCATGTACCCTGTAAGCCAACCCACCCACTCGCCCCCCCTCCCCCAACTCCCCTTCCCCCGAACCTTGTAACCCCAAACCCAGAAAACATACACCTGTGCCGAGCCACTTCACAGGGGCATCCCCCCACCCCCGCCTCACCCCTCACACACAGTCCGCGGCCACACTACACGACTCGACCCCTCCCACCACTGAAACCGGAGACCACGAGGAGCACCTCGACGCAGAAGAACGACGTCAAACGCCCAGAACTCGCCAATGATGTGTGCAGACCAAAGGACGACCGAGTACCACGTGTGGAAGCGGTGACCAAATGTATATACTATATACCATGTACTGTATGTATATAAACATGTACATATGTATGTATATATGTATGCACGTATGTATGCATAAATCTATGTATAATGCATGTATGCATAAATATATGTATGTAAGCACGTATGTATACACGTATGTATGCATATATGCATAAATCTATGTATATATGCATGTATGCACGTATGTATGCATATGCCTATGTATAGGAAAGCACCAGGAGTTGATGGCATACCAGCAGAGATATAGAAATATGGGGGCCCAAAAATGTACATCAACTTGCATGAACTCTTCACCTGCTGCTGAGAGCAAGGCAAGTTTTCCCATGATCTAAGAGATGCATTGATCATCACCCTGTACACAGGGTGAAAAGTCAGACTGCTCCAACTACAACAGGAATAACCTTGCTCTCCACTACTGGAAAAATATTTGCGCAGATCCTTCCGAATAGACTAGCAACTATCATCGCAAAGGAACACCTCCCAGAAAGCCAGTGTGGTTTTAAGATCCAACAGGATCACCACAGACATGATTTTCGTCCTCCGCCAACTCCAGGATAAGCGTTGAGGACAAAACAAAGGACTGTGCGTCACCTTTGTGGACCTGGCCAAAGCGTCCGACACCGCAAACAGGAAAGGAATTTGGCAAGTCATGGAACGTCTAGGATGTTCCCTGAAGTTCCTGAGTATGGTCATTCATCTCCATGAAAATCAGTTTGGCTAAGTAAGAGTTAGCAGTGACCTCTCGGACCCCTTCTCTACCTTTAATGGAGTAAAGCAGGGTTGCGTTCTCGCAACAACTCTCTTCAGTATCTTCTTCAGTATGATGCTCCGACAGGCCACTGCCGAACTGTAGACGACGATGGCATCTACAACCGTTACCGAACAGAGGGGAGCATGTTTAACCTGAGGCGCCTGTAGGCACACACAAAGACAATGGAACAGCTCATCCGAGGGATGCTGTTCACCGACGATGCCGCTCTGGCTGCCCATGCGGAGAGATCCCTGCAGCACATATCTTGCTTTGCAAAGGCCGCACAGCTTTTCGGACTCTTTCTTCAGCCCGAGGAAAACCGAGGCGCTTCATCGACATCCACCTAATGAAGAGTCTCATTCTCTCCACATCTACATGAAGGAGAAGAAACTGAAAACAACCCACCAAGTTCACTTATCTAAGATGCACCATTTCTTCATATGCTAAGCTAGACAAAGAAATTGTCAGCAGACTGGCGATAGTGCCTTTGGCAGACTGTACAAGCGAGTGTAGACAGGTCCTCAAGAAACCGGAGGCCCCTAGCATCGAACCCACTTTCTGGAAGATTCAGCTATGATGGGCGCAAAAGGTGTATATTGGAGGACTGCCGCGTACTCAAGCTCATGACGAGATGTCTTCTGAACATAGCAATGCAGGAGCGCCTCTGAAGAGGTTCAAAGACAGCCTCAAGTCCTATCTCAAAACATGTCACATCGATCCCAGTCATTGGACCACTGGCCGATGACCGAGCAGGACGGAGACGCACCATCCACCAAGCTGTCTCCTTCTTTGAAGACAATCGCAGAGTCAGATTGGAAGACAAGAGGAAAGGGGGAAAAGAACGCAAAGACGCGACCCCCGACCACCGATCAGATTTTCATCTGTGGCCGCAGTGGACGGAACTGTCTACCGCATCGGGCCTCACCGAGCGAGCAACTAATGTATACAACCCCCTTCACAGACCTTCGCTCGTGTAGCGGTCAAGAAGAATGTATGTGTATATCAACGTTACGTTTCTCAACCTTTTTACACTTGCGTAACCCTTAAAATAAATTGCATGTCTCAAGGAACCCATGCGCAAAAAAACTAAAAAATATATATATATATATATATATATATATATATATATATATATATATTATATATATATATATACACACCATGTATTTCTCATTTTATTCTAATCATAATAGGTTAGATAGGATGATGTCTACATTACATTATTACAATAGCCAAGAATATGTAGTGCGTATTTAATTATATTACGTATATGAAATAAAATAAAAAAACAAAGGTGCATTAGCTTGTTCTCGCGGAACCCTTAGGGACCTTTTGCGGAACCTTAGGGTTCCGGGGAACCCTGGTTGAGAAACGCTGGTATATATGCATGCATAAAAACAGGACCAGCAGCTGTATTCGGCATCCACAGCTCAGCAGCTTCGGCAACTTCCTCCGAGATGTACATGATACTCTCGACAGCCGCTCGCGCGAGTTCCAACTGGATCAGACTTAAAACAAAGACAAAACCGGCCGGAAGGACGATGTCCCACGGCCAGCAGCGAGAACAACAAACAGGATATTCGAGAAGCAAGATAAGCCTAAAAGAATGATGTACTCTCAGACCTTGAATTAATGTATGTTATAGGGTGGTTCTCTGCTGCATTATCAAAGACATTTTGTTACGAGAAACAAAGCACACCACCAAGACCACTTCCTCTTCCTCTTCAAACTCCTCCTTTATCACGAACCTATCTTCTTCCACCATCAGTTCTTAAACACTGTCAGCATCATCACTCAAAGAAAAAAAATGTGTATACACACACACACACACAATATATATATATATATATATATATATATATATATATATATATATATATACACATATATACACGACCTCGACTCTCATTCACAGCAGGGAGCGAGAGGGAGAGAGAGAGAGAGTGAGAGAGAGAGCGAGAGAGAGAGAGAGAGAGAGAGAGAGAGAGAGAGAGAGAGAGAGAGAGAGAGAGAGAGAGAGAGAGAGAGAGAGAGAGAGAGAGCGAGAGAGAGAGCGAGAGATAGACCTCGCCAACCCCCGCCACAGAGAGCTGCGCGGGACCAAGCTGCTGCTGCTGCTGCTGCATCCGATTGCACACAGGACGCGCCTCTGCCAGCTGCACCCAGGCCCAACCAAACTGCAGCTGCGTCTGGCAGAAGCGCGTTCCTTACGACCCACACTTGTCTACTGCCGAGTCGATCCCGGGCCACCTCAAACCCTGTACACTACATGTACCCACCGAGTTCATCCAAATGCGTGCGGACAAGCGGTGGCAAGTGGCAAGTGGCAAAGGACCAGAAGAGTCGGCAGAAGCCGTCGCTGCATTGCGCTGACGTCACTTAACCACAAAACGCATTATTAGCAAAACGTTATCCACTCTGCTGCCGGACGCAAACACCAAACTTCATCGCCAGCGCGGCGGCCGAGGTGGAGGGGAGTGTGCGTGTGCGTGTGCGCGTTGGGTGTGTGTGTGTCAACAGTAAACCTAAGCGTCCACCCACCAAGACACCAGTAATCCTACTGGTAATAACCTTAACTTATGAGAAACAGTACATTAAGCTTGTATTTACCCCTCCGAACACACACGTACTGTGGATATATACACATATATTCGTATACACACATACATACATACATACATATACACTACATACAAATACACACAATCAACATATACTACATACATACATCCACACAAACACATCCAAACACACATACATCCACACAAAACACATCCAAGCACACACCCACATACAATAAACACAAATATTACCAATCACAGCAGCGAATACAAAATTAAACACAGTGAAAGACACATTGAACCACTATGGTTGACAAACGAGCAACAGCTGTGGCTGTGGCAACATCACTAACCACAGCAGAGCCGTGTTGCCAACCACAGCAATGAATCTTCAACTCTGAATAACGCGGACACAAAACACGAAACCAAATATAATATAATGGTTCCTTATGACGCATACAGAAATGTCAGTGAAAAAATCTTAACAATAAAGCATTAAATCGCACCATCGCAGCAATACAGGAACAAGAGAAACCTATACAATAATGATATAAATGTTCAACGTAAAAGCTTTAGCAATACTAAGCAAATCTGCAATACGAGCTATAGGAGTAGGGACAACATACGATTGTTGTAGCAACAACTACCACCACCACAACAACAACAACTACGACGAAGACTACGACACCTGCATAATAACTCTTACACCCAACAAAGCAGCCACGCTCAATCCCGCTCACTTGTAGCTACATTACCACCATCACCACCACGACCAAAACCTACACCATTACTACCGTAGCCATTGCCATCACTGTTACAACCTTTACCACTGAAATCACGGCCATCGCCGCATCCATAAACACAATCACCATAATAAAAGAGCAAATACTGTCTTCTCCAAAAACAGTCATTTCCAATTCTGCTTACTCCGTACCATTATCGCCGACGAAGAAAGGAGGGAGGAGGGCGAAGGGAGGAAGGGAGGGAGGGAGGGAGGGAGGGAAGAGGAAGTTGGTAGGGAGGGAGGGAGGAAGAGAAGTGGGAGGAGCGAGGGAGAGAGAAAAGGGGAGAGAGGAGAATGGAAAGGAGTAGTGAAAGGGGAGGGTAGGAGTACTGCTGCCAGACAGAGATTGAAGAGAGATGGGAGAGGGAGGGAGGGAGGGAGGGAGGGAGGGAGGGAGGGAGAGAGACATAGAGAGAGAGAGAGAAAGAGAGTGGGGAGGGGGGAGAGAGATGGGGAGAGAGAGGGGGAGAGTTGGGAGAGGGAGAAAGAAGAAGAAGGGAGAGAGGAGGGGGAGATGGAGATGGAGATGGAGAGAGGGGAGAGAAAGGGAGTCAGAGAAAGAGTGGGAAAGGAGAGAAAGAGAGAGAGATGGAGCTAAAATGAGAGGGGATGCGACGCAGGGCGATTGAAAGTGAGATTGTGGGAAAGAAAGAGGGACACTGAGAGAGTGATAGGTGGAACAAACAAGGGAGACAGCGGGAGTGGGGGAGAAGGACATAAGGAGAAAACGGGACAAGGGAAGAGGAAAAGAGGGGGAGAGAACGGGAGGGGGGGAGAATGGGTAAGGAGAAAGAGGGGGAAAGTGAGGGAGGGGGAAGAAGGGGGAAAGAGGGGAAAAAGGAGGGAAATAAGGGGGAGAGGGAAAGAGGGGGAAAGGGAAAGAGGGACAGAGAAAGAGGGGGAGAGGGAGAAGGGGGATTAGGAAAAGAGCGGGAGTAGGAGAGGAAAATACAAGGAAAGGGGGGAAAGGGGGAGAGGGAGAGAGGGAATGAGGGAAAGGGAGAGAGGGAATGAGGGAAAGAGAGAAGGGGAGGGAAAGAGGGAGAGGAGGAGGTAATGGAGGGAGGGATGGAAAGAACCTCTGCAGGCTCGTGCCAAACCTCCCCTTAATTCAGAAAGCGCTCAACCAAGTCATATTTACTGTTTGGGTCCTACGACCTCCCCAGGGACCAAAAGGTCTCGCGTCGGCAAAGGGCATCGCTTGGAGGAACAGCCTGGGGGCAGAGGAGGAGAAGGAGGAGGAGGAGGAGGAGGAGGAGGAACACAACAGCAGGCCTACTGGCCCTAACGAGGCTGTTTGTGTTTACTATATTAAGCTACAGTTAAGAAAACAGGGCAGAAGATGAACTAACACTACTGCTACCACTATCCTATCCAATTACAATTAAATGCCGGAGGAGGAGGAGGAGGAGTAGGAGAAGGGGGCGGGAGCCGGGGGGGGGCGATCGTTCCAGTGGATCTTGTGTCTTTACGACCCTGGGTATGCGGAAAACTCCGCCCGTCCCGTCCCGTCCCGTCCCGATGGAAATGGGGGTGGGGGGGAAGGTAGGGACGGGAGGTGCCGCTAGCACCTTGAAGGCCAAGCCTGCGGCGCCG
>NC_134777.1:119008730-119013730 GCF_046742065.1 Oratosquilla oratoria
AGAGAGAGAGATTTTGCTCCACGAAGTGTCGGTGATGGCGACGCTACACAGGACCCCAATTCTAATATGGAACTCTTCACTTAAGTCAGACCCCAGAATCCCGCCCTTCCCCCGTGCGACCATATAACCTTGACTCTTGAGTACCGGCGGAGAAGAACAACGTGATCGCTTTTAATTCATTCCCGTCAGGAGGGACGGACGTCGAAGGCCCACGAGGAAGGCCGCTCAAGGCCCTCGTCTCTTCCGTCCTTCCACGAAGGCCAGCAAACGAACGAGCAGCCCCACCCCTTCGGCGACAGGGAAGGGGAGGGGGAGGGGCGCTGCCCATTTCTACGCGGTCAGACCGGGTCTTTATGCAAATGTGTCTTAGTTACCTTCCTTCTTCACTAAACTTGCGCAATTTCATAGCTTTACGGCAATGAGGAACTGTAGACGACCGTTGAGGACACATGGAGGGCGTGGTGCGAGGGTGTGGGGCGAGGGCGTGTGAGAAATAAGGGGGACGGTTGCTTCCAGCAAGCTACAGGTGTGGACCTCGAGACAAGGGCGTTGGTGACTTCTTCGGACCATCGGTAGGGCACAATCACCATTTGCTAAGACACAGGCGAGTCCTTCTTCACTCAAAGTCCACAAACACCCTTTTACCTGGCCTGCCGAAGTCTCTTAACTAAAACCGGACCCAACTACCTCGTAGCCGGTGGTCATTCATCGTCTTCACGCCTTCCAATACCAAACGACTTTATTCGCGTGCCCCCACCCCGTACCCACCAGTCCTATGTGGTCTACTACAAGTCTGTAACCGTTACAAAGAGAACCAAATCAATCCCCGAAGTCGAAGAAGAAGAAGAAGAAGAAGAAGAAGAAGGAGAAGCCTTGATGGCGGCCGAAGTCCCCGACACCTACTCGGGCGTTTAAATGTGATGGCACGGCCTTGTGCACTCTGGCACTCACTCGGGCGCGCGCGCACTCACTCTCGTCGCCACAACGCTGCCTCCTGCGTGAGCAAGTCTTGCTTGCACGGATTATACATTTCTGACGGTGGTGGCGGAGGAAGCGGTGGTGAAGGTGAGTGGTGGTAGTGGTAGGTGGAGGTGGTGGAGGAGGAAGTGGTGGTGAGGGTGAGTGGTGGTAGTGGTACGTGGGGGTGGTGGAGGAAGAAGTGGTGGTAGTAGTAGGTGGAAGTGATGGAGGAAGTGGTGGTGGTGGCCATGATGGAGGCCGTGGTGCCCGATTCCCATTAATCCTCTCAGTGAAAATGACAACAACTTTCTCCTTTTGTTCCAACACCAGACAACTCCATTCATCCGAGGGTCCTCAGAAGGGCCCTCCCCCTTTCCAATGGGTGCCCTCCTCCTCCTCCTCCTCCTCCTCCCAAGCCTCTTCTAAACTCTTCGGCTAAACAAAAAACCCCAACGCCAATCAGAGGACCTCAGTTACGTTACTGTACCCATGGAGCACGCCTCCCCTCGCTAGTTACCAACCAGCAAAGCAAAACGAGTACGAGTCCTGGGGAGACGCACATCCAAAATTCATCATCATCTTCGCCAAGAGCGTACAGGTTCTCGATTATTTACAAACACACACACCCCACAGCTACGAGCCCCACCACCATATCTACGTATTCATAAACAATTATGCCTACCCATGCATTTCTGCGCATGCATATTCATTTGAATCAGATCCTAATCAAATGTTTGTATCAAAACAACCAAACCCACGATATTATTATAAACCCGTGCGTGCACACGCACACACGCGCGCGAGCGCTAAATGGTACCTAGTGACAAGGAGAAAACCAGTTTCTATTACCATCCTTTTACTGCATTGCCTTGGGATATTCGGCAGAAAAAGTTGTTGGGCGTGGTTCCGATGGCGCCATGCACCGTCTCTGTGTGTGTCACATACACACACACACACACACACACACGGAAACACACAATGGTCACATTGTATAAATTCAGAAAAAAATAAGAAGAAAAGACTTTATTCACCAAGGAGTGAGGAAAGGCGAGGTGCATGAATATATATATTAAAAAAAAGTCAAATAAATAAATAAATAAACGAATACTTCCAAAACCGGGCCACGCAACGTTGGCAGAGATTTCCGACGTAAGAAGTGTTCCAGACCAGCCAAGCATTCACGAGTTCGTTCTCAGATGTTCACAGACAACCACCATGACTCGTAAACCTGTATCGCGAGTCGGGGCACCCGAGAACAAGCCATCTTGTAATGTACACAATTACGTAAAGAACTGGTATCTCGCTCACACACATACGTACACACATACGCACACGCGCGCGCCAAAGGACCATACACTAAAATATCTATATCTCCCTCGTGATACTCTGGTACTCAATATACGTCAGCTGTTGACGAAGATGGATTCCTGCAAACGTACCCTCCTCATTGAAAATGATATTGAGCCCCTAAAACAACACATGTACTTTTCAATTCAACATACCTGCGAGCGTGCACTCATATACGCTACATATACACACACACATACATACATGTATATATATATATATATATATATATAATATATATATATATGTTACACATACACACGTGCATACATATACACCCATACATACATATTAACAAAGGCATACATATCAATATATGTACATATACTCTACATAAACGCACATACATGGAATTCTCGAGCCATTTTGCCCGGACCACCACAGCACTTAGGGGCCCTCCGTGGCTCGGTTGGTTTATCGCGCGTCTGGTAACCGCGCGGTAAATTCGGCGACTGTTCGAATCCTGGCCGCGGCACAGAGGTTAGGGAGGGCCTCTCTGAGTAATGGCCCTCGACCGCTGCTCACCTCGGACCTGAAGTGAGTTGGACATCACTATGTGATACATTGGGTTCCTCCGGGTATCGTCATTGATGTGGCATTGCGCGGCCACCGCGTCTCCTCCTGCGTTCATGCATGAACAGTTCCGGACCATCACCAAGGTTGAGGTCCGAGAGGGTACATCCAGCCCCGAGGGGGGGAGAGAGAGAGAGAGAGAGAGAGAGAGAGAGAGAGAGAGAGAGAGAGAGAGAGAGAGAGATAGAGAGAGAGACGCTTCTCGACTCAATAATGGATAGGACAAGAATGAGGATGTGCGCGCGCGCGTGTGTGTGTGTGTGCATATGAGTGTGTACGTATTTGTGTGTGCGTGTATGTGTATATGAGTGTGTACGTATGTATACGCGCGCACGCGCGTGTGTATGTGAGGGGAAAGGGAGAGGGAAGGGAAGGGAAAGGAAAAGAGAGAGGGAAGGGATAGGGAGATAGAGGAAAGGGAGAGAGTGGGGAAGGAAAGGGTGAGAGAGAGGGAAGGGAAAGGGAAAGGGACAGACAGGGGAGGGTACGAGGCAAGGGAAAATAATTGGAACAGGAGAAGGAAAGGGTGTGGGAGAGAAAAGGTTTGGGGGAAGGGGTATCGGGGGGGATCGGGTGGAGCGAGTGTATAAAAAGTGGGGGAGAAGTCCCCATCGGTATAACACCCCCCCCCTCACACACACACCACCACCACCTGCCTCGGCGGGGCACTTGCTGCCGCCAACCACCGTGAGAGAGAAAGAGAGCTAGAGAGCTAGAGAGAGAGAGAGAGAGAGAGAGAGAGAGAGAGAGAGAGAGAGAGAGGGGGGGGAGAGGGGAGAGGGAGAGAGCGGGAGAGGGAGAGAGAGAGCGGGAGAGGGAGAGAGAGAGCGAAAGGAAGAACGAGCGAGAAAGAGCGAACAAGAAAGAGAGTTAGGAGAGAGTAAGAAAGAGAGCGAGAGCGAGAATGTATATACGGAGAACAAAGCCTCATTGTGGGGGCCCACGGGGGAAGGCGGGCGCGGTCGGGCGGGCCAGCTAGATCGCGACCGCGAAAACGACGACGCGACCGCCACGAGTGCATCTCCAACGAATACTATACACATCCCACGCCAATCCCAGCACCAAATAAACTAATGAATAATTAAGTAAATAAATAAAATAAAATAAAATAAAATAAAAATAAAATAAATTAACAAACCACGGCTGAAATAATTTCAGTATAGCTTCGCTGTGGGGTGTTACTCCAACTCTCGTGGGCGGGGAGTTGTGTGTGTGTGTGTGTGTGTGTGTGTGTGTGTGTGTGTGTGTGTGTGTGTGTGTGTGTGTGTGTGTGTGTGCGTACGTGTAAAGTCACATCATTACCCATAGATCGGTCATGTACGAGCTCTGAGCTCTCATCCGGGGGGGAAATAGCTGTAGATCACGAGTCCAACATGTGATCCAAAAGACCATGGCGAATCACAATCACACACACACACACACATGCCTACACACGCATACGACGCCCATTCAAAGCGAAATGGACGACAGTACCCATCGCAGTGCACGCCCAAACCACCCAAATACCAACCAACGCCCACTTGCCCTCCATCTCTGCAACACGCATTCGGGTTCGGTCCAATACCCCGAGCCCGCATCCAACCCACTGGGGGGAGGGGAGGACCTGACCCCAACCCACACACTGCTCACAACCTCCCGCCATAACCCCACCAAACTTGCTCCCATCACGCCCCTTATCCACGCCCCCAAAGGCCAACCTCACTGGCCTCCCATAGTAGGAATGCGGGGGCCAAGTTAGGGCGACGGGGCCGCTAGCGAGGGATGGAGGCCACGAGGGAATTGAGCACGCGGACCACAAGGGAATTTGGTACACACGGGTAATTGGGACTTTAATACATACAACACGAGCCACAGGTCACACCCCGGCAAGGTTGAGCTCCGAACGGGTCAGCCCCTCAAGCCACGAAAACAAAGTCACGGGACGTACAAGCAAGGAGAGACAGCTGCACTTGAGTAAACAAGCCCCGCCCTTTACACACACACACACACACACACACACACACACACACACACACACACACACACACACACGTACGTACACAAATACATACATACACACACACGTACGTACACAAATACATACATACACACACACGCACACAAATACATACATACACACA
>NC_134777.1:119021230-119036230 GCF_046742065.1 Oratosquilla oratoria
TTAGTCAGCATATTGCTATTGGCCAGTATATGGTAAACAGAAGTGAACTTAGCCAATCACAGATGATGATTGGAGGAGGAGGCCTTAGCCCTTCAGAAGTTAAGACTGCGGCCCGGGGAACCACAGAGGTCTGTATATAACATACAAGTCGAGCCTTCCACACCCTGTACACTATCACTACTCAAATTATTGCAAATTAAACATAAATAAAGATCACAAGATCACATTCAGCACCACCATATTGAGATACTAAAACTATTCATATATTTGTTCGTTAACTTCCCCTGTTCTAGCCACTCTGGCCACAGCTACCACTCAGTCGTTTGCATCTACCGCTTCTATCCTTGGAGAAAATATGGCGCCGGAGGTGGGTGGAGCCTGGAGGTAGCAGGTAGCAGAGACAGCAGTCGTCGAAAGTGATCAGCATTCTTTCCCAAGTAGGCACGAGTTTCCAATCCCAAAAGAATGCTGCGTGACTCTAATCCGTAGGGATACCACTCAAGCCCCTCCATAACAAGTTACATTAAACTTGTGCACCCAGTACCCCGATAAGGAGTATGGAAAGGGTGGGGTAAGGATGGCTGGACTACTGAGGGGGGAGAGGGGTGTGGGGGAGAGGGGGAGGGTTGGGGGTGGGTCGGCAATGCCTCGTAAGGTGAAGAAACCCTCTCTGACGACAACTCCTCCCACTGCAAAAACTGGTCTCGGCATTCGCTACGACTTTGCATCCAGAGGGAGGGAAGGAGAGGGACGAGAGAGGGTACGTACTTGGAACCGATCCTGCACGTGGTCGGGGCATGCCCTGACGACACCCCTTCCTACTTCACTCCCGAAAGAAACTGGGGCAGATCGCTTAAGAGATTTTATTCTGGATGACGCCGTGACATGCAATCAATTTGGGGGAAGAGAGGGACGGGACTGAACAATAACACAAGTGCGAAATAAATAAATAAATAAATAAAGTATAATAAAAAATAAATAAAAATATGATAACATAATTAAATAAATAAAAAATAATAAAAATATGATAACATAATTAAATAAATATAAAATAAAAATAAATAAAAAATCAAATAAACAAATAAATAAATTATATACAGAAAACTATATAATCTAAAGGAAATACAAAAATCTAATTCAAAATAATAAACAAAACACCAGTAGAGGATTCCTGAAAGAACAGAGCTCTAAACAACCAAGTTGGAAGACTCGCGCCTTGTCGAACGCTTTCAACAACACACACACAGGTATGAAAGTACGAGGACCAGGGTTGGGGGTGAGGAAAGAGTTCCAGAGCCTGCCAGTGGAAGGAAAAGAAAATGATCGTACTGGTTAACTACTGCAAAAAAGGCGCTCTCCCTCTCCCTCTCTCCGGCTGACGTTTACCTCCAGGGATGGATGGTTTCAGGCAAGGCAGATTAAAGCCAGCGTCTCCCAACCTGGGGTGCTGAAATCAATTATAGGGAGTACTGGGAAGTGATGCACACAAAAATAACATTGATATATGTATAACTTATTACCCAGTTGTGCATATTTGATTTGTTCCACACTATTTTATTTCTAGGGTGTTCTTATTTCTCCTACAAACAATATTGTCAATTTGTTTCAGTTCTACGGAATCAAGAAAATAAATCATCAAACTGTACACTTCACTTCCTTTTATCCTTCTAGTAACAAGATAGGGGTGCTGGACTGCTTAGACATGGCAGCAGGGGGTGCTATGGTCGGAAATGGTTGGGAAACGCTGGATTAAACGTTTCTTAACTGCTGCGGACAACTGCCCCCTACCGTTAGCCGATTTCATCTAACCTGAGGCTTAAACGTCGGAGAAAGAGAAACTTCGGGACTGTGGCGTCCATTACATATTCTATTCTGGCTAACGCCAAACGATTCTATTCGTCCAAGGGGGGGAGGGGGAGGGGTTGCCACACCGGAGCTGAAGTGGTTAGACTGATTCGAGAAAGTTCGTCACTTGAAGCACTTTACTCTGGCTATCGTCAAAGTACTTCCAATCGGATGAGGACCCATCAGGGTAACAAAGGCGCTAAAGAGGAAGAAGAGGAAGATGAATGAGGAGGAGAAAAAGAAGAAGAAATGGAAAAAGAAAAGGAAGACGATGAAAAAGAAGGGAAAGGAAGTGATGAAAGCGAAGACGAAGATGTGGAAGGGGAAGAGGAAAATAACGAAAATGAAGACGAAGGAGAAAAGGAAGAAATGGAAAAGAAAAGGAAGATGATGACGAAAAAGAAGACGAAGATGTGGGAGAGGAGGAGGATGAAGAAGAAGAAGAAGAAGAGGAAGAAGAGGAAAAAGAAGAGGAAAAAGAAGAAGAAGAAGAGGAAAAAGAAGAAGAGGAAGAAGAAGAAGAAATGAAGACGACTAAGACGAAGAAAAAGATTATTAAAAGAAATAACGGCCATATGCTACCGGGGCGTAGACTATCCCCCTAAAAGTAAGTAGAAACAACTCTGCCACCCGCTTCGATACAGTGACTGGATTAAGTTTCCGGCCGAGGCAACGGAATCCAATATAATTCAAGTTCACTTCCATAAATACCTAAGAATCTATTCATCTATTTCTATTATTATAATCATCAATTCTATTATATTTCTTTTATTTATTATTAGTATTATTATCAGTTATAATTTTTCTATGGTTTATATGCCTTTTTCTTTTTGGCTACCCCCCGTGTAAGGGGGAAAAAGTCTTTGGTATATGTATGTATTATTATTATTTCTATTGTTACTAATCTCTGCCTCTGACCTCGTTATGGACCGAAGGGCCTTCCGCCGACATAATTGTAACTGGTTGAAAGAAAACGGGGGAGAGGGGACTCAGGTCAGGGTCAACCGACCGTCCGACCGATCATGCAAGCATGCAAGCAATCAACCAGACAGCGAGCCAACACTTCTTCAGGAGGAGGAGGAGGAGGAGGAGGAGGAGGCGGCTCCTCCCCTCCTGCCTGCAGAGGATCAAGAGTCCAAAGGACGTGAGTACCTTTTGAGAGTTCCCAACGAGGATTCCAACTCCATACGTCTTCGGTCAAGGGGTTAAGCGAATCCCGCCCAGGGCTGAAATAATTTCAATATCGCTGCGCTGCGAGTCGTTACTCCAACTCGTGGGCAGGGAGTTGGGTGTGTGTGTGTGCGTGTTAGGTCACAGCATTACCCACATATCAGACATATATGAGCTCTCTCCTGGGAGGGAAATAACAGTCGATCACGAGTCCAACACGTGATACAAGACAAACACACACAGGTCAATTTTGGAGTTTAACTCAGGACCATCATGTAACGAAATTATTTTTCTAACGAGATTTCGCTGCTTATCATTCTTATTATTATTATCATCATCTCTTTTTCCATGGACCCCTAAACACCGGGGACGTCTACACCCGTGCCATTGTCATTTCATCTACCAAGCGTAAACCCCTTAAAAAATAAACAAATAAAATGAAATAAATAAAAATCTCACCGACACATCCCTTCCCCTATCCCCCTCCCACCCTCTCTCCCTTTCTATTACATTTTCGTAATAATCCAATCCCTTCGGCCATGAGATAACCTGTTTGACACCCGAGTAATTCATTAACCTGACGGGACGAACTCGGGACAAGGAAGCTCCGAACTTGCAAGACCTTCTCCTGGTCAGAGTACGACCCGACCCACCTATTACTACTGAATAAAATCGTCTGTAGACACATTATTATTATCATTTATATTATAATCTTTATTTTTCATTTATTTATTATGATTTATATATTTTTTCGCATCCGACCTAGTTATGGACCAAAAGGTCTCGTGTCGGCATGCTCCTCCGCCTTTGTAATCCTTTGTAATTTGTAAAAGGTCCCAGCTGGTTAGTGAGTTTAAGGGACCCCAAATGCGCAATGGATATTTATTAATAATAAAAATTATTCGAATTAACGCAAAGAAACTCCGCCCCACCCACCATCAAGAGGCTAGAAAGGTGCCCCTTACAGAGGGCTTGAATGAACCATGCCCTTGGTTCAACTCGCCGGTGGCAGGGTTCGAACCGACTTCATCCCGTCCTCCGTCACAAGGGCCTAACCCGCTCGGCCAGCGAATATTCTTATTAAAAAACATTATAATAATCAAGTGAGTGACCAAGCAAAGGTGATATCCTAGTAAGACGTCTAATGGATTCTTGATCGATACTGAAAGTACATGCGAGGTCAGGTATCAATAACGGAAGCAATAACATTACTAATGTCAATTACAGAAGCAGTGAAAACATTATTCTCAATAACGAAAGCAGTGCCAGTATGGTCAATAACAGAAGCACTGAAATCATTGTCAATAACATAAGCATTGATAATATCAATACCAACAACATAAGTACTGACAACATCCCCATTCCCTTATTCTTAATGCCCAGTGACCCAGCGATGGTGACCTTGGAACTGTCTAAAACTATCAACAATCATATAAGAACATAGGAATGGGGGAGTCTGCAAGAGACCATAAGGCCTACATTAGACAGTTTCACGTCCCTTACGACCTGTCATATCTATCATAAACCTGTCTAATCTTTTCTTAAAACGACCAATTTGTTTCAGCGCACACTGCATGGTTATTAAGTTGATTACATCCGTTAACTACCCTTTTGGTAAACCAGTTCTTGCCTATTTCATCTTTAAACCTAAATTTACCAACTTTAAATCTATTACTAAGAGTCCTGCCCTGTTGTCTTAATATGATGACCTTGCCTGGTAAAGCCCTTGACCTAATCACGGGGAAGCTATGATCAGTCACGCTACCCAATCAGGTCGAAGAGTCCTCCGAGCCCGTGAAAGGTCACATCCATCCGAATCACTCCATCAATCCACTTGGCTGGTGGATGAACTTCCACTGTCCGAAGCAACTGTGCCACTTTTACCTCTGATCTCGTGTGGGTAATTCCACTTGGCTTTTGTTCCTTCTCCCCGTCCAAAAAAGTTTTAAACGAGTTTGTAAAAATTGAAGAGAAAAAAGTGGCTAAACAGGAAACAAATATTAGACCAAACCATTCGTGGTGATGGATGTTGCTGTGGTTGCCAGGTCGTGGTGGTGGTGGTAGTGGAGGTGGTGGTGGATATGTTCCCAATAAAATTGGTGCACTTATGGAAGCACCCACAATAAAAGAATCCACTCTCCCTCTCTCTCTCTTTTGAACATACACACACACACACACACACACACAGGTAGAGACAGACAGACAGACATACACACACACAGATACAAACACACACACACACAGAGGGAGAGAGACAGACACACAAACACAGAGAGAGAGAGAGAGACAAGCACACACACAAACACAGGCGCGTTCCCCGAGGTAACTAGGTACTCGAAAACCACAGGAATGCGGGCTCATCATACACTGCTGCCCCATTAAGACTTATTGCTGGGCAGGGCGCTCGGGGTAGGCAGAGCCCTGCCCAGTCTTCTTGTAGCGTCATGCCCAAGACTCTTCTGCACCCAACTGCTGCCTAGTAACAAGACCTCTTACTCCAACGAGGGAGGAAGAAAGGAGAGTGTCTGACATCCTCAAGGTCACATGGTCGAAGGTCCATATGGCAATTAAAACCTCATAGGTAAGTTCTTGTATATTTATAATCGCATATTCAACTACCTTTTATCTTTACCAGTCTATTAAACTGTGACCTTGAGTTTGACATTTCAAGGATATTTCAGGTCAAAGAATCTATGCTAATTCCTATACTCTGTTCATTACAAAAAATTATCTAGACTAGTTTCAGAATTATTGTGGATAATGTGCTAGTATGACTGATGACCTTCACCTCTAAAATCGACATTTCACCTTTATCAACTTAAAAATATTTATTTTTCACAATTGTGACGGACAGAAGCGGAACTGAAAAGTAAATAAAAAATTTCATTTTAGTCAGAATAAGTAATATTTTTTGACAATCTAGCGAGAGGAAGGAGAAAAAAAAATCCTTCATCTTGACCCAAATATATTATATATTATATATTATATATATATATATATATATATATATATATATATATATATATATATATATCATAATTTTTATGACCGTGGCGTGCAGGACTCGAACCTACCACTCAGTCACCAGCAGGCCTACTGCACGACGCTTTAATCCTCTCGATTACTGAGACTACTGATTGATGTCGCTGTCCACTAGCTAATTTCTCACTCACACACACACAATCGGTTAAGTCACTAACACTTGTCACGTGCTGGCCCCGGTTCGAGTCCTTGGTCGTACCACGTTTCAATTTCTGCATGCTAGCCTCCGCGAGTCTCTCGATATTGATGGCTTTGAATCAAAGTGTATTGTGGTTGATAAAAATGTATATCCGTTCACTGGGCCCCAATTCAGTGTCGTACACACACACACACATACATACACACACACACATACATACATACACACACACACACACACACACACACAAAGTATATCTAATCTCGAAACTCTGTCCAGGCGCAGAGAAGTTTTCGTTACCCGCTCAGTACTTCCGACCACGGTCCGCTGCCTGCCACCGATTGATCTTCCGCACTATGTCCACTGTTTCCCCTGACCTCGGACCTCCGTGACCCGACCCAACAAGAAGACGGAGGTCGAGGGTCTGCCCGAGGAGGACCCGCCTCAACACGTGGAGTCATACTCCACGTCCTCCTCGACCTGGACCTTTATCCGTCACAGTCATGCAATCCTTGAGTGTCTTGTATCTACTCCTCGAAACGGCGCGAAACTCCCTCGTCCGTGGAAACGCGTGCCCCGGACAGGTCTCCACCCCCCCCCCACACTCAACTCCCCAACCACCCTCACTTGCAGCCTTCAAAGCGCGGCGGCTTTCTCTCGGGTCCTGTGATCAGCGCTGACTTCATCAGTACCTTTCTCCTTCGCTAACGACGGCTTGCTTGCTTGCTTGCTTACTGCCCTGGCACAACAGCAGCAACAACAGCACGCGACGACACTGGGCCGCCTAGCAAGAAGAAAATGATGAAAAAGAAGAGAATAGGAGGAGGATGTGGAGGAGAATAGGGACGGTGGAGGGAGGAGGGGGAGGAGGAGGAGGAGGAGGAGGAACTGGAGGGGAAGAGGGACGGTGGAAGAAGAGGGGGAGGGGGAGGAGGATGTGGAGGAGAATAGGGACGGTGGAGGAGGAGGAGGAGGCTGACAATGCCAAGGACAGGGACAAGAAAAAGAAGCAGAAGCAAGAAGGCGACAGCGGTTACGTTAACCCTTTTCGTTGCGTTTCGTTTAATCGTTGACTTTAATTGCCGCCCGGCGATTTCATCCACTTGTAGATGGAAACCTCCACTTCGGTGGGAGAAAAAGAGGTCCTCTTCACACTATCTATCGCCAGGCGATTTTATTCAAACTGAGGTGGTGGTGGTGGTAGTAGTAGCGATGGTGGTGGTGATTGTGGTGGTGGTGATGGTGGTGGCAGCGATAATGGTGATGGTGATTGTGGTGGTGATGGTGACTGTGGTGGTGGTGATTGTAGTGGTGATGGTGATTGTGGTGGTGGTGCAGATTGTCGTGGTGATGGTAAATGTAGTGTTGGTGGTGATATTGATAGTGGTGGTAATGGTAGTGATGGTGACGGTGGTATTTGTGATGATGGTGATAGTCGACATTCCCTGTTCCCACTAGCACCGGCACTGGTGCAAGGACGGCCCCGCAGTGCCACCAGCTCGGCAGAGTTGGAGCCTCGTAGAGTGCAGCAGCCGAGCCATCGAGGGAACAAGGCTCAACCTCCTGTTTCAATATTTGATGCGCTCCTCAGGCCACCCGAGCATTATATAACCGCTGCTGTTACACCTGGCAATATTATGTATGTGTATATATATATATAGATTTGTGTATGTTTCTTAAGACAGATTGAACATTTTTAGAAGCTCCGCCGTGGGATACGAACCCTGACCCGTGATATTCGACGCACGGGTCAGGGTTCGTATCCCACGGCGGAGCTTCTAAAAATGTTCATATATATACATATATATATATGTATACATATATATATATATACATACATATATATATATATATATATATATATATATAGTGTGTGTGTGTGTATGTTTGTTAATTTACTATATATGGGCAGCAACTTCACTGAAGCGATCGGCAAGTGTATTTTGACAAATCTTCCTTGCTTTCTTCATATATATATATATATATATATATATATATATATATATATATATATATATATATATATATATAAATATATATATATGTATGTATGTATATATATTGCCACGTTGGAGGATCAGATCAATAGGGTCTTGCTTGTGCACCAGTGTCCCTACAGCATTCCTGTTAAGGACGCACTGTCGACTGCTTCAGCGCGAGCGGCGTGGTCTTCTGGAACCGCCTCCACAGCCTCGCAAATAAAGAGTCCTATTTCCAGGGCACACGGGCCCAAGATGACACTGTGTCGTGTCGAGTGAGTTCACAGTCCCCAACTTTCGTTTAAGCCCACAGTCCTAAAAGTTCGTACTTTTAGCATTTTTTCGCTAACCCTGGCGAAAGCTTTCTACCATTAAAAAGCAGAATTCCACTAATCACATCGGGTACATTCGTGGAAATTACCGGTTAAGTTTATAGATAACCCAGTAAACCTGATTAAGTCTAAAAAAAAAAAAACTCTCCTTTTCAATCGCAGAGAGCGTTCGGCAGGCGAAGGGTTTAAAAGTACAGACCTTCGTCCCCGCTGTCCCTGTGAACTTCATATATCTCCATTCAGGCCAATCCTACCCAGAAATCAATGCCATTAACCACAACGTTCATTATGAAATTGCGGTGCTCTCCAATAATGACAACTATAAGCTTAATGTAGAGTCCAATGTTCAGTGTGTGTGTGTGTGTGTGTGTGTGTGTGTGTGTGTGTGTGATTCACCATGGTCTTGGATCACGTGCTGGACTTGTGATCGACGGCTATTACCCTCCCGGAAGAGCTCAGAGCTCGTACATGACCGATCTATGGGTACTGTGACCTTACACGCACACACACACAACTCTCTGCCCACGAGAGTTGGAGTAACAACCCGCAGCGCAGCGATACTGAAACTATTTCAGACCTGGGTGAGATTCGAACCCGGACCGCCATAGTGACGGCCGGGAACTAACCACTGCGCCATCGAGTCGTGTGTGTGTGTGTGTGTGTGTGTGTGTGTGTGTGTGTGTGTGTGTGTGTGTGTGTGTGTGCGTGTGTGTATCACTGTCTCACCCGCGGTTCTGGCTGGCACCGGGCGTCGGACAAACCCGACCCGACCCGACCTGACCTGACCCGACCCGACTCGCCGTCTGTCCCTCACTACACTTAAGAGAGAGAGACACATTCCGTCTTGGATCACCAAGACAAGTGTCTGTATTGATCCGTAAGTGATGGTTGGGTCTGTCGCTGCAAGTCCCGGCCCAGCGAGGCGACAGAGGGGAGTAAGTGTCCTAGGGTGGGCACCACGCTGGAGCGTGTGCTTCTCCCTCCTCCTGTTACCGTGGAGGTCTCGTGCGTGCTCCTTTAAGGCGACTCGCACTGCGTTCCTTTTCCACTTTAAATGTTTGTTTTCGCTTAAAGAAGGCATCGGTCCTCCCGTTTCGCAACGCTTCTACGTTCAACCTTGGTATGCCCTTAAACGCTACACTAAATCCCTTCCCATCCGGATAAGCACCTACACACACACACACAACTATCAAGACACCTACATTCACCATAACTCATCATAAGCGGGGTTAACCTAAACCACCTCAACTCAATCCTTAACGCCCCTCCCCGACCCTCAAGATCCCTACCATTACCTATTCTGTAAACGAAAGCAATCGGATTCCCCTCAGCGACAAAGGTGTCCTCGTCACAGGCCTCTTGGTATGTTCGTCTGCCTCGTCCTCCTACGCGCACTTGTGAACTCGACTTCCACCACTAGAGCTACTTAACCGTCAGGAGGTGAGCATACACACCCGACGATGACTGCTGCAGCCCGGGTGGAACCCACTCGCTGCCACTGTGTACGTTCAACATGGGGCTTAATGAACTCGGGATAACAGTCGTAACCCCATTGGAGTGGGGGAGTTCGGGTGGGGGGTTCGATTCCCGGGACGCGCCTTGCCAACAGGTGTGTTTGTGTTGAACCGCTGCTTGCAGCGCGGGCGAACCACCAGAACCCCGTGCCAAGAGCCAACACGAAGGTGCTCCTTCGTCCGAGACCTGCTTCGAGTTCGAGGTGGCCAGGGGCGCTTGTACTCATGCCGGGTACTCGAGGTCTTGGGTGACCGTTTATTTATTTTGTGTGTGTGTGTGTGTGTGTGTGTGTGTGTGTGTGTGTGTGTGTGTGTGTGTGTGCGTGTCTACATGCGTGTGTGTGTGATTCACCATGGTCTTTGGATCACGTGTTAGACTCGTGATCGACAGCTATTTCCCTTTCGGAAGGGAGCTCAGAGCTCGTATATGACCGATCTATGGGTAATGCTGTGAACTTACACGCACACACTTACCCAACTCCCCGCCCACGAGAGTTGGAGTAACAACCCGCAGCGCAGCGATACTGAAATTATTTCAGCCCTGGGCGGGATTCGAACCCGGACCTCCGTAGTGGCAGCCGGAAACTCTACCAACTGCGTCACATTGTGTGTGTGTGTGTGTGTGTGTGTGTGTGTGTGTGAGAGAGAGAGAGAGAGAGAGAGAGAGAGAGAGAGAGAGAGAAAGCGCACACACATATATATACATACATACACACACACACAGTAACGTATCTATGGATTGGTAACTACATTTTCCCGCAAGGATTAAGCACTTCAACACTCGAGCATCTGTAATTGGGATGTGGCCGTATCACATCAAGTGCATCTTTTTTGATTTTCGGGATCGATGGGAGGAGAAGTGTGGAGAGAAAATGGATGAAAAGGGGAAGACGATGGAAATTGAAGGAGATGAGAGGAGAAATTGAAGGAAGAGACGAGAGAGAGAGAGAGAGAGAGAGAGATACAGACTTGATTCGCGTGTCCTGCGTACGCTTTGTTCTCGATATCAAGCGGTCGCTAATAAATCGCCTAACTCGCGATTACGCGTTCAATGATCACCGACTCTCGCGACCATGATCACTGTCGACGTGGTTCGTCATATCGCATTACTTTCAAAAGCTAAAAACGTCTTCACGCAAAACAAATAAGGTATACGTGACAAGTATGAAATAAAGGTACAGCAACATGCACACGGGCTCAGAAATTATGACCTCTTAACATTTACAGAATTGGGTACTGAACGAAGATAACGAAATGATAAACAAGCCACCAGAATATATATGTGTGTGTGCGTGTGTGTGTGTGTGTGCGTGTGTGTGTGTGTGTGTGTGTGTGTGTGTGTGTGTGTGTGTGTGTGTGTGTGTGTGTGTGTGTGTGTGTGTGTGTGTGTGTGTGTGTGTGTGTGTGTGTGTGTGTGTGTGTGTGTGTGTGTGTGTTTCTTCTGGTCCGCTGGTGGCGCAATCGAATGAGTGCTGGGCTCGCATTCGCTAAGATGTGGGTTCGAATCCCACATTCCTTTCCGATTCCCAACAGTGACTGTCAGTTACCCGCTTGAACTCCAAGCGCATAACAGGACAAAGGTGACGGCTTCGACCGCAGATACGCGCCTCCTGGCGTATGCTCTTCACCTTTCCTCAAGAGTACGAAGACGCAGAAATGCACCAAAGACAACCCGACCCGTCACACAGCGAACGTCACTGTTATCTGAAGTGGTTGTGCACTTTACCTGATAACATCCCATCAGCTGACGCTGCGCGTGCGGGTAGCCAAGTTACATTTCCGTCATTCCTCCACATGAGCGACTTTCGGTCGATTTCTTGAAACAAGAGCCCGAATTGAAGGCATTCAACACTGATCACCAACCTTATCTTCAGAGCGAATACGGACTATTATTGCTAGGACGTTTTGTCATGTTTTTGTTCAACACGTTCTCGACCTGAACACTCGTCTTCATATTATCCCTAATCCTCTACGCGTTCTAACAACTGGATGTACAGTTCTCTGCAAAGCTGCCGTTTCCGCTATATATTTGTTTGGCAGCAACAACAGCTTGTTTACCCTTCACAGCGTCCAAGGGAACAAACGTGGCGATAATTCGGTTCTTTACAAACCACAGGCCTCGACCTTGGCACTGGAAACACGTGTAAACACACTCCACATCGTCTTGCCTATCTAAACCAGCACCATAAGGCTTTAATAATAACAAACCCCCCAACTTCCCCCACAAACCCCCAATCCTATTCAATTTGCGGCGCTTACATCATCCATTGACATTTCAACAGAAACGTTATTCAATCGTCTGGCATCAAGGGGGCCATCCCCCTCCCCCGAAATTTCCTTCCTTGTAAGAAATGAAATATACTAACCGCTCATTGTTTGGTGTGCGCTTGTTGAATTGGTTTTTCGTCTCCTCGTATTTTTACATAGAGGTTAGTGCATTAAATTATATCACTGTCATTTTGATATATATATATATATATATATATATATATATATATATATATATATATATATATATATATACATATATATATATATATATATATATATATATAGTCATATACAGTCGGTCCTGGGCATGACATGAAACTGCATCCAATGATGGGGCCGTAGATCGGGAGATATACGGTTTTGGAGAGAGTGGAGCTGCTCCTTAGCCTCTGTAAAAGATCAACTAGCCCTTCTGGTAAGATATGTAGACATGAAGGGAAATATCCATGAGGACTTCCTAGGATTTGAGGAGGCCACTGATGGAACTGGCAAAGCAATAGCAGAGCCAATTGTTTCCAAACTTAAGGAATATGGTTTGGAACTCAGGCTTCTGAGAGGTCAGGCGTACGATGGATGTGGAGCAATAGAGATACAAAATGTGTTCAAGCACACATTAGGCAAATCTACAAAAAGACAATTTTCACACCAACTGCAGCAGCCATGTCTTCAGTCTGGTAGTGTGCCAAGCTGCAAAGGTGCAAGATGTCAATAACTGTGTGGAAATGAACTTCATGCGCGCCAGTGCCACGAGGATGAGAGAATTCGACACCAAAGTGTTTAAACAGAAACAGTCTTCTGCATTATAGGTAATCTCACAATACGTTGTTATCTCTGTGTGAAGCCAAATGGCCTGAACGCCAAAACAGTCTTATCCGTTTCAAGGAATTCTACCAATTAATTGTGAACACTTTGGAAGAAATATGTGACTGGAAAGATCACACAGCATCATCAAAGGCTTCACAAATTCTAGCTGTCATGACAGCATATAGGTTTGTAGTGGCTCTCTGTGAATGTGAGCGCTTTGCTAAGCTACTACTGCCAATATCCCAAACTCGACATACTCCAATTTTCCGAAGAACTGAATAACCTCTTGGAGACACATCCATCTGAGCTAGTGCTGAGGAGGACTTTAATATAATTTTCGTGGAAACTGAAAATCTGTTGGGTGAATAAATACAAATGCCATGGCAATGTACAAAGCAAACCAAGAGGTCAAATCTAGAAACACATGAATCTGAATCTTACTTTAGAATATCAGTTTTCTTGTCATACTTGTATAACCTGCTACAAGTACGAAGACGATTCGGCACTCACATCCAGACAGCTCTATGCCTGCAATATCTTCTTCCAAAGTATGTTAGCAAAACCACATGTGATCAGGTGAAGGAAGCTAATGAGTTCTATAAATAAGATCTGCCTTGAACGCGGGCAGATCTGCAAGGGGAAGTTGAAATTGGTGCCATAGATGGAACACAGAAAGTGTGAAGTGCATGAGTAATGAGAGAATCCATGCTCAGAAGTCCCGGCACTTGAAAGCCTTGGTGTGTTTCATCCCAACATCTTTCAGCTCATTAAGATACTTTGTACTCTTTCAGTCACATCAGCATAATCTTAACGTAGTTTCAGCTGCCCGAGAAAATTAAAAACATAACTCAGGTCAACAATGCACGAAGAGAGATTGTCGGGTCTGGCACTCATGAATATTCACAGGAGCAAGGTGCCCAATGAAGAAGAAATCATTACTGAATTTGCTTTAAAAGCCCGAGTTAGGAAAATGTGCATCAAACTTCAACAGGCAGCGGCATGCTAGCGTCAATATAGTTCTAAGTAAATGTGAAATTTCATTTTACACTTGAAATGTTATATGTTAATGTATTACATTAACATTCCGGTCCGGTTCAAATGTTTCTAATTTATTTGTAATTTTGTTTACTAATAGTTAAGTATCTTTTTTAGATAAACTGTGTAGTTATTATTTTCGTTACACTATTTATTTACAAGCATACTAAATAAAATAAATTTGATGTACGCATTACTGTAATTCAGACACAGTCATAACAGTGCACATTCTAATTACATTCTGGTTAGTATTTTGTAATTCTATTCCACTTTGTTTTCTTACATAACCAGATCAATTTAATGCTATTTTATTTTGTAATAAACTATATTATTAATGTAGTCACTATAATAACCATAACAAAATTATTTGCAATCATACATGATGTTTTGTTTATATAACTAAAGCATTCCACTATTTCAAATGCATAGAAGTAAATAAAAGTGACTTTCATTAATGTTTTTCCTTGCCTCAATTTTCATTTTCATGTCCCCCCCCAACGAAAAAAATTCCTGGGTGTGCCCCTGATCACAGTCACATAGTCTATCTGCCGCCAGGCGATTTCATTCGGCCGAGGGATCCACCCTCCTCCCACACTCTGCAGTGAAGTGGGGTACATCTCCACCTCGGAAATGCAGCAATAAATGACAACTAAGCTACAACTTCTCTTATCTCTCAGTTCGGGGAAGGTAAATGACTAGCATAACCTAACTTCAACAAACACAAATATGTGCACGCGCACTCACACGCGATAAAGAACCAATCTAATCGAAGCTCCAATTGGTACCAATCCTGTTCTTCTTCACTGAAATAAAATCGTCTGACAAGAGGGGTGGATATGGACCAAAACAAGATCCTGATCGTTCTAGGC
>NC_134777.1:119041230-119068730 GCF_046742065.1 Oratosquilla oratoria
ATGGTCGGAAAAGTTTGGGAAACGCTGCCGTAAGTCCTTAGCGACTAAAGAGGCATTTAGACGGTCAAATGGTTTGACAAACCCGGTTTGTCAAACAAGTGTTTGAAGTGATGTTTGACCGTGTGAATAGGGTATCTGGTTGTCAAACACGTTCGACAAACGTGTTTGACGACCAAATATCCCATTCACACGGTCAAACATCACTTCAAACACTTGTCTGACAAACCGGGTTTGTCAAACTGTTTGACCGTGTAAATAGACCTTAAGAGTCATTCTGACAGCCGCATGGCGATCTAATTCACAAATACCATGTACATCACCTTTCATGGTGGTAAGCTGCCGCCGCCTCCGTTTTGTTTGATCTAATTACGTCTCTTTCTTTTCACTTCCTTTCAGTTTACTGATTGCAATTCAACCGATGCAACCCTCCACGTAATGATATTAATTCTCATTTGTTTTCATGCTTTTTCTCTTTTATCTATTTCCCACCTACATTCTGAAGGGGATTTTTGGTGTGTGTGTGATTCACCTTGGTCTTTGGAACACGTGTTGGACTAGAGATCGACAGCTATTTCCCTCCCGGAAGAGAGCTCAGAGCTCGTATGACCGATCTATGGGTAATGCTTTGACCTTACACGCACACACACACCCAACTCCCCGCCCACGAGAGTTGTAGTAACGACTCGAAGCGCAGCGATACTGAAATTATTTTCAGCCCTGGGTAGGATTCGAACCTGGACCGCCGTAGTGACAGTCTGGGACTCTACCAACCGCGCCACCGAGTCGTGTGAGTGAGTGAGTGTTTGTGTGCGTGTGTGTGTGATTCACCACCATGGTCTTGGATCACGTGCTGGACTCGTGATCGATAGTTATTAACCTCCGGAAAAGAGCTCAGAGCTTGTATGGCCGATCTATGGGTAATATTGTGACCTTACACGCACCCAACTCCCCGCCCACGAGAGTTGGAGTAACACCCCACAGCGAAGTGATACTGAAAGTATTTCAGCCCTGGGCGGGAGTCGAACTCGGACCGCCGTAGTGGCATGCGAGAACTTTAACCACAGCGCCACGGTGTGTGTGTACCAAAGTAAAAATTATACTTTGCAATTGTATATACAATATACACTGCACAGTGTATACATACAGTATATGGGCAGCCATGGAGTTAACTCCTTCCCCCACCCACCCACCCAACCGCTGCCGTTCCCGATGCTCGCCCACCCCCACGCCCGTCCCACCCCCAACAGACGAGCTGGCGGATGCGCACTTGTCTTTCGGGGGGCGGGGCGGGGGAGAGGGGGAGGGGGGCACCGAGGTGTTCTTAAAGTTGCACCGCTTGCGTCCCCCCCTCCCCCTGTGTGCAACAGTAGCCGCCACCCTAGTTCGGCCTCGCTTGGTCCGAGTTCGGGGAAGACAGAACGACATCGACTAAGCCCTTTACTGAGACAACTAACCACTACTCCCAGATTCGAGACACGGGGACATGAGAGAGAGAGAGAGAGAGAGAGAGAGAGAGAGAGAGAGAGAGAGAGAGAGAGAGAGAGAGAGAGAGAGAGAGAGAGAGAGAGAGAGAGAGATAGAGAGAGAGAGACCATCACAGCCACCGGACATCCAACGATCCGGTGTTCATCGGGAACGAAGACAGAGAAATCTGAGTAGAGGCTCAGTTCGAGTCAAAGTTCAGGGGTGAAAGTTTGGGGGGAGAGGCGGGGGAGGGGGGGAGGGATGAATTGTGTGTTTGAGGAATGAAGTCCAGTGGCCATTTAAGACATCATTTTCCTTTGTTTGTCTGGGGTCAAGCGCACGTGTGTGTGTGTGTGTGTGTGTGTGTGTGTGATTCACCATGCTCACCATGGTCTTAGATCATGTGTCGGACTCGAGATCGACAGCTATTTCCCTCCCGGAGGAGAGCTCAGAGCTCATATATGACCGATCTATGGGCAATGCTGTGACCTTACACGCGTACACACACCCAACTCCCAGCCCACGAGAGTTGGAGTAACGACTCGCAGTGCAGCGATACTGAAATTATTTCAGCCCTGGGCGGGATTCGAATCCTGACCACCGTGGAGGCAGCCGGGAACTCTAACCAATGCGCCACGATCTGTGTGTGTGTGTGTGTGTGTGTGTGTGTGTGTGTGTGTGTGTGTGTGTGTGTGTGTGTGTGAGCACCAATTTCCCCTCGATCTTTTCCGTTTGCTGACCCAGTTCTGGATATGACCTGTTCAGCTTCTTTGTCCAATTTCGTCATTCCTTCGTCTGGACTTGGGGTTGGGGGTTCGAACCTAACCCACCGGTTCCCCCATCCCATCTGTCCTGACCTTTATTTGGAAAACTTAAAATGTCTCTTTCTTGAATATTTTTTCTTTCTAATTCACACATTTTCTTTACAGTGACCATAGGATACAATACCTCTTTCTCTCTCTCTCTCTCTTTAAACGACGCCTCTTTACACAAAAACATAACGCCACTTTCCTTTTCTCCTGCCAGCATTGGTAGCCCTAACGTCTTCATCTCTCACGTGATTCACCATCATGATCTTGGATCACGTGTTGGACCCGTGATCGACAGCCAAAGCCATGTTCATCGACTGAATCGGAGTTTCAAATGCATTTCAAACATTCCCTTTTCCTTGTGCTTGTTTTACAATTTCGTAAAATATTTGTCACCTGCTATTGATTTATTTATTTATTTTAGGGATATATGCTGGCGATTCACCCGTCCTCTTGTGCGATGTCCTTGATTGTCATTAAAACAACATATTCGTAATTCGTTGTCGTTCCGTAATAACGACCAAATTTCGGCACTCAACAATTCATCACATTCGTTACATCTGGTTTAAAGAGAGAAAAAACAATCTTGTCTTAGCCATTTTCATCCTCCATTTTAACGTCTTTCGTCGAATCCTTTTTGCAGTTTCCTCCTCCTTCCACCTTCGCTGAAAAGTAATGTTCCAACTTCTTTAAAGGCCTCGTCAGTTGCGTGACCTTCAGGAACACCAACAACCCAAGCGGCCTTTGCCGGGTCACATTTTCAAAAACGGCTATTTTCGTGTAACTCTCTCCCACCCGCCCTTTCTTTTTCTTCTTCGTCTTTTTTTTTTTTACACAAACTTCGTGACAAGCCAGCTCTCTATTTAAAGTCTTAATTCACCACCTCTTATATATTTTCCAAGACAGTCCATATCGTCAGCTGAAATAACGTGTATGTGTGTGTGTGTGTGTGTGTGAGAGAGAGAGAGAGAGAGAGAGGGGGGGGTACGCCATCCTTACTTTTGTTCTGGCTAGCGCTTTACTATCTTATCCATCTTCAGGGCAGGACTTCGTGTTAACGGTACCAAGAAAACAGACCCTTTAGGATCCTTAACAAGTCCCTCACCCCGTGACATCCTGCATAGAGTATCCTGGACACGTTCAAGAAACCCATCCTAGATATGGACTGTATTCTAGGTGCCCCGCCCAGCGAAGGACCTTAAGGAGCTCATGTCAAAGGGTGACATGAGCCTTGAGGCAGCCACTTCGCCCTCAACGCCGCCAGGAAGACCCTCGAGACCGAGTCACCAATAGGAACCAACCCCGGGCTCACAGAATTGCGAGAAAAGGACAAAACCCAATGCTCCACAACGCCACTTATGAACAGCATTTGTATTTAATGGAGCAATGGATTAAGTCACTACAGCACTTGTTACGCGCTAGCTAGGTTCGAGTCCTTGGTCGTACCACATTTCAATTTCTGCATGTTGCCTCCACGAGACACCCGATGTTGATGCCTTAGAATTAAAGTGCATTGTGGTTGATAAAAATGTTATATTCAGTATGTCGACCCCACCATTGATAAAGTCAACTTATTGTTTTATCATTTTTAATAGTAATTTCGTCGTCAGTAACCAATGTTATCCTTGGAGACACTATTCCATCAGTAATTTTTCTTGAGATCAATCTCCAATCGTATAAGAATGCTGCACTAAACTTATGCGTTCAAAACCTCACACTGGGTCGAATGACAAATGCTGTTCCATCCGCCGAAGGGCGATTTTATTCAGCTGAGGGAAACCTAAAGGAGCCCTAGTGGGTCAGGTATATGCAGTAGTCATCACACCCCGACTACGGATAAAAAATAAAATAAAAATATCAATATATAATAATTATAATAACAATCATTATGAGATAAAAAAATATATATAAAAATAAATATATCCATCCAGATCATCATCAACTTCTTTCCATCCAGTCCTCCTTTTCAACCAAACACGATTTTCGACCAGAGACATCCAAACCGGCGGCAGAGGTAGCCGGCCATCCCGACCTCCGCGCCGGCCGGCCGGCTGGCCGGTAAGGTCCAGCCCGACTCTGACCCAAAGAGCAGCTGAGCACCTGCCCACCGCCGCGTTTCCCGTGACCAAGTGACGACATCTGAGCCAAGGTCTGGAAGCCAAACCACCAAACCTCGACATCGTCTGACACACGATCTCCCAGGTACTCCCCCCACCATCCCCACACTCAGACACGTTCTTTCTTCAACCAACAAGACACTGCTTCTGGACAAGAAACAGACATAACCAAAAGTGAATAAACAAACAAATGAAATTTAAATAAATAATTAAACAAAATCCCAAGGCGGCGGTGAAGGGCACATTGCAGGGAAGAGGGGGAAGATACGGAGACGGTAGAGGGGAAAAGGAGGGCTAGGAGGACGAGGAGGAGTAAAAGAGAGAGAGAGAGAGAGAGAGAGAGAGAGAGAGAGAGAGAGAGAGAGAGAGAGAGAGAGAGAGAGAGAGAGAGAGAGAGAGAGAGAGAGAGAGAGAGAGAGGAGAGAGAGAGAGAGAGAGAGAGAGAGAGAGAGAGAGAGAGAGAGAGAGAGAGAGAGAGAGAGAGAGAGAGAGAGAGAGAGAGAGAGAGAGAGAGAGGGGGGGGGGAAGGGAGCAAGAGAGGAGGAGCGAGGAAAATAGAAAAAGAAATGGCCAGCCTTTTATAGCCTATTGTCCAAATGGCTGTCCAGCGAGTCCTATTTATACTCCCCGCCACCTCCTCCCCCCTAATGTTTTCAATACAAAACAGTTTCAAAACACTTCAGCGCCGTGACGTCGACCAACAAAATATTTGCCTCAGTCTTCTTGGCAATGACCTGGTCAATGTTATGGTGCTTGCACAGGTACCAAACGTGCCAAATAATGTGCTTTCACAAATTAAGTAATTTTATTTGGCATTGAATTATACATGAAGTGCAGAGAAAGAAAAGAACACATGGTTTGAAATAACAATTACAAATGCAGGATATCACATCACTATATGTGTATGCACCCAAAAAGATCAATTCCGGGGGTTAAAGCAGACTGAACAAATATATTTACAGTGACAAAATATACGGAAAAATGATGGCTGATTTTTATAAGGGAGAACAGCTGAGTTGAGGTGTTATTATAGATGTGGTAAACAGAGATTTAAGGAAGTTAGCAGAACAGAGGTAGAGCAATTTTTTTTTTTTTTTTTTTTTTTTTAATGGAGATTAGTTTCCAATCATAATAGAATCCTGAGCGACTTGGTCTGTAGAAGCTGCTGAAATCTCTTAAAAAATGAATTTCATAAAACATGCAATCGATACCCAATATAGTAAAGGAATTGGACTTTAGGAAAGAATGTTGTTTTCAACTGCATCAAGCTGGACATGAAGAAATGGAACAGAACTAACAAGGAAAGACTTTGGGAAGTTTTTGTCAACAATGAAGAAACAACTACATTCCAACTTTTGTTATGGACTAAAAGGTCTCTTGGCACCATGGATTGCCACTGTAATCAACTGAAATCCACTTTAAGGATTAAATCTAGTAAACATCAGGAAGAATTTTCTGAGCTGTTCTATCATGCAAGGATTCATAGTTTTTAAACTTCTTCAGTATGACACTTATGGGCACTATATATGGCCACCTGGATTGAGAGAAAGAAAGAAAAAAAAAAATATATATATATATATATATATATATATATATATATATATATATATATATATATATATATATATATATATACTGTATATAAAATAAATAAATAAATAAAATAAAATGAATAAAATAATATGAACAAAATAATAATAATAATAATGTGACAACAAGAGGTACCAAGTGTCAAATGTTGAACAGGAGCTAAAAGTGGCCAGTAATCACGGAAAGGCACTTAACAAGAGAAGGATGAGACAAATGTGATGCCAATGGAATCAATACTTGTACTAAGGAGGCTCAATCCCCTCCTCTACAGCTTTGTCAGGGATTTGGCAGTCAAATCACACAGCCACTACTCATCCATGGAAATCCATTCATTTCCCTAGCGTTTTAGCACCTTCTGGATGTTGTGTCCTTCCTGTCCCTTGCCACAATGCTCTGGTCAAAGGCATATAGCACGACAGTGGATCCACAGCAGAACCCAACTGCCGGAGCTGGTTCACTTCCAATGTTATCATTGATGGCAACAGTCGACTTTATGGTATAAGGTTAAATATCCTAAAGAAACTTAAGTGGTAGAAAATGAAGGAGAAAAAAAAAAAAAAAAAAAAATATTTGGACATGAATTGTATCATTGGAACTAGTAATAGCTGGTGTAATTCATGACGATTGTAACAAGACAGAAACAATGACATGATAAATATTCAAGAAATCAATATATAAAACAAGATAATTGGGGAGCAACTGTCTAAAAACGAGGCCAGATTTCAGTAATCAGGGCATTATGACAAAAAAGTGAAATATGTAAATTAGACAGAAAAAATACAAAGAGCAATGACCAAACTGGTTCCCAGCCTTAGAGATAAACCTTAAGTGGAGAGATTTGAAGCTCTGGACATGCCATCATTAATGGAACAGAGATGAGGTGACTTGGTTGCAACATTTAGGTCACTGAAGGGAGTCAATAAAATTCAGAGACCCAAGTTTGAAACAAAAGACCATCAAAAGGTCATGGAAACAAACTGGAAAAGACCACATGCCTCAAGGACATAAAAAAATACATTTTCCTTACGGATACACGAACTCTTGGAATAGCGTTGAAGATTGCACAGCCCATGCTAGACAACAAACAAATTCAAAATTATATATGACAAATGGAGAATAAGAGAAAGGACCCCCACAATCAAACTCCTTCCCTGTATACACTGCAGTTAGGTATTAATACAAGGAATGGATAAAACTGACAAAGAATATTTTCTTTTTTTCCTACAGATGCACCCAGTATCCATACAATAATAATGTAAAATAAAAATATAACCTGCTCTGGTGATGCACATTACAATCTGTTCTGGTCAATGGTAAGCAATCTTATTGCACTAAGGATAAGACCTTACATGAAAGTATTGTGGCTCTCAATTAACCATTTTGTCATGATGACAGGATACAATTTTGTTCTGGGTTACAACAAACTATTTTACTATGTTGCATTCAAGGCCAGAAACATTATGTCTCTTAATCCAACACTTGCCAACCTCCATTTGTGAGGACATTTGGGTCCAGGACATAAACCCATTTCTGTACTGGCTCAGGACATAAAACACCACCAATTCCTGAAGTGGTTTATATGTCCTAAGCCCAAATATCAGCACAAGTGGCGGTTGGTAAGTGTTGGATTAAAAGACCTCAGTGTACTGTATACCAGTAATTATTCCATGTCAACCTAACTACCTAACATTGTGTAATCTTAAGAATTATGAATACAGTAATAATCCCTCTTGTATCCAACTACATATCTGATTTTACCCATATCCAGGGATTCAAGTCGCCTGTCACTCCTTGTATTCCTGGCGACAGAGATGTGTGTTGGACATACACACACACAAATCCTATTTCTGCCACACTTGTGAATAGCAGTTACTGCCATGAGTATTTCCCACCATCTCCAGGTATTATTTCTACTATATCTGATAGCTGCAATTTACGCCATGAGTCCACCACTCCATAAAAGGAAAATTGTGATGACTTTTCAAAATACACATGAAATCAACTAATTTTTTCCTTAATGTATATATCTCCAATATCCAAGATGAAGTAAGGATTTAAATGACAAGTTCATATGGTGAATTAATACAGCATATCTGGAATTTTCCATATCTTTGGGCTCTGTTAATCCATATAGTTATGAGGTATAATGGTACAATATTTTTTCCAACTCACCCTTGATTCAATAACTGCACCACTGACAACATACTGTTTAACCTCTGCAGTTAAGACGAGGCCTTCTTCATCAGAAGGGTATAAATTTAAAACTGATCAAATATTGGTCTGTTGAGCAGGGAAGAGATTGCAAAAGACTGTAAATGGATGAGGAAATGATATGGCTTGAAAGAAGATTCTTATCGTCTGTTCCACATACATACATACAATATATATATATATATATATATATTCTAATCAAAAGGAGGGGGGTCACCATAGAATGAAATTGTAGGGACAAATAAATCTTTGCTGCTGGGCACTTTTGTGAAAGAGCTGTATCTTGCTGCATTGTCTTTCGTGTGAATAGTATGGTGGAGGACAAGGATGACTTTTCATCCACGAAGTGCTAAGATGGATGATAAGATGAATGGATTTTGGATGTGTATATGCATAGACTCAGCCCTTCCCCCCCATATAATAAGGTGAACTCCTTATGATATGTCTTTAATAAGGACAATACTAGTGCAGTTCACCCATGACTCTCAAAATATAACTACACCACCAATAAACATAACATAATTCAAATAAATATTAATATTGCATTTATATGCCAAAATTTCAATAATAATGTTTGTATTCCTTGTTCCTTTTTTATATTTTCATATTGTATTGTCATATGAATATGGATTAATGAGAAATAATCAAACTAAAGCAACTGCAAGAATGTGTGGAAGAACAACCTCCACAACAACTTTGAGGTCAGCCTATGTTAAATGCATTCAAATGTATGTTCTAGAATTGGGCCGTGGAAAAAATAAATGGTGTACATATTACCTGCCAATAACCAGTGATACTGTTGAAAACAAGATATAAACAATACAACCACATCATTTTGCAGTGAAATCTATAGGCTCATGCTATTGCACAGTCTTTGATCTACACTGTACCCCATCAACCCATCACATCAATGGTTTTACAGAAATACAACAAAACTCATCATAAAACCTCTTGAAATTCCCTACTCCAAATTACCCCAGCCTCTGAATTCTGGAAATCTCCAAGGCTCTCATGTTAGTGGGCATCAAAATGTGTATTTTTGAATATGTGAAGTAGAGTTGTGGATTGGATGTGGAAATTCATGATTGGATGATGAGATGATTGGAGGATATGAAGCACCATGAATCAATCAAGATTGAATGTATCAAAAGTAACCTTCCTGCAATCACTCAATTTCACTCATCAGTGATCTATTTTAATTGTCTCTGATTACAAATCAACCTCAGGCACACAGTATTACTAGTAACATGTTTTTGCTCTGACCTAATTTGCTGTAGCAATTAAAATGAAATACATGTTTTAATTATTGACTATTTAGTGTAAGTTAAGTGTGCTCCACGTAGGAAACATGTTTCGAGGTGATGTATGCCACATACCATAGACCTACACAGAACCATGTCCACATAGCAAGGAAATGTAGCCAAAGCCACAGACCTACACTGTGCAGGGTCCACATGGCAACTGCATTCTCTGTCATGCTGTAGCCGATTGGGCACAGGTCTACACTAAGTTTCTGAAATGTATAAACCAACTGACCCAATCATGAGACATATACAGAGCAAAGAAGAAGAGCAATCCAAAAGTACATTGTTCTTGTCTGCTCCCAAACATGAGGTGGAGGTGGTGGTGGAGGAGGAAGAGAAGAAAAACAAACACAACACACACACACAACAGTCTGATTTTTATTCCCAAGATATTATTGGGAGGGTTTGAGAATATTGCCACCTACTTAATTTGACTAATCCAAATTTACTTAATTGTAATATATAGGAAGAGTCTGTGGAGTCTTATTCCTTATTCTCCAGTCATCACAACTTGCTTTAAAATCAGGTATAGTTCCACCCTGAACTATATAATTTTGTAGGCTATCCAGAATTTATACCCTTAAATGCATTTACCAACACGAGGCAACAATTATTATTACAGATCATGACCACAGTTTCTTGAAGTAAAATTATACTTTTTCTGACTTTTTGTACATAATTTGAGTAATTCTGACCTGCATGTGCTGAAACAACCATTCATTTCAGGTATGAAACACACCTCTAACAATATTAACAATGGTATACGAGTGGGGAATTGGGGCACCCAAGGAACACAAAATTAGTGACTTCCACAGCAAATCAAGGTCACAATTACATGAATCAGATCAGGCAAACACAGCTGGTGCAACACAGTTACCTCAAATTAATGTCAATCAGCTTGTTCTACAATAAATTGGCTCAAACACCATAGATTACAGACCATAAATTAGTGGAACAGCATATTTAAGGTATATCCTTGGCAAATCTTTTCTAATGTCCTGGCATGCAGGTCTTTCCTCTTTGGCTCCCTTTGAATGCTTCCACTATCCCCTTTGTATTTTTGTTATACATTGATCATTAAGTTTTATTACTTTGCATCTTCTGCCAAGTTACATGACTCCTATACACCTAGGTCTCTTAATCAAACACTCACAAACTACCACTTGTACAAACGTTTGGGTCAAAGACATAAACTCGTTTTGGGAATTGATGGTGTTTTATGTCATGGACCAATTTCTGAAGTGGGCTGTCCTGACCCCAAATGTCTGCACAAGTGTCCGTTGACAAGTGTTGGATTATGAAACCTGAGTACAATTTTAAAATAACATGTTCTTTTCAAGTCTAGCTGGTATGGTTGACTAAAGTTGTGCATCACACATGAAAATAACCATTCATTTGCAAAATCCACTACAAACATAATATAATGACGAATTATAATTTACCATAATTTCAGCTGCACTACATTGAGAAATACTTGCACAATTCAAGAGCTTTATTTCTGGGCACTGCATGGATAAGGACATCGGTTCTCATACCAATAACAATTATCAACTTTTTTTTCTTAATGGTATTTATGGGAGCTGCACATCATTCATTTCTATTGAAACTTAGATATAAAACTATATTTTCACGTGCATTTATACTGTGATGCAAGTCTGTATGACCTCAATTTGCAGTGGTAGTCACTCATACAAAGGAGGTTCATCCTCCAGAAACAATAAATGGTATCCTCACCATATTGAAATTAATCACTTGATTTACATAAAAGTTAGAAAAATATTAATTCCCTTCAAATAACAGTGTAGCTACAGGTACCTCATACTATGTTGTTAATTGCTTCCAAAGGGTACAACATAAGTTGAAAAATTACTGATGTTGAAATAACCACTTATTTGAATTCAAAATCACAGCAGTAATTATGAATGTCACCAACTGCCAGAAATTGGAAACACGTTATTAAATCTCTTTCTATAATTTTATATATTATAATACAAATAATTTATTATATATATTCTAACTTTCATGTAGTGACATATCTTCAATTAAAATGACCTTAGTCAAATTTCATATTTTCTACATGTACATTTAGTATAAAAAAAACTGTGGTATATTAAAAATTTATTTATCTTGAAACAACTTAAAATGAGGTGCGACTATACATCCAATGGAGCACATTGTTCAATAACATCTGGATATATTTAGTTTTGTAGTTGAGCATTGATATATGTTAACATAATTTCTGTTCTTTATAGCAACGTTAAATTCTGATACCTTAAGTGTGGTGTGGTTTTGATGTCAGTGATTGTTACATTCTGCAAGATTAAGATCAAAATATGTATTAATTCTCATGTGTGGTTCAACTTGTAGTGATCTATGGATTGCTGACCTTGGAAATGTACTGTTAGTCTGAATGCTGTATAAACCTTGGAAATGTACTGTTAGTCTGAATGCTGTATAAACCTTGGAAATATACTGTTAGTCTGAATGCTGTATAATAAAGTTGATCATACATACAGCTATGATGATACCATATATAGGTGAGTGTGGGTTGTGGTCAGCTTAGTATTCACTGATGTCTGTCCAAATGGTTTTGTTCATGAATCCCTAAGTATGGGTCAGCATATTGCCTGGTGTGACAATACTGGGTTTGTATTCTTTGTGCAAGAAAGCTCCCATAGCGATCACATGGAGAAAGGGACATGTAAGTGGAGGTCTTTCGACATTGCTGTCAGAGAGAACCATCTGCATGTAGCCTATCTCCACAACCTGTCAACAACAACCTCCACTAGGAGGTGCAGTTCTGTTGCGATGACACTTGGCCCCCAAGCCAAACTCAAATTCAACACACAGGGTACACATTATATAACATATCCCAAACAAAATCCATAGCATATATCACTCTATATAAGACCATCCACCAATAATTAGACATGACAAACATACTCCAAAATCACTCCTACAATACATAACACCATCCAGACACAGTTGGCTAATTGCGTGTATCAAGTGCTATGCACGAAAGGAAGCTAGTTAAACTTACAAAAGAATTGTTTGTTTGAATGCTTAAAATATATGAAAAAACACATGGTGGAGGATGAAACATGCTTAAGCAAAGTTTCAAAAGGAAAATGACGAAAAGAGGGAAAATGAGAGACAGTAATGAAGATAGTTCACCTGTGACCTTTCATGGAATACAAATGCAATTTTAATATTCTTAACATATAAATCAACACCATATTTATGTGATCTTGAAGGAGAACCAACCATATGAAATGCAGTTTACAGAAACATTTACTGCAGATGGCTAAGGAATTGGTGAACCAATCTCATTAGTTCCAAAAATGGTGCATACATGACTCAAAAACAAAAACTTAATTTGTCAAATCTGGTGGTCTATTCACTAGATGGCAACATCCCTTATGATACTATTTCATTTATCCTCACTTTCAGACAACTCAATGACCTCTTCTGAGCCAGCACGAAAGACCCTACAGTTCTTAGGGCCCACAGTTCACCTGTCAACTGAATGACATTCATTGCCAAGTTAGAAACAGCTTCAGAAAGCATGGCAAGAGCAACTCAAGTCTTGTGATTAATCCTTTCATCACAGTCCATAATGGACTTGATAACATGAAGGTCAATCTGTTGCCTTGAGTTTCACTGACTGGAAACCCACAGCCTCACTGCATCTGTAACGGTCCTTGGGGCTTCCCACAGATCTCTCTTGGAAGAAACCTTTGTGATCTATTAGTGTAGGAATGTTTATATGTCACCATCTGAGAGTAGTATTTAAAGGAAATACAGAAATAGTTGACAAGAGACTTTTGGCCTCATCTGAAGACACCTTTGCACCTCTAAATGGAAGTAAAGTTGTTAACAGGGATTGAAGATGGGCTGCAAGGAGATAACTTGCTGATGCCCTTCTCATAAGGCCACTTCACACAGGTACCCATTGGCAACCCCATATGAGGGTCAGAAAGAACGGAACACAAGTGACATGAAGTGACATGACACCATCTGTCACACACATAACAATCAATGGCACAGCCACCATTCATGATTTATCACACAGAAAAGGACACTTAAGACAGTCCTTCTCCATATGGTAAATAGTTTTCTGCAGTCAATATTTTAGTGATTTTAGTAACATTTTGGCTAACTCCCTTATAAGGGGGAAAAGTAGTAACATTCTGGATCAGCCAGGCAGTGTTATTTCATGATTAGATTAATTCCAACTCAAAAAGAATGACAATCAATATCTTCTACTAACTTTATGTGGTGCTACCCTCCTTAAACCTTTTTCATCACTTCTATGACTCAACCTTTTTGTTGTAATAGTCCCAAAGGATATATGTACTGGTTATTGCTGATAAAACAGACAGATCTTGTTAGGCACCTTGAAGTCACAAACTTGCATTATAAATCTTCCCAGAACTACTAATTTACCTTACATATCCATGCATACAGAGAGCACTGATACCCTCTTTGATACAATGACGCCTACGTAGGCATCATGAGGTGCGAGTGGGTAAATGAAGAAGTCGGCATCAGTGTCTTGTTTATATTTATTTTGTAATTATAGCTGAGTTACCCCTGAATTCTGTGAACTGGTTTGATCACATTTTCTGTGTTTATTATTGCTCAGAGCAAAAGGGAACAAGTAAAACAGAAGTGACTTTATATTTTATAATGTGAGTACTGGGATGCATCTCACATTAGGCATCTGATGCTGAGCGCAAGAATTTGACTTGTATTGAAGTGGATACACTTTCTTTGGTTTGCACCGTTTTAATCAATTCTTAGTCAATCCAGCCACAATACGAACAATAAACCTATCTTCCGTAAATCAGTAAATTATAATTGATCACTTTTAGCAACTTTTTTCGTTATTGATTTCTGGCAAGAAAAATGGATATTACATTGATCTATTTTAACCTACAAAATTAATACTTAATTCTTCATTGATATATATCATTTAGGTGTGCTCTTCTGGAGTAGTATTATATCTTCAGAATATCAAAATAAATATTTATCAATAATCAACTAGTTGAATATTAAAATAATTATCAACACTACTCAACCCATAATTAACACTATTAACCCTTGTATGTCCTTCAAAATTACCCCTACTATCCTACCTAAATCCAATAATACTTGCCTGATGATCATTTCTCAGTGCACAAGATCTACACATATACAAGCTACAACTAATATTTTGTTTCTTTAATGTTCACTACAACCAATAGTAAATATCAATCTTGATCTTCCAAATTAAACATGTTTTTCAAAATGGTTTGGATGAAATAAGGAGGTGTTCTTTATAATGATTTTTTTGTTTCTTTAATGTTCACTCGGCAATTGTAATTGTTATTTCGAACTATGTGTTCTTTTCATCATCCGCACTTCATGTATATAGATTCAATGCCTAATAGAATTATTATTATTATACAACCAATAGTAAATGTTAATCTTGATCTTCCAAATTAAAAGTGTTATTCAAATTTTTTTGGATGAAATATGGGTGAGGTGTTCTTTATAATGATTTCCTCACAAATTCTTAGTTTGAGAAAACTAAGAAATTTACTTTGCAATGGAAGGTCGGGGGAGCACTTCATGTTTCATGACAGGATCACGACACTCTAGGAGTATTGCCCGACTTTCATTTTTTGTTTTTGATCATTTCCTTTGAATGAAAATTGCTCATGTATTCATAAAGAAAAGGTTTTGGTATAAACTGAAAAGTTAAGCTAATCTTGTACCACCCTTAACTATTATTAAAAGTGGGAATAAAGTCGAACAACTGATTGAAATTTCATAAGCCTACAACCAATACCAAAAACTTTCAAAAACGTATAAATATATCTTGCCTCTTAGTGAGCAATGCTGCCAGACTATAACTCAAAGTAGCCAAAGTTGGACTCAGAATGAGAAGCAACCAAGACCTAACAACGTCCAAGGGACAGTAGAATCTCTAAGCTTAATTAAAGATACACCTTCAAAACGAAAAGAACTTGAGAAAACTTGTATCAGTCACTCTGTACTGCATATAGCTATTTCTTGTTATTGGTTTTGAGATTAACCACTTTCAAAATTGTTCAAAGTTTCATTAAATTCAGATTTCTGGTAGGCACTGGGGATGCCAATTAAATTTCAGGGATGATTGTGTCTCCTGTCTAATTTCTTCCACTACTTGTTTAGTTATACGGAACATAACATTTGTACATCAAACAGGACAGTACACCAATGGAATAGGCTCCCAGGAGTAATAGTGGAAGTGTGAATATCTATAATTAATTTTGAAAAGTACACTGAGCCTGAGAAATATATTATGAGGCAACATACATGAACACCAACTCCCATGCCTCTTAATTATCACCAATTATCCAATAGCTTATCAAGGGGCACAAATATACACTGCCTGATTTTTATTCTATACTTGATTCAACAACGTAGTTTTATATCCTTTCATCAATATTTTTGCTTTTCAATGTAGGATTTGTTGCCATTTCACATATCATAAACTAATAGTTTCACTTGTATAATTATAATAGTAATCTAGTGCCTAAACACTCAACTACAAGTGGAACAACTATTTTCAGACTATGATTATGATACAAAATAATGTCTCTCTTCAAGTACTGTACTTGGTACCCAAGTCCAAGTGTCAATTGGAACCTAAGCACTGATATTTACAACCCCTAACAAATCTCTCTAATCTATTAACATTTGTATATATTGTTTATGTATTTTAAGAATTCACTGAAACATCTAATTGACACTTCTATCTTCAATCAATGGGTGCATCTCCTCAAATTAAAATAAATGGCTAGGTACTGAAAACAACCACAGACTGTTCTGACGTTTCATGTACTAATATGACCTAAAATCGCAGTGATAATATATCCTGTGTCCTCAGTGGTGCTATGATGCTGTATAGTGATAAAACAGCGTTCGAGAACGATTGTTTTTGTCAGCACGTCTTTACCAATTCTGCAATACAATTACACAAATTCCTCTTCATTTTCCCATAATACAATGTTTTATCATCTGTGAAAGCATCTAATATCGTGAAGATTTGCTGTCATTCCTCCAATAATTGGGTGGGCGTTTACAAAGCAATGACGAAGCTGCGTTGAGACACTGGCAACCTTGTTTAGATGGGTGCCAATGCTAGGAAGATCTCATCTTCATTTACAACCTTGACATTCACCATATTTACGAAATAACAGTGTAAAATGTACTTACCATGACTTTGTCCATCGACTGTATCTACAAGGTTGATTACAATTTCAAGTACGCTGAAAATCACAAATATTTTACACCAAAAAGTCCCCATTATCCCTTCTCTCATGCACTATTCCGCCATACTAATAAAACCTCAGGGCAGCTTGGGGTCCAGAACGAGATATATACTTTCGTATAACACAAAATAGCTTTTATTTCTTAAAATAATATCACATATACTACTAGAATAAATATTTAAAACTTAAATATGGCAATACAAAGTAAATAAGTGCCAATCGATATGTAGATAGTATGAAAACAAAAGAAGGACTTGACTGCAGCCGACTGCAGTTGAAATGCGTAAATGACGAGGTGTAGCAGTGAGAATGCAGACAATTTGGTTAACTCATATATAGCTTACAGATATTTTGTTATGACTGTAAAATATTTAACACACAATCTATCAAATATAATCACAAATAATTCAACATATGTGCTATAGACAAAAGCAAACAGTTCAGAGGAATGTAAATAAACATTACCGAGAAAATTACTTGCAAACGAAGTTATCTAGTATTTACAATATTTTCTTATATCTTTGTAGATATAATTTTCCATGCCAGACCTATATTTAATGACATGTATTTTCACAAATGCACAGCTGTTTGTGCATTTAAGTGCATTTAAAAACACTTTTCACGAAATTATATTTTCCAATTTGTTATAGCCTACTCATTTCGTAAAACGATTTACTATCATTTAAATACCTCATTATCCCCCAGAATGTGCTACGAAATAATATGAAAAATGGTAAAGCCACTACTGTCTTCATAAACAATATGATATAACTATTTACAATAATTTGTTATTAATCTATATACTGTCGTATACTGTATACCAAAATCCAATGCATGACTTGGTCATACAAAGCGTTCTAATAGAAATATTCGTAGAAAGAAATAACAAACTAGTAAAGCACTGGAAATAGCCCATTTACTATGTGGTCTTCTGTTGCTTACAAGTACACAACATACATTACAATTCATGTATATGTCCATGTATATGTAGTGGAAAAATGATAAATGAATTTTTTTAAATGAAGATGGCATTGACTTCAATCAATGTCCAGCTCTGTACAGCCTCGATGTCATACTATCTCGTAATATATATATATATATATATATATATATATATATATATATATATATATATATATATATATATATATATATATATTTCAACACCACAATGCACCTTAATTCTAAGCCATCAAAGGCCAGCATGCTTGAAATTGAAATGTACTACTCATGACAAGTGCGACATTGACTTTCCAACTAGGCCATCAAGATATATATATATGTATATATATATATATATATATATATATATATATATGTGTGTGTGTGTGTGTGTGTGTGTGTGTGTGTGTATATGTATATATGTATAATTTGTATATATATATGTATATATATACATGTATATACATACATATATACTGTATGTATTACAAAGGATTACAAAGGCGGAGCATGCCGACAGGAGACCTTTTGGTCCATATCTAGGTCGGATGCGAAACAAAATCATAATAATAAATTAATAAATAAAAACTATGATAATGTAAATAACAAATAAAATACATAAATAAATGCATGGATATAGTTAGATAGTAAATAATAATGAATTGACATATAACTAATAATAAATGAAAATCAAAACAGACAAATGATAACAAAACAAAAACAAATGATATGAAATAAATTATAATCATTACAGCATCTTGCTTAGGTGTTTATCTAAATGATTTTTAAAGCTTGGAACTGGACTACATTGCACTACCTGTGCAGGAAGTTTATTCCATTCATTAACTACACGGTTGGCGAAGTTGTTTCTATCTACTTCCAAATTGAATCTATTCCCGGACAGTTTGAGACCATTGTTTCTTGTCTGATTCTTATTCAATACGAAAATTTTGTCACTGTTGATGGATAGATCAATGATATATATATATATATATATATATATATATATATATATATATATATATATATATATATATATATATATATATATATATATGATAGTGGGAAAAAAATTCACGGGTCTAGTTCTGATTTATTTTAGTTTATTCCTGACCGGTTTCACTCTATGCTTCTGAAGAAGCCTAGAGCGAAACCGGTCAGGAATAAAAAAAAATGATAAAAATAAATAAATAAATAAATAAATAAACGGAGCTGGACCCGTGACTTATTTTTTCCACCTTCATCAACTTGACACAATGTCCCAGCATATATATATATATATATATATATATATATATATATATATATATATATATATATATATACATATATTATCAGTTATCCTGAGTCTACTGCTAAACAAAGGCCTCTTTCATAGCATTCCATGATTCACACGACCGCGCCAACCTTTGCCACGTCACTCCTGCAAACTTCTCTATCTCATTTCTCCACCTCTCTCTGGTCTCCCTCTTCCAAGCTTCCCATCTCGCGGCGTCCACTCAGTAATACACTTGCTCCATCGCTCACCAGTCGATCGTACTAACTTACCTGCCCAATTCCACTTCCTCTCTTTTACCGCCCCTACAATATCTTTCACCCTACTCTATTCTCTCATCCGATTTGCTCTCTTTAGGTCTTTCAGCACTATTCCCATGATTGATCTATCCATTCTCCTCTGTGTAATCCTTAGCTTTATCTCCATCGCCTTCGTCAGTTTCTAAGTCTCACACTCGTAGATTATTGCTGGCAGAATGCACTGATTGTAATATTTACGTTTCAAACTTAAAGGTAGAGAGCCTCTCACGATTTTATTATACTTACTAAACACTTTCCAACCAATTGTAATACGTCTTTTTATTTCATTGTCATGATATTTGGTCACTTTCACCATCTGGCCTAAATAATTATACTCTTCAACTTCTTCAAGGCTCTCACCATCGATTATAATCCCTATACTTTGAACTTTCGTGTTGAGCTTTACTTTGGTTTTACTCTTATTCATTTTTAAACCTACTTTGAGACTTTCCTTGTTTAGATCACTCAGCATATCTTGCAAGTCTTCTGCTCTTTCTGAAATGAGAATGATGTCATCCGCAAATATTAGGTGGTTCAAATATTCGCTATTACTCTTCAAACCTTTCTCTTCCCAACTCAACTTTCTGAAAATCTCTTCCAAACAAGCTGTAATTCATTTGGGTGAAATGGTATCACCTTGCCGTAATCCTTTCTCGATTCCGATATTTTCTGTATCTTTATGTAGTCGAGTTACAGCGGTACCTTTCACATAAACCTTTTCTAGAACACTTACGATTTGTTCGTTTGTACCCTGCTTGCGTAGCGAGTTTAGTGTTATTATTTGTTTTACCGAGTCAAAGGCCTTCTTGTAATCTACAAAAACTAAACAGAGAGGTATATTGTATTCTGTCGTTTTCTCGGTTAGTTGGTTTACCGTCTGCAAATGGTCTAGAGTCGAATATTCGCGTCTAAATCCTGCCTGTTCTCTCGGTTGGTTTCCATCTAAAACTTGACTTTGTCTATTTGTAAGGATTTTGGAGAACACTTTATATACATTTGATAAGCTTATCGGTCGGTAAATATTAAGATCTTTCTGGTCTCCTTTTTAATGAAGCAAAATCACAATAGCATTGCACTAGGATTCAGGAACACTTCCTTGACATAAGCACTGGGTGTACAACTGAGCTAACTTAATATGAATTTATTTCCCTGCGTCTTTCAAAAGACCTATCGATATACCATCTCCCCCAGGTGCTTTTCCTCGTTTCATATTTTTTCTATACCTCTGATTCCTAAGAACACCTTTTATCTATACACACTATACTCCGTAACTTAGATTAATAACCTTAATAACTAAATCACAAGAAACAACTACGCATTCTTATAATGGAAATACTATATCATATACCAATGTCCAAAACTAGTATCACTAGGATAAATTGTAGATCATTTGTGAGATTGCCAACCCCTCAAAATGCTTTGTCAACAATTTCACTGCACGAAAGCAGCAGCGAAAGGGAACCGGCAGTCAGTAGGTGGAAGTAGACTTAGGAAGGTCTGCTGCTGTAATCAAATATTAATAGACTTTTGATATTGTCCTACGCTTTGATTAGACCCACCAAAGACATTAGTGGCAGCGAGTGCGCCACCCAACTCCGAAAGAATTGACACTTTTAAAGTGAATCCCAGGGCCCGGTGAGAGTAAACCAAAGTGACTACGTGTACCCTTACCCCTTAGTGAACAACGTACACATCCATACACTACCCGCCAACGCGAGTGCATAAGTGTCAAAGTAAATTTCATCTGCGTAAAATAACGTAACCACTAACTGGTTGGGTTATAGTTTGCAATAAAAGCATTGTGTGGTCATAATACGAAGAAAACATTCCCCCGTAAGCACGACCAAAGCCCGCGTCAGGAGAACTCCTAACCCCGGTACTACGATTTTTTTCTTATCACCTGAGCCGCAAACAAATACTGGCAGGGGATTTGCATCACCCCAGGGTCACCTGCCTAGCTCACACATCGCTTGACAACCATCTTCACGACACCCTGCTCCTATGACTCCTGTGGTCCCGCGGCGAACGTAACTAGGTAGTCCCCAACCCTCTACAACATCCCAGGGCCACCTGCCTAGTTCACATATCGCTTGGCAGCTATCTTCACGACACCTACTCGTACGACTACAATTTATTTTCACTCCACCCCACCCACAATTAAGAAGAAAAAAAGGAAGTCCTCTCACACAGGTACCTACCGTCAAACTTATATTTATATAAATATAATTCTTTGACCTTTTTTGGATAATCATAATCACACACACATACATATATATTCTCATCTATAGTTATAGAAGCAATTTTAAAAGCTTAACTCCTAATTATATATAAAAAAAATAGGTAGCAACCATCAACAGTCTACCCTTTTGCCCTATAGGAGCCTTTAAGGAGCAATGAACAAGTAATGCAATTCCTTTTTTTTCACTTTTTGTATAATAGACATTTTTGTATATTGGTATATATAATTGATATTTATGCATATTTATTTTAGCAGTGACTCGCATTTGTTATTTACAAGGTCACAAAATCCCTGATCACGTTCTGTGGCTAGGAACCTAGCCGAATTAGTTGATCATAGCTTTATGAACATCAATAACACAAATAGATCACAAGACGACGTAACTCAACCCCTCCGACCCCCCAAACCACCAATACCGCTCCATCTGCAAATCAAAGCCATATAAACCCAACCACAACCCAGACCACTAGCCAACCCAGTACCCGACAGGCACCCACTCGTTCTCTAAGAACAAACAACCTCCTAAACACCCCTACCCAAATCCATAACCACTATACCCTCTCAACCACAAAGCCTGATATTCCCACTTTTTCAAAAGCAAGTGGCATTACCATCACAGACTATATCGCAGCATGCGAAGTCCACTTTGCTAACAATAATATAACCCAGGACAAACACAAAATAACAATCATAAATACCCACTATGAGCCTAAAGATGATTATAAGCAGCTTGTACGTCACACACACACACACAACACACACACAAAACAGACAGTTGGGAGAATGCATACAAGCCTCCCATAGAACAACCCCGTAACATCATCCATTGGGGAACCAAAAGCCGTATGCTTCATGGGCACAATAGGAAACGTCCTATGTGCATTCATAATAGACACAGGCATAAATATAAACATACTTTCACAGTCCATATGTGCACATTTAGGTGACTCCTACCCTACCGACAGACCACACCTTACAGGAACCATGATAGGTGGTACACACCTAGACTTCACTTCAACTATAACACTCCCCATAACCATTGTTAATAACCCATTCTTACCCACTACCTTCTATGTAGTCGAAAACTGGACCCTTGAATGCGATGCCATTTTAGGATTGGAATTCTTAGCCAACCACAAAATTACAATAGATACAAACCCCGCTATGCTGAAGTTAGGTGACGTTGAGATTCCCCCATCACCTATCCCGACGCTTCTAGGTGCCTGGGTGAAGAACCTCAGTATCTACCACTAACCTCCCCCCCCCCCACATCACCCTACCGGAGTGTCACAACATCCTGCCTGCAATCAAGTGTGCCCAACTCAGCATCTGCTGACTTCACCAGAACACAGGATGCCCCTGCAACACCCCGACTCGACATTAGGCAGTACTACCAACATTACGACATCTATCTCCACCCACGCACATATGCCAAGTCAGACAACAACAAACCACCCATTCCCCCCTTTCTCAACACAAATTCTCGCCAAATACAAAATTACAATTCCTCCAGGGGAGAGTATGATTATTTCAACAATCATACTTGGTGTACTTCCAGGCCAAGACATAAGTGTGTCACCCGATACCTATAGGAGAAAGAATCTCCATATGCCTGTTGTATGGGATACAGTTAGAAGGAGGCAATAACTTTACCAGAGAACATCTCACATACCCCAGTTAAACTAAACAAACACACAAATAGGTATAGCTAAATTATACATAAACCCCATTCAGGAAACATACCACTCCTATCAACACCATCATCACCAGACCAAACACCACTCCAATCCCTTTCGGAGATATCCCAGTTATAGACTTCCAGCAAGCCAAAACCAATCTTAGGAATATTCTTCTGTCCCATCGTGAGGCAATCACCTTGAACGATGAAAAATTGGGGAAAACATCCCTGGTTAAACACTATATTCACATACCCCCCCCCATCTATACTCCAGCCTATAGAATTCCTCAGAGAAGGAAAAATCTTGTCTCAGGTCACATAGACGAGATGCTGGAACATGGTGTCATTAAACACTCAATCTTCTTGGAACTCCCCACTTTTCCTAGTTCCTAAAAAGGATAAATCCTGTAGACCAGTCATAGATTTCCGTAAAGTAAACACAAACACCACCCCAGACCGCATGTCAATGCCCGTCATAGCAGATGTTCTCCAATCACTGGGCCAGGGAAACAAGGTTTTCTCAACCCTCGACCTCAAATCTGCCTTTTGGCAGATAAAACCACTGGATGAGTCGAAAGAATTCACAGCCTTTAGCACTGACAAAAGTAATTTCGAATTTAATCGAATGCTTTTTTTGGACTAAAGAATGCCCTTTGTACACTACAAAGACTCACGAATAGCCTTTTTGAAGGAAGATTAGGCAAATTCCTTTTGGTCTATCTAGACGACCTAATAATATTCTTCCCTACTGTAGAGGACCACTTTGACACCTTTGGGTACGTCTTACACATAATCAACAATGCTGGCCTCAAAATTCAGCTTAACAAATGCTCCTTTCTAAAAAAAAAAAAAATGATAATAAGAAAGAAAGAAAGAGAGAGAGAGAGAGAGAGAGAGAGAGAGAGAGAGATTACCTTTCTTGGCCATACAGTAAACAAAGACAGAATCCACACAAACCCAGACAAGATCAGAGCCATTGCTGAACTCCCCACCCCAAAGGACGAAAACCAACCACGTTCTTTTGTTGGCATGGCAGACTACTACAGGTACTTTATAAGAAATTTTGCAGACTTAGCTGCCCCACTTACCAAATTCACACGTAGGAACGTTGCTTTCAAATGGGACTCTGAAGAACAAGAATGTTTCCAGAAAATAAAGACAGTTTGTCGTCTGCTAATGATAATGTTTTTGGCCTACATAGTACACCTACATTCATCTTTTGTTCATTTGTTTGGGTTAACTCTACCCACAAAATATCATATTTATTCTGTTTTACGTTCTCTAAAACACATGCATGACATTGCTTTTAACGTACAATAGAACACCCCCACCTTTTGTGGTTTCTATCCCAATGAAAGTGTTTAAATCCCGCAATATTAAATTCGGCCTCAAAATCATTACTATTTAACCTTGTCTCGGTTATTCCTATCATATCAAGAATTTCGCTTTTGACACGCCTTGATATCTTGGAATTTGTTCCTAATACTGCGAGCATTAAAGTACATGGTTTTAAGAAACCCATAATTATTTCTTTTTGACTCGTTTTGATTTTCAACATCATGCCTTACATCATATTTTTGTTCTTTATTGACACCTTGCTCTATATTGACATTTGGTCCTTCACTAACATTCAGTGCCTCGTGGACATCACGGACATCTGGTCCCCCACGGTCATCCGGTCTCTCACATTAACACCTTGCCCTCCCTCCGTCACCGCGTTCCAAACCGGCCACCCGTCGTTCGTTGACATTCTGTAATAGAAATAATAATAATAATAATAATAATAATAATAATAATAATAATGATGATAATGATAATAACAACAACAACAACAGTGATAATAATAATAATAATAATAATAATAATAATAATAATAATTAATAATAATAATAATTGATAATAATAATTAATAATAATAAAAACAAAAGTAATAATAATAAGAAAAATAATTATAATAATAATAATAATGGTAATAATAATAATAGTAATAATAATAATAGTAATAATAATAATAGTAATGATAATAATGATAATAATGATAATAATGATAATGATAATGATAATAATAATAATGATAATAATAATAATGATAATAATAATAATGATAATAATAATAATGATAATAACAATAATAATAATAATAATAATTATAATAATAATAATGATAATAATAATAGTAATAATAATAATATTAATAATAATATTAATAATAATAATGATAATAATAATAATAATAATAATAATAATAATAATAATAATAATAATAATAATAATAATAATGATAATAATAATAATAATAATAATAATAATAATAATAATAATAGTAATAATAATAGTAATAATAATAGTAATAATAATAGTAATAATAATACTAGTAATAGTAATGATAATAATAGTAATGATGATAATACATACATACATACATATACCAAGGCTTTTTCCCCCTTCCAAGGGAGGTAGCCAAAAAGGGAAAGGCACAAAAACACTCCCACCCATTACATACCCAAATACACTCCACACCCCTCCCACCCTCCCTCTCATCTGAGCACCTCCTGGATGACGGGTCATCCCTGCACCCTGCCCACCGCCCTGGGTCAGAAGCAGTGTCGCAGGACACAGTACATCCACAGCAAGGCCGCTTCATTTAATCGGCGACCCCCCCTCTCCGTCCCCCTTTGCATATAAGGAGAGGACGGGGAGAAATCCCTTCGGGCTGCGTCAAAATTTACTCACACATACTACCCCACCCCCCACCCCCCCGCCCATTTCTCCTCATGTAATCACAACATCATCCATATACAACCATTCTCCACTCACCTCTGTCTTCCGTCCTCTCCCTTCCTTCCTCAACAGACATTCCCCTCTTCCCCAAAGCCCCCTTCACCCCATCCATCCACCTCATCCTAGGACGTCCCTTCATGTTCACTCCCTCCACATCTGCTTTCCTTACCTCTTTTACTAGTCTTTCTTCACTCATTCTTTCCATGTGTCCAAACCATCCTAATATTCTTTCATCAACCCTATCTCCCAAATCCTTTTTCACCCCTGTTCTCCTCCTCACCTCCTCATTTCTCACTCTATCTAGCCTAGTAACCCCCACCATACTTCTCAGACACCTCATCTCAAACACATTCAAACTCCTTCTCTCTTCTCTTATGTTCCACGTTTCTGCCCCATACAGTGCTGTTGGCACAATCACTCCTTCATACAGTCTCCTCTTCGCATCCATTCCCAAATGTCTATTCCTCATTACACTCTTTAAACCACCAAGGCATTTACTCGCTTCTCTCAATCTACATTCTACCTCCACCTTCACTCCACCTTTTCCTGCTACACTTGCACCCAAGTATCTAAAACTATCCACTTCCTCCAGTCGCTCTCCCTTAATGTTCACTTCCAGTCTACTGCCACTTTCACCCCTTGTACATCTCATCACCTTACTTTCACCCACATTTATCTTTAGCTTTCTTCTATCACATACTCTCCCAAACTCTGCCACCAGCTTCCTCAATCCCTCCTCTGACCCTGCCACAAGCGCAGTGTCGTCCGCAAACAACAGCTGGCTCACCTCCCACCTTTCTCCATTTTCTTTAACCATCTCCAATCCCTGACTCACTACCCTAGCATTCACCTCTCGCACCACCCCATCCATGTATAAGTTGAACAGCCAGGGCGACATAACGCATCCTTGACGAAGTCCCACCTTTACTTCAAACCACTCACTCTCTCCATTTCTAATCCTAACACATGCTCTACTACTCTCATAAAAACTCTTGACAGCTCCCAAAAGCTTTCCTCCTATCCCATAAATCTGCATAACCTCCCACAGTGCCTTTCTGTCTACCCTATCATAAGCCTTTTCCAGATCCATAAAAGCCCAAAAAACATCCTTCCCCTTTCCTATAGCTTTCTCACATATCTGTCTTACCACAAAGATCTGATCTACACAACCTCTACCCGTCCTAAATCCACACTGTTCCTCACCAATTACTCCTTCTGTTCCTCTCCTAATCCTCTCAATTAAGATCCTCCCATAAGCCTTCCCTACTACACTCAATAGGCTAATCCCTCTGAAATTACTACATTCACACTTGTCCCCTTTTCCCTTGTAAAGAGGAACTATACAGGCACTACTCCGGTCCTCCGGTACTCTACCCTCTCTCCAGCAAACATTAAATAACCTCACCAACCAGTCCACCATCACTGAATCTCCCTTTTTCAGACATTCTGCATGACATCCATCCAGACCAGGTGCCTTACCTGCTTTCAT
>NC_134777.1:119073730-119076230 GCF_046742065.1 Oratosquilla oratoria
TCGGAATCCTGGCATCATTAGATGCTAAAAATCTTTTCACTGAAATTCCTATATTAAGAACAATCAATATCATTCTTGACTATGTGTATCATAATGATGACATCCCCCCCCCCCCCCGTATCCTTGAGTCCACTTTGAAAGATTTACTGGTCACCTGCACCACAGAAGTTCCATTCAGGTGCCCTGATGGAAACCTTTACGTGCAGCAAGATGGGGTAGCGATGGGATCACCGTTAGGTGTCCTCTTCGCTGAAGCCTTCATGTCTGCGGTAGAAAGATCAGCCTTCCAGGACGGAGAGTTAAAACCACTTATATACTGTAGATATGTAGATGACATCTTTGTCAGCACCACCTCCATTGATTTGTTAGAAAATATACGGTGCCGACTTCAGGAAATTTCAGGCTTAACGTTTTCCACTGAAATGAACAACAATGGTCTACTCCCCTTCCTGGATGTGCTGGTTGATTCTACTTCAGACAACTTCATTACCAGTGTATATAGAAAACCCACCAACTTGGACAAGTGCATGAATGGCAAGAGCGAGTGCACAGACAACTACAAAAAAGGTGTCATTAGAGCATATATAAAAAGAGCCATATCAGTGTGTTCCTCGTGGCAAGCTTTACATAGTGAACTTCAACACCTGAGACAAATGCTCACAAATAATGGGTATTCTAACACTGACTTTGATTCTGTTACCTCCAAAATGCTAGAATCCCATTTCACAATCAAAGAACCACAAAATCATAACTTCATTAACATTTACTACAGAAACACCTTCACTAGTAATTATAAGAAAGATGAAAAAGTCATCAAGGACATCATTCATAAAAATTGCCTTCCTACAAATGAGAACAACAAAATCAGAGTTCTCATCTATTATAAAAATCCAAAAACTTCCTCCCTGATCATGACAAACAATTTGTCTAGGTGATCAGACTTCACATCTAAAACTAATGTAGTGTATCAATATCAATGTTCTACAGGAAATTGTAATTTCCTCCCTCATTCCTACATTGGTTTTACTAGATGTAAAGTCAGCCGTCGCCTAACTTTCCACCTACAAGAGGGAGCAATCAAAGAACATCATAGAAGTTTCCATAACACTGCACTCAGGAGGGATGATTTGATCAACAACACCAAAATTATTGGATCGAGCAATGACCCTAGGAGACTACAACTACTCGAAGCCTTTCACATTAAGGACAGAACACCGGTTATTAACATCCAAAGCAATGTAATCTCTTCTATCCCATTGTTTAGAAATAAAAATCCCCCCTCCCTCTACCCCTTCTCTCTCTCTCCCTTCACCTCCACCTCCTCCCCCACCCTCGGTGACCGCACCCACCTAACCCTCCCCCACCCCCACCCCCCTTACCCCTTGACCTCTGAGGTCCTTATTGTCTGTCCCTTTCCTCCCCCCCCTTGTCTGACCTGATCTTAGGTATATATACTTCTGTCATCCCCGATTGTCACACCCTTCTCCCTCTCTTCGCCCCCTTTAAATGTAAGTCTTTGTATTTATTTTCACATATCTGTCACCTTTATTATTTCTGTTACCATGTAATTTTTGTTATTTCAGTTTTATCTTGATATTGTCTAGTACCTTTACTGTTACCATGTAATTTTTGTTATTTCAGTTATATCTTGATATTGTCTAGTACCTTTACTGTTACCATGTAATTTTTGTTATTTCAGTTATATCTTGATAATGTCTTGTTTAAGACGAAACGTCGATGTCAAATAAGAACAAATTGAAGAATATAGAGACCTAGTTTCAATTCACCCAGTTAATGGAAAATCTCTTATCAGGAAAATCGAGAATACGAAGAAAAAACTGAACAACTACAACAATGCTGTCGTTTTTAACTCCACGTGTATTACTGAGAACCTGCTCCCCCCCTTTACTAATATATATATATATATATATATATATATACAAACACACACACACACACACACACACACACATATATATATATATATATATATATATATACATATACTGTATATATATATATATATATATACATTGTATATATATATATGTATATACATTATATATATGTACACATATATATGTATATATATTATATATATATATATATATACATATATATATATATTGTCACATATATTCCCATATATGTAAGGTGGGAATAGTATTACTTTGGATAACGGCGCCCCGCGATAACGTGGGCGTCAGATTACAGGACGAGTACTGAGGAGGCGTGGAAAGGAGGTCCATCCATATAATGGAGTATTTGTTCTAACACTCAGCCTAGAACGAAGGAGAACGTTTTTAGTTAATTGACCAATGAGGTTCAACCACCATAGACGCAATTCCTATGGGCCAATCAGAGGATTTTGTAGAGAAGAACCAGAGCGCCTTGGGCGTGTCAGAATCAGTTTTAGAGTAGAGGGTACGATGTAAAGGTGTCGCCTCGAAGGGGTCGTCGGCTGAAGTAAGTCCTCTGTACTCCCCCTGTATTAGTCGTA
>NC_134777.1:119081230-119083730 GCF_046742065.1 Oratosquilla oratoria
ATTATTATTATTATTATTATTATTATTATTATTATTATTATTATTATTATTATTATTATTATTATTATTATCATTATTATTACTATTATTGTTATTATCATCATCATTATCATCATCATCACTATTATTATTACTATTATTATCATTATTATCATTATTATTATTATTATTATTATTATTATTATTATTATTATTATTATTATTATTATTATTATTATTATTATTAGAAGCCTATCAGCCGCCAAAAAAAAAAAAAAAAAAAAAAATCCACCTCTGGTGTATTGCTGTCCCCAAGGACAGAAGCGCTGGTTATTGTTAAGGAAGAGCCACAACGAACGATAAAGCACGAAGGCCGACAGGAGACCTTTCGGTCCATAACGAGGTCGGATGCGCGCACACACACACACACACACACACACACACACACACACACACACACACACACACACACACACACACACACACACACACACACACACACACACACACACACACTGTATATATATATATATATATATATATATATATATATATATATATATATATAAAGACTATATATATATTACTTATTAGGCCGGCCTTATTCCAAGCATATTATTTTTGTATTATATATATATATATATATATATATATATATATATATATATATATATATATATATATATATATATATATATATATATAGCCAATTTTTTAGATTTATAAGAAATAAGATAAGTACTGTGTGGGATTAGGCTCCAGAGAATGTACCACGGAAATTACTTGAACAGCCTAACGGCAAGCATAGTAAAAGGAAAAGTGTCTGTCGGTCAGGAAGTGGCTACGACTATGCAAATACTTAATAATTCACTTTTGTTGACAATAAATATTTGTATTTGAATTGAATAAAATTGAAACTAATTAGTTTATATGATAACTGGACCTATATGTTTGAAAGCGGGAGAGGAGGGTTTGTTTTTGCGGAGGCGTTCGTTTCGACTCGAACGCTCGTAGGTTGCGTCGTCGTCCCGCCACAATTTCCTAAAAAGGGAGGCTACGCCTTACTTTCACCCTTCATACAATTCGCAACGATTATCCTCCTCCAGTAGAATCACTCCATTTGGGAATAGCAACATTCCATATAATTATTCTGGCTTCCGCTAAGCAGTTTATTTAATTGAAGAAAACCTTTCATTTGGTCAAAATCTTGTTTTACGCTTAGGAATTGCGTCATATCCTAATGCATTTACTCCGAGTGACGTCAGATTTTCTGAGCCGTTAGAAACCTCACGGTTAGTTGTGTGTGTGTGTGTGTGTGTGTGTGTGTGTGTGTGTGTGTGTGTGTGTGTGTGTGTGTGTGTGTGTGTGTAATGTGATTCACCATCACGGTCTTGGATCACGTGTTGGACTCGTGATCGCCAGCTATTACCCTACCGAATGAAAACTCAAATCTACATGGCTCGACCTATGGGTAATGCAGTGATCTTACTTAAACCCAACTCCTTGCCCATCAGAATTAGAGTACCGGCTCGCAGTCCTTGGCAAGGTGTGATCTTAGATCGCTAAATTGGCGGTCGAGGGCGGTACCACTGCACCGTCGCGCTGCCAGAATAGAAGAAATTTTAAGCGTCACTTGGCGCGGAAAGAGTGAAATATCGTCTGGATAAATAAACTGACGAATTCTTTGCGATCAGACCTGAAAATTAACGCAAGAAAGTAACACACACACACACACACACACACACACACACACACACACACACACACACACACACACACACACACACACACACACACACACACACACACACACACACCAAATTGTGACATAGACAAAAACAAGAAATCTCCCCTCATGAATGAGTTTACAGCATCACTAAAGGAAATATCAGAACATTTATCAAGGCTGGATGTCAGAAAATCACATGGCCCGGACGGTATTGCAAATTGGATTCTAAAGGAGTGCAAAGAAGAACTAACAGACAAAATACACATCTTAATAAACAGCTCACTCAAAGAAGGAAAGATACCCGAGGACTGGAAAAACGCTAACATTGTACCAATACACAAAGGAGGAAACAAAGAAGAACCCACCAACTATAGGCCAGTATCACTAACAAGCACCATAGCCAAAATTTGTGAGAAAATAATCAAGAATAGATGGGTAAAACATCTGGAAGACAATGACATATTAAACCCAAGACAATTCGGATTCAGACAAGGAAGATCATGCTCCACAAACTTAATATGCTTTTACTCAAGACTAATAGACATAGTGCAAGAAAGAAATGGATGGGCTGATTGTGCATTCCTAGACTTGCAAAAAGCCTTTGACAAAGTACCACACAGAAAACTACTAAAAAAACTGGAACACATAGGAGGAATACAGGGAAACCTACTAAAATGGATAGAGGACTTTCTGACTGGTAGAAAGATGAGAGTAGTGCTCAGAGAAAAATATTCAGACTGGAAAGAGGTGATCAGTGGAGTACCGCAAGGATCTGTGCTGGCACCAATAATG
>NC_134777.1:119088730-119138730 GCF_046742065.1 Oratosquilla oratoria
GTATATCATTCAAACTGTAGTTTCAAAAGGAAAAAATATTGAATCTTTATTTATTAAAGAATTTCCTAATTTCAACACAACAAAAGGTCAATGGTCACCAGATGCTATTACTAACTTGGCAGTAACCAAACTTATCTCCAAGGAACAAAAGGTCCGACGCCATCAAGGACACGTGACTTAAGGCTTCCCTAGTTCCCTTTTGTAGCATTTCCTTCTGTATATATGTTCTTGTCTTCCTGTTCTATGTACCTGCTGAAGAAGATCACAGCCAGTGGTCGAAATATACGGTTTATTCTGTATCTCAGCTTATCCTTCTCCGAGAGTGGGATATATATTTATATATATATATATATATATATATATATATATATATATATATATATTCAGTATATATGTATATATATATATATATATATATACATATATACTGTATATATGGATGAGTCTATTTCCATATATATATACATATATACTGTATATATATGTATATATATATACAGTATATATGTATATATATACATATATACTGGATATATATATACATATATATACAGTATATATGTATATATATGTATATATATATTATATATATACACACACACACAACAAAGTTATGTCGTAGCACATTTGTAAAATAATACTGATGACCCACTTTCGGAGAAGAATAAGCGAAGATATAGAGATCTGTATATTTCGATCACTTACTGTGATCCTCTGCTGAAGTGGATCACAATAAGTGATCGAAATATGCATATCTCTATATCTTCGCTTATTCTTCTCCGAAAGTGGGTAATCACTATTATATATATACACATACATACGCTAGAAAGCGTCACGTGTAGGGACGGAAGCATAAAGAACGCTCCAATATGACCTAATACTGTGGCGGAATCTTAGCCATGCGGCGGATTGTTTACATTAACGACGGCAATATACTCTTCTTATATATATGTATATGTATATATGTATATGTATATATGTATTAGTATATATATGTATATATATATATATATATGTAGATTGAGAGAAGCGAGTAAATGCCTTGGTGGTTTAAAGAGTGTAATGAGAAATAGACATTTGGGAATGGATGCGAAGAGGAGACTGTATGAAGGAGTGATTGTGCCAACAGCACTGTATGGGGCAGAAACGTGGAACATAAGAGAAGAAGAGAGAAGGAGTTTGAATGTGTTTGAGATGAGGTGTCTGAGAAGTATGGTGGGGGTTACTAGGCTAGATAGAGTGAGAAATGAGGAGGTGAGGAGGAGAACAGGGGTGAAAAAGGATTTGGGAGAGAGGGTTGATGAAAGAATATTAGGATGGTTTGGACACATGGAAAGAATGAGTGAAGAAAGACTAGTAAAAGAGGTATGGAAGGCAGATGTGGAGGGAGTGAACATGAGGGGACGTCCTAGGATGAGGTGGATGGATGGGGTGAAGGGGGCTTTGGGGAAGAGGGGAATGTCTGTTGAGGAAGGAAGGGAGAGGACGGAAGACAGAGGTGAGTGGAGAATGGTTGTATATGGATGATGTTGTGACTGCATGAGGAGAAATGGGCGGGGGGTGGGGGGTGGGGTAGTATGTGTGAGTAAATTTTGACGCAGCCCGAAGGGATTTCTCCCCGTCCTCTCCTTATATGCAAAGGGGGACGGAGAGGGGGGGTCGCCGATTAAATGAAGCGGCCTTGCTGTGGATGTACTGTGTCCTGCGACACTGCTTCTGACCCAGGGCGGTGGGCAGGGTGCAGGGATGACTCGTCATCCAGGAGGTGCTCAGATGAGAGGAAGGGTGGGAGGGGTGTGGAGTGTATTTAGGGATGAAATGGGTGGGAGTGTTTTTATGCCTTTCCCTTTTTGGCTACCTCCCTTGGAAGGGGGAAAAAGCCTTGGTATATATATATATATATATACATATATATTTATACATATACATATATATATATATATGTATATATATATACATATATATATATACACACACACACACACATATATGTCGCCTACCCAGGTGCAGCCTGAGGTCTACCACATGACCCGCGTTCCTCCTGGACGCTTCCCACACCTGTCCAAATCCATCAAAAAGGTGACCTATCCATGTGACCTGGCCATATTAAAGGAAGCAAATGAAGCTCCTAAATCAGATTCCTCCTAACCTAAATGCCATGGCGTACCAGCATTCTACAGTGAACCACCAGCAACATTATGTGGATCCAGCGACAGGAGCACACACACAGGCAATTGAGCGATCGTGGTTGGACGCTAAAACGATGAATCTGAACAGAATGCGAGGTGTTGATTGTCAGCTGCTCCAGTCTCATCTTGACCATTTTTGCTGGAAGGTGATGAGAAATAATTCCAATGATCTATTTGCGTCATTCTTAGAAGATGTACGATGTATCGTTAGAATAAATGTACGGAAATATATGATAACATCTTTATTTTTACCTTTCTTCCTTAATATGAATGTAATTAGAAATCCAATTATCTATCTAAGTCATTCCTAGGATACATACAAATTTTGTGTTTATCGCTAAAATAAATGTATGGAAATGTGTGATATCCATGAGGGATGGATAATATAGCGGTAGACCTCACGCTATAGTACTAACGGGAGGTAGATCTCACGCTATAGTGTGGTAGACCTCACGCTATAATAGCACACACACACACTACATATATATATATATATATATATATATATATATATATATATATATATATATATATATATATATATATGAGAAAACTCTTTAATGATATATACAATACATTAACTTATTAGGTAGGCTTCCTCGAGCCAAATGAAATATAAAAAGAAATCCGCTTTCTTTTTTAATGTAATATCGACTGGTACACATGCTATCGGTCTTTATTTTGTTTTAGTAGCGCCGCCTTCAGGTTATATTCCTAGACACTGCGATGTCTAAGGATGTACTGCCATATTGTCTCTGCGCGGAAGATTTGGTATGATATGTTGGGCTATGCACATGCGTAGCTGCTTGAGTTTCACCTTTACCTAAGGATCAGAGTTTGCCTGTAACCGCGATGGGAAATTGTAAACAGTACCAGCTAGTTAGTTAGCATCAAGTTGAAAAGAAGTTAATTATTTTAGCATATTTATGATATTACAAATATAAGGTTATTTATTTTGTAGCATTCTTATGTTTAGTGGGGAGATAGACATGCAGTTTTGGCTTACCATGTAGCAAATGTTAACATACGTAATTCAAGTATGAAGTGATATATATATACTGTATTTGGAGGGCTGGAAGATTGAGATGTGCATAGAAAATAAATGATTACTAGTGACATGTAAGCATTTTATCTTTTATTTCGGCTTACACTGTCAACTGTATATATGAATAATCAAAGGGACGATTTGCTAAATTTACACAATGTTTCCTCTCTTATACAAAGCCAGACTAGTTAAGTAATGTGAAGTGAGGTTTAGTTTAGGGTAGGGTAGGTGGAGCATGGTAAGGTGACAACGTGAAATGAAGTGAGAGTAGGTTAGGTGAAGCCAGTTGGACATGTGTTTAGAAAATGTAGCTAAAGGCACAGCCTACCAACTATATATTAACTTAAACTTATGCAACTGATCGCAACATATAGGTAGGAGGAGTCTGGCTTTGTCTCCAATTATCCAACTTTCCACTAAATTTATGCTGAGTGGCTGGACCACTTCATCTAATTTATTCCACAAACCAATCTAGGACAGGAGCAAGTTGGGAGGAGGTTCATCACAAAACTGACTCCCAAGCACAGGAGATTGACTATATTGACTATAAAGAAGAAAAAAGTAAATTAGCATATATGCAATAAACTATATCCTAATGCCCTTCAGACATTTCATCTTTTAGTATGGTTTTTGCTGTGTCCTCATGATAGTCTTTCATCCTGTACTAGAATATCTTTTATCAATTTTATCCATAACTTTCTTAGTTCTGAAGGGAGTGATCATGTTGCCACAGTGTCTTCTTTCTTCCAGTGTGAGTGACCCTACCTCATCAAGTCTTTTCTTATATGATCAGTTTGGTAGACTGGGGGCAGTTTTGTTCACTTTTTTCTAAATTTTTTTTTTTTTTGTTACTTTTGTATAGGGACCACACCACTAATCCATACTCTTATTTGGGACTGTTAAGATTTTTATTTTATGTTATCTACTTGATTATTTCTTTGTCAGCATAACAAAATGTCACTTGTAGGCTCATCACCAACTTAGATATCTCTATCATGATTCTGCATATATATAATGCTATATAGACATTTTATATTTTCACTTGAGCTTATACTACCAACTGTATATATCATTAACAATAACCAAAGACAGACAAATCTCATCATCAAAGATCACCTTGACATCAGAGCCATGCAAACACTTATTGGAGCCTCCACAAACACAGTCCACCCACTACATCACATGGCAGCACACACATGCCAAGAAATATCAAAGCAACACCCATATATCTATATCACACACAAATCCTCTCTTCTCTTCCTCCACAATCACCCAGACACCAGCCTCCAGAGGCATACCCATAATCATGTAGCTCACTGCTCCATCAACAGACTGAAAGACAACACACTACTGCATGCCAGCCATCCATCCATCTGAATCCGGTCTCCCCTGAGAGGACAGAGTCTACCTGGCTAGGCTGCAGGACAGCCACCATCCAGTGCATCTAAATTACCAGAGGCAAATGGATGAATGTATTACTGATATCTGTCTGGAATGTAACACTTCACTCCATGCTATTCAACACATTATGGAAAACTGAAATACTCCATGCTATTCAACACATTATGAAATGTACACAATCACACTCGCCAACAACACAACGTACACACTATAAGGGATTTATGGAAAAATGCTGTTCTAACCATGGTGCTCCTCAGGGAGACAGGGCAGCTCAGCCAGACAATATAGGGAACAGCATCATCATTATCATCATCCCCCTTATAAGGGAGGTAGCCAAGTCAAAGGCACCCACTCCCACCCATTCCACTCCCATCCACCACCTTTGTTTCCTGTTCATCATCCCTTAACCCTGCCCACTGGCTGTGTCAAAAGTAATGTAGCAAGACACAGTACATCCACAGCAGGGCTGCTTCACTTAGGTTCAAGTCCTCAGCCAGACTGCATATCAGTTTCCGAATATGTTTCCATTGAGCCCCTGCTAGTTTTGATTGTGTTTGCAAGGAATTAAAGTGGAAAAAGTTAATATGGTTGGTAAGATGAAAGTAAGAAATATATATATATATATATATATACTGTGTATGTATATATATATATATATTTTTTTTTCTTTGGTGTCAGTATTCATAACAAAAACTCTTGGTCCCTTTCACTCATCTTTTTATTTTGGAGTAGTTTTATTTCCTACTTCATGATGGTCTCTTCTGACTTTCACCCACTTACATTTTTTTTTCTTTTGCAGAATTCCATTCTTCATTCCTGTCTTCCTGTAGCAATTTGAAATTTACATTTTGTATGACCCTGGGGTCATGTGCAAATAAGTTGGCATAACTATTCCATGTATCATGTCATTAATGTATAATAGGAACAGGTGCCAGAACTGAGACTTGTGGGACCCCACAAGTAACTTCTCTCAAATTTGACTTATCATTCATCATAACTGTACTCATAAGTCAATCAATCAGTTTTCATAGCTCTCATGCAGAAAACAGAGTCCTCAGGAAACACTATTGCCACTGGTTTAGCCCAAAGTTATTCAAGGAAGAGATGTTGCTGTCCAGAAAGAGTAAATTTAGAATATTTTGTAAGCTATCCTCAGTGTGTTGGTTGCACATGAGGCAGTTGGTGGTTGTTGCTTTGCTGATTCTTTGTTGATATATCTTAGTGTGGATTGGTGACCTAAACAGACATGCCAATGCAATTCTTACATATTTTAGGAAATTTTTCAACTGGATTTGTTTCTGTGGGAATCTGGTGTAGTATAAAATATGACAGTGTTAAGGAGTGCTTGTTTCATGATTTGAGTGTGTATGTGTTTATTTACCTAGTCACAGTGTACAAGGATGGAACCGTGCTCATGGGATCCCATCTCTGCCTCCAGTCATCAAACTTTACCTTAAATTTATATATGGTGTTGGCTTGGATTATATTTTCATTCAAGTTGTTCTTCTAGGTGGAAAACTATACAGTACTTCCTGACATCTTTCAAACAAACTTACCTTTTCAATTTCTTATTGTTGCCTCTTGTTGACATTTCATCCCATACCAGCAAAATCTTTTTGTCTATTTTTTGTATGGAGTGTTTTGTACTAAGGGTAGGGTTACTGTAAGGGTAGGGTAAGGGTAGATTACTGGGGTTATTTTTACACTGCATTTGTTGGGCTGTTTAGTGATGTAAAGTGTGAAGGGTATGTGGTGTTTAGAGTTCTGGTGTACAATTGTCTTCTTGTCATTTTAATGAGGAAGTTTTTATGGGAAACATTTTGGTTTCTGTATGCAGGTGTACTTGAGATGGTTTTGGATGCACATCAACAAACCCCTACCCTAAAACTGTCATGAAACCATCCTCTCTTTGTTACATTATCAGTGGACTCAAGATTATTAATATACATAAAGAATTAAGAAACATAACCAAATGTACTATAATAAAAAAATTACTGTAAGTTAATGCATAAACTGGACATTATTCTCAGGAATTTCCTAGATAATTCATTGGTTCTGTGTCATGTGATTCAAATTATTACATATTCCTTTTATCAACAGGGCAGGATTGTACTGTATCAAGGACCAGTTGGACCCAAGGAAAGGGATACAGGATTGGGATGTGGTGATAGAACATGGACTGTGACAGTGAGACAGACTTCTAGACATCAAGTAATCAAGGAACTATTTTGTAAAAGTTGAGGTATGAATATTATAATTCAAGCTATGAGAATACTTACTGCTGATTTGGAGTTCCTCATGATCCAGTACCTACCCAACCTCTGCATCATTATTATTATTATAGGTTTATTCAACAATATTAAATACAATTAGACATACATATATACATTTTTTTTTACAAAATTGGTAGTTGAAAAGGGAGAGCGAGAAGCAAAGCTTATGGGGAGTTGCTCTCCCTTAAGGAAAAAATTATTTTTATTTATTTATTTTTGTTACATGGTAGTATGGTACATACACATCTACACACATATATACACACATACATGCATACACATATATACACACACACAATGGCATGCGTCACGACGTCCGCTAACTCCGACCTCACGTAGAAATCGGGGGCACGAGCGAGCATCGCAACTTGTGGGGGTCAGGTGAGAGGTGAGAGGTCAGGTCGATTGTTGACGGGACGATAATTGCTTAATGCGCAGATCTGGGTCACCGTGACCTGCTGGAATAGAAAAAAAAGAGCGGCAGACTTGGGCAGTTTCTCCATGAATACAACCATGAAATGGACCTGAAGTGTTCAATATGCTAATACTTATAGATTAAAGACTTTTTTAAGTATCGTTTGAATGATGATAAACATTTTGTCTTAGGTAAATCCTTTTCCAGTTTATTCCATGTGTTAACACCAATAATAGATAAGCATTGGCTTTTTTTGGTTGTTCTGTATTGAGTTTTAAAGAAGTCGTTTGTTTGCCTAGTCGCATAGCGAGTTTCGTAAGTTGAGTAAAATTTCAATATGTTTTGATTCATGTGTTTATTGTAGATTTGGTGCATAACAATGGCAGTTTTGTACTTTATTAAGTCATTGAATTTGAGTAGATTTAGTTTTTTAAATAAATTATTTGTATGTTCCAAACGACCTACATTGCAGATTATACGCAGTGCCCTTTTTTGAGAGGTAATTATGCGTTGAAGATTAGTTTGATAAGTATTACCCCAAATTTCTGAACAATAGTTTAAGTATGGTAGTAGTAGACTACAATAAATGGTACGTAGGGTATTTTCATTGAGGATATTTCTCATTTTATGCATAATTCCTAAAGTTTTGGATATCTTATTTATCACGTGATTTATATGATGTTTCCAATTAAGTTGATCGTCTAAATACACGCCTAGGAATTTACTGACGGACGCTTTTTCAATAATTTCGTTGTTTATTTTGATCGGCTTAGTACTTTCATTATTTTTGTAGAAAAGCAGGTAGTTAGTTTTTGATACGTTTAAGGATAGCTTATTGGCTGAAAACCAGTTGGATAGTTGACATAATCCTTCATTAATTGTCTTGATCAGTTTGTCGGAATTTGTATCGGAGCATAGAATGGTGGTATCGTCGGCGAACAGTATAAATTTCATAAGGTTGGATACATTTGTAATGTCATTAATGTATAGTAAGAATAGTTTGGGTCCTAGAACTGAACCTTGAGGTACTCCGCATGTAACTGGTAGAATGTGTGATCTTTCTTCCTCAATGGCCACATATTGTTTCCTGTTTTTTAGATAACTTTTTAACCAGTCATTAACTTTACCTCTTAGCCCATAGTATTCGGCCTTTCGAATTAGGATTTCATGATTTACTGTGTCAAATGCCTTTTTAAGATCAATAAATATGCCGGCTGTCTTTTTCTTTTGTTCTATATTGTTAGTTATCTCTTCAATTAATTCCATTACTGCTGTAGACGTTGAAATCCATATTGACTATGGTAAATGACGTCATTTTTTTTTAGAAATGAGTCAAGGCGAATTGTGAATAACTTTTCAAGAATTTTGGAAAACTGTGGTAATAGTGAAATTGGTCTATAGTTATTATAACTTGATTTGTCAGCTGATTTGAATATCGGTATTACTTTTGCTATTTTCATTGCATCTGGAAATATCCCTTGTTCAAATGATTTATTGCATATTGTCAGAAAATGATCTTTGATGATAGGCATAATTTGTTTTATGAGGTTCATATTGATTCCTGTGCAATCGAGTGATTTCTTGTTCTGCATTGATTTTACTGTGTTCATAAGTTCGTTTTCCGTGACGGGTTTTAAAAACATAGTGTTATTTATTCGGTGTTTCAAAAATGTCTCGTAAGTTTGATGTGTTGTCTTTATTTGTTTCGCGAGGTTAGGTCCTACATGGGAGAAAAATTCATTAAATTCGTTTGCCACTTCTTTTTTAGTTTTTCCTTTTTTAATAATGTCTATGAATTCATTGGTGTTATTAATTTTGTGCCTAGTTAAGTTGTTTATTACTTCCCATGTCTTTTTTATATTACCTTTATAACCTTCAAGCAGTGTGTCATAGTATTTTTTTTCACAGTTGCGTAAAATTGTTGTAAGTTTGTTTTTGTACACTTTGTATTTGTTTTCGTCTGTCAAGGACTTGCTTTGAATTGATTTCTTGTAAAGTTGGTTTTTCTTTCAACACGCGTTCTTAAGACCGTTTGTAAACCATGGTTTTGAGTTTACGTTACGTGGTTTTATTTCTACTTCTCTCTCTGGGCAGCATTTGTTTACATTACTCATGATAATGCTTACAAATTCGTTATATGATAGATTGGCATTTTCTGACTCGTAAACCTGACCCCAATTTTCTTCTTTTAAGCATTGATTTAATTTTGCAATATCTTTTTCGTCAACTTTACGTTTAAGTACAATTCTGGGTTTTGTTATGCAGTGCATTTCTTTTGGACTGATAGTGAATACCGGTAGATGGTCACTTATATCACTTATTAAGATACCACTATGAATCTTGGAGTTTACAATATTGGTGAAAATGTTATCTATCAATGTTTCACTTGTATTTGTTATTCGGGTTGGTTTATTTATCAAAGGATATATACCTAAAGAGAAAATCATATCTGTAAAGTGTCTTGTTTGTTCATGAGTCTCATACTTAAGTAAATCTATGTTGAAGTCACCACAGAGATATAGATTTTTATTTCTAAATGGAGTTATGATTTCTTCAAGCATATTTGTGAACTCATTGATGTTTGTGCCTGGCTTTCTGTAAATACTTGTTATGACGGTATTCTTTTTAGTTTTACTGAAAATCTCAACAGCTACGCAATCAAATAGGTTTTCATACGAATTAGTGGATTGATTTATTAGTTTGCATGAAATTGATTTTTTTATGAAGATAGAGACTCCGCCGCCTTTTTGGATCTGTCTATTAGCACTGTAAGGAGTATAGTCTTGTAAGAAGTTTACTAGACATCCTGGGTCAATCCATGTTTCGCTTATCACTATAACGTCAAAGCTTTTATTGAGTAACTTGAGATAACAGTCAATTTTCTGATAATTGGCGTTTAGGCTCCTTGCATTGATGTGAATTAGTGTAAAACCATCAATATCACGAAATACCGTGTCAAATTGTGTATCACTATAGTAATCGCTGTCTTTTGTTAATTTTGAGTAAAAATTTAATTCGGGGTCAATTTGGGTATTATTGTGATTAAATATCGAAAATTCCTTTTCTGATATTTTGTCTATTTCTTTATACTTCTTAATGGCGGTATATACATCTGGGTTTTTTGATGCGAGATTTGGCGCGGAAAACAAAATATTAATTTCTGTGTTTGAGATGGCATGATAGGGAAATGTTTTTGAGCAGTCTAGGCAGAACCAGTTATTGAAAATATTGGGGTTATTTTTGGCAGTATTTACGGGTATATTTGCACACATGAGATGATATAAATGTTTGCATAATGTACATTTGAGGTGATTGGTAGGGACAAGGGTATGGCATGAAGAACAGTTTTTTGATATGTTTGTTTTAGTTTTTGTGTTAGTTGTAGTGTTCATGGTTATGTTTGTGTTAGAAGATTAAGGAATGTGAACTATTGAAATTCAACTAATTGTTCAAGATTACTTACTTGATGTACTTTTTCATCCTTGCACTTGATATACACCTTGCAGTCTCTTGTCCATGTCGAGATGATCTTCCCTTGTTTCCTCATGTCGCGTGCTGTTTTGGCAATCTCTCCGGTTCGTTTTGTCAGGTGTTCATTCACGTAGACGCCCGTCCCCTTCAATTTCTTGGCGTTTTTCAGCACGTTCACCTTCGACTTTCTTGAAACGAATCTCACGATCACATTTTGGGTACCGTCCTGTTTTCTTTTTCCCAGTGTATGGCAAGCTGATATCTCTGTGTCTCTGATCTGTATTCCCTTGTTACTTAGAGAATGGATCACTTGATTTTCTACAATGTTCTGACCACTGTTATCTGCACTATAATCGGAGTCACCTTTCACAGCTTCCGAATACGTTTTCACAATCTTTAAACCACTGATGATATCTTCTCTCCTCGTGTACTGCTCTAGGTCTTCCACTCTAGCTTGGAGATTAACTACAGTCGATTTGAGATATTGTATCTCCTGCCTTTGTTGTTTAACTATCTCTTTCAACTCGCTTAGGAACTGTTGGTCTTCTTTCCTTGCTTGCATCAGGAACTGTCTGTCCTCTTCTCTTGCTTTCACAAGACTCTCCACCATATCTTCAAGTTTCTTGGAGCTGTTGCTGTTTCTGGTATGTGCCATGTTGAATTACTTTCTCGTCGGGAGCGCTGAGCGGAGGGTGTGAACGGCATGAGAGTCAGAGAGGAAGTGAACAGCAGTTTGTATTATGCATGCTCCTTGTTTAATATTCAGTAATTGTTGTGAGTGTTGATGATACATGATTAAAAATACAAAAATTTATCAGATGATACATGTTTAAAAATTTGAAAATAGATCACATGCATAAATTTTGATGAGTAGAAAATAATGCATGTTTCTTGTAATGCACTAAAGATAGTTATTTGTTACAGATAGAGCAGTTTAGATCCAGAGATAGAAAGGCACCTAAGAAATATCCAGTGTTATTTATGACACAAGAATTCCTGCATGGTAACCCTGGGTACAGTCAACCCCATGTTCTGGGTTCTCATACCTTATATTTGTTATGGGAAGTCCTTCAGAATTTTTTTGCAAAACGTTTGTTGAAAATTCCCAGAATGTAGCAGGCTTCAAGGAATAGATATGTTAACCTTTGTAATTTTGTTTATTGGCTGCATAATCTCCCTCAGTCCCCCTCCTAGGCACTTCTTGGCCAATAGGAAGACATTTGTTTTTATCTCCCCAAATCTAGCACCCACCCTTATACACTTGTCCTTATATGATTGTCTGTTGCCATGAAAGTCATTAAATTGTGACTGTTAACTTCATGCCTCACACATTTCATTGTGTGTTTATATGATTATATTCACCTAATTTGCATGATTTACTATGGTCTTGGATTATATGATGGATTTGTAATGAAATCAAGATTGACACTGATTACTCTTCTCAATGAGAACTCATAAATCAAATTACCCAATTTATGGGTAATGCTGTGACCTAATACACACACACACGCATATAAAATCAAAGAAATTATTAAAAAAATATTGGTCACACTGATAAGGCCTAGACTAGAATATGCAGTGACATTGTGGTCACCCAGTACCAAAAAGAATATAAAGAAAATAGAAAGAATCCAGATAGCAGTAACAAAAATGGCACCTGCACTTGCAAACTTGTCATATGAGGAGAGATTGGCTAAACTGGAGTTACCAACTCTGGAGCAAAGAATAGAGAGGGGTGACCTACTGACCATCTACAGAATCATGGAAGGCACAGAAATACTCGATAGGACTTGTTAAACTGGGACAGGAGAAGCACTAGAGGACATGGAAAGAAAATAAAAAAACATAGCTACAGAAGAGATCTGAAGAAAAACAGTTTTCCACATAGAGTGGTGGGCACTTGGAACAAACTGGACAATAAAATAGTGTGCGCAAAAATATTCATGAGTTTAAGAGCAAACTAGACACTGCGAGATACAAAGGCGGGACACCACAAGTGTAGCTCCCCTCTCTCAAAATACAACTAGGTAAATACACACACACACACACACTTCGTGGTGCTGTGATTAGAGTTCTTGCCTGCCATGACGGCAGTCCGGTTTCAACTCCCGCCCAGGGCTGAAATAATTTCAGTATCCCTGTGCTGCAGGGTGTTACTCCAACTCTCATGGGCGGGGAGTTGGGGGTGTTTGTGCATGTAAGGTCACAGTATCACCCATAGATCGGTCATACAAGCTCTGAGCTTTCATCCTGGAGGTTAATAACTGTCTATCATGAGTCCAACATGTGATTCAAGACTATGGTGGTGAATCACACACATATGCAAGCACCATACATGAATTTAAGAACAAACTAGATGTTGTGAGATACAAAGACAGGTCATTACAAGCATAGCTCCCCTTCCTGTATAATACAACTAGGTAGGTAAACACACACACACACACACAAAGTATTACCCATAATCGGTCATACGAGCTCTGAGCTCTCATCTGGGAGGTAAATAACTGTCGATCACAAGTCCAACATGTGATCCAAGACCATGGGGAATCACACACACACACAAATTAGATATGGTGAGATACAGAGACAGGATACCATGAGCATAGCTCCCCTTCTTGTAAGATACACCTAGATAAAGACACACACACACACACACCAACAGAGTGGGGTACTGGCTTGCATTGTTGTGATGCTTTTCAGCCAAAATAGTGACCAAACTCACAACCACTTAGTTAGTAGGCAAAGTTGGTACCACAACACCAGCAAACTGGTATGTGCATAGACTGATGTAAAGGGATATTACATGTTGATTCTGCCCATACTGATTGTCACTATGTAGCAAAAGAGATCCGCAAGTAGCGATGGTAGTGCTACCATGAAAAAGCAGCAGAATTCATTAACTATGAAGCAGAAAATGGAGGCATTCGATATGCTACAGTGTGGAAAAAGCTATGCAGCTGTAAGTCGCCATCTGAATGTGAATGAAAGCACCGTGCGATATATAAAGAGAATTGAGAAGGCTATACGTGATGCCTTTCAAACAACTGCACCTTCTTTGGCAAAGCATGTGCACAGAGTGAAGGACAAAACATTGCTGAAGATGGAGCAAGTCTTATATATCTAGATAGAAGAAGAGTCTCAGACTGGTGCACTTTTGGACTCAAATATCATCCGAGAGAAAGTAAAGTCTCTCTTTGAATATTACAGGAATGAGTCTAGAGGTGAGGACACTAGTTTGGTGCCAGTAAGGGATGGTTTAATCACTTTTGAAAAAGGTTTTCACTGGAGAATGTGAAGTTGGCAGGAGAGATTGGGTATGCAGACCATAAAACTGCTGAGAGATATCCTCCCCAGATGAAGGTTTTCATTGAGAAGAAGGGCTGTGTACCTGAACAAGTCTTCAACGTAGATGAAACACCCCTCTTTTGGAAGAAGATGCCATCAAAGACCTTTGTCATGAATGAGGAGAAGAAAGCATCTTGCTTTAAGGCGCATAAGGACCATCTGACTCTTCTCTTTTGTGCCAATGCAGCTGGACACATGATGAAGCCTGGCTTAATCTACAAGTCCCGCTGCCCTTGCGTCTTCAAGAACAAGGATCTTCATTCTTTACTTGTTTTCTGGATGTACAATGCGGCTTGGATGACGAAGGTGCTTTTTAAGCAGTGGTTCATTGGGAGTTTCCTCCCTAAGGTGAGGGTCTACATTGATTCCAAGAAGCTCCCATTGAAAGTCCTCCTTTTAATGGGGAATACCCAGGCCATCCTGAAGTGCGGGAGTTAAGGACAGATGTTATGGATGTTGAGGTTGGGTTCATTCCATCCAACATAATTTCAGTGATTCAGCCTCTGGACCAAGGAATCATTTGGAACTTCAAGGCCCAATACACACGCTGGTGCATGGTGCACATATTCAGGGCCATTGACGATGAGGATGCCAATCTTACTGTCATGCAGTGTTGGAAGAAGTTCAACATTGCAGACTGTCTCGCCCTCATTCAGCAAGCTTGTTTGAATGTGAATTCTACTACCATTAATGCCTGCTGGAAGAACTTGTGGCCTGAGGTACTCCCCCAGGTAGGCGTAGCTCCTCCTTGGGGATCGGTGCCATCTGCGTAGAGCTGATGGCCAGGGGTGGTTGCTGCTGATTGGCCCCCAACTCTTGGGGTTGGGGGGTGGTCCCACAACGTAGACGTTGCAGCTCATGCACGCAAACAACACAACATACACTCTATAAAGGATTTGTGGGAAAACCCAGTTTCGGCTGTGGCCTTCCTTGGGGAGACGGGACTGCTCGGACAGACAGTCTAGGGAACGACAACAACAACAACAACTTGTGGCCTGAGGTTGTGCATCATTATGAAGCCTTTGAATTCATAGAGGCCCCTTACCAAGATGCAATTAGGAAGACCATTGCTGCTGCAATGAGGTGGGAGAAGAAGGTTTTATTGACATACAGGAAGAAGAAATCAAGGAATTAATTGCAGAGCATGAGCAGGAACTCTCAACTGAAGACTTCAATGAACTTGTCAAGTCTGCCAGTGAAGAGGAAGCCAAGGATGAATATGATGATGATGGACCACAACCAATTTCAATGGAGGAGCTTTTTATCATGAAAGCAAAGATCAAGGACCTGCAAAACTATGTGTTTAAAAAGGACTCAAACATGACTCGAGCTCTGTAGTCTATTCAAATCCTAGATGAGGCCTTTGCACCCTACATGCAGGAGTTGGATGAAATAAAGTACCAGGAGTCACACATAACAATGTTTTTGCCAAAAAAAGCCGTGTCTCTCATCCCAGTGCCTTCCCCTTCATCACATATACCCACAATACCTGATAGCCTATCCACATACTCATCTCCCATGTTTCTCCCTCCCAGCCCCATTGATCCAGTCATCTGCATCTCTTACAGTCCTCTCCCAGAACTCACCCCTTTGCCAGAACCATAGACCACAGCAGGCCCATGCAGAGGGGGGGTGCCTGAGCACTTGCCCCTTTGCCCTGTGCCCTTCACAAAAATATATAAAAAAGAATGAAAAATTATTTCTCACAGGCTTTTTCCATTTTCTTACCATTCAGAAATTATAATGTGGAAAATGGTGTTGCACCCTACCAGATAGTTGCCAAATACGAATAATACAAAAGAGTGAAGTGCCCAATTTCCTGCCCAAAGCACCTGCCCCTTGCAATGTCTGTGCACATTACTGGACCACGGACATATATGCAGAAGCCTACCTACCAGTGGATGATTTTGTTGATGTACTAACTGATCCTCTTGCATCTGTACATGGGTTTGTGGGTATGGAAGTGGAGGTATTAGTATATATCATATTAAGTGTGTTATGGAAAGCATACCTGTGATATACAGGGGTCAGCTATATTCATGTTCTTGTTAATTATGGAACTGATGATTGGTGAGCCCATTTTCTCATTGAACAAGTTTGTGCTAATGAGAGAAATTGGTGTGTATCTAGCCAACAAACTGCTTGCAAGAGCTGGGAGACTATATTTGTTATATGGAAATTGTGTTTTTAGTTGTGGAAATATGTCATATCTATATTATATTGAAACAAAATATATTTACTTAAGTCCCTTAACTGTGGACCCTTAACCATATTCATTACTTATTCAGGTGAGAAGAAATACAGGAAGAGACCAGCGTGAGGAACAGGATGAGAGGAGGGACATAGGAGGGGGGTAAGAATGGCCTATAGAAACGGAAACTGGAAGAATCAGGAAACTGCATTTTTGAATCATAATTTGCTAATAGGGGTGAATGGAGAGGGGTTGTGTATAGATGATGCTATGATGCATGAGGGGGAGTTGGTGGGGGGTGGGGGTGGGGAGGTATGTGTGAGAAGAAAATTGACACAGCCCAAAGGGATTTCTCCCCGTCTTCTCCTTTTCTGCATGAAGGGACGGAGAGGGGGGGGGATGGGCTGTGTCTTGCGACACTGCTTCTGACCCAGGGCAGTGGACAGGATGCAGGGATGACCCGTCATCCAGGAGGTGCCAAGATAAGAGGGAGGGAGGAGGGTGGAGGGGAGTGGAATATAAAGGAAATGAAATGGGTGGGAGTGGTTTCTATGCCTTTTTCTTTGTGGCTACCCCCCATGTAGGGGGAAAAAGCCTTTGATATATGTATGTATATGTATGTATGCTAATTAGAATTATGCAGACATACTTACTGAACAATGATGTGGAAGGGGAAATTAAGAAAATATAAAAACTACCATGCACAAGTGCCAAACATCAAACATCCATCTAAAATACCTTGGTCTAAATGCAATAAAGAACTTGACCAATGTTTTCAATCACTTCTAGTTGTACAACAAAATTCCAACTACTGTATCTAGAAAAAAGCCTATACAATACCCATATATATCTATATACCAAGGGCTTTTTCCCCCTTATAAGGGAGGTAGCCAAAGCTATACAAATGTATGTGTGTGTATATGTATATATATATACACATATATATATATATATATATATATATATATATATATATATATATATATATATATATATATATATATACACACACACACACACACACACACACACTTCAGCGAATGGACGGCTTGGATGACGTTCTGAAGAAAACTGAAGTCTGTGGATCCCAACGCAAAGAGAAGTGCCTAGTGTTTTTGCAGGGTGGGGGGAAATTGCTCGTGGAGTAGTGGGAAAGTAGGGAAAGAGGAAAAGGGGAGGGATTACTGAGGGAAATGGAAGGAAATGAGGAGGGAGTAGACTTGGCCCAGCCAGACAAGCGAAAGGTAAACAAAAGACTGAGTGAGGATGAAATGTCTAATAAAAATGTAAAGATTAGAAGTATAGAGAGGTGTAATACAGAAGAAAGTGACGAGAATATGTTCCAGGGATTTAAAGAGGGTGGGGGGGAAACAACCCCCCCCCCCCCGACTGATAAGACTAGAGGAGAGAGTTGATAAGGTGATCGAGGACTTGGAACGTAAGTTAGGTAATGTAGACTCCATTTTCCAGAGAATTGAAAGGTTGGAACAACTAGAGAAGGCTAACAGAAACTTAACTGAAGAAATAGAGTACCTAAAAAGACAGTTAGGAAATGTAAAGGAGGAGAATGAGAAATTGAAGAAGAATAGTAATGAAAACAGAGAGAAAATAGCTACAGAAGCTAAAAATTGGAGAACAACCCAAGAAGGGAATAAGGTCTCATTCACTGACATAGTCAAACAGCAATTGAAAGAACATAATGAAGACTCAGTTATTAAAGTGATGAGACAGAAGGAGAATATAGTAAGAGAATTAGCTGACAAAAAGAAATGTATAATTATATTAGGAATGGAAGAGAAACATAACCCAGATAGAACCGCAAGAATCAAGGAGGAAAATGAAAGAGTAAGCAGTTTATTAAAATTAGTCCAGGAAGATGAACCAGAAATTATAAAGGAAATTGAGGAAAAATTCAGACTCGGAAAATATAGTACAGATAAGACCAGACCAATTAAGATTAAATTCAGGTCACAAACAACGGCAGAGAAAATTCTATCCAAGACAGGGAAACTAGCAACAAATGATCAATATAAAAAGGTATGGATAAAAAGAGAAATGAATAAGGAGGAAAGAGAGGCAGAAAAGCAGAAAAGACTTGAAGCTAAGGCAAAAAACGAGGAAAGAACGGAGTCAGAGAAAGAGAGATTCTATTGGAGAGTAGTGAACATGAAAATAAAGCAGTTCGACATACTAAAGAAAAACATAAGGGAAACAGAGAACACAATGGAAGTGGCAGAAAACTAAGAGTGTCTTACACAAATATAGATGGATTGATAACAGGATTGAATGAACTGAATGATTATTTGAAAGAAAAAGAACCGGACATAATGGGAATTGTAGAAACAAAATTAAAAGGCCCACTACCACCCAACAGTGTAGGACATGATACATACAATTATTGGATTAGAAACAGAGAGAAAAAACAAGGGGGTGGAGTTATGTTCCTGACTAAGAAGGATATAAACGTGAAAGGTGTCATATATGGAAAGAATACAGTAGAGATGATTATGATAGAAGTGGAAGACCGAGATAAGAAGAGCAGAAAATTTGTGATCAATTATGTGCCTCCGAAAACAGCCTCATGGGAGGAGAGTGAACATAAAAGTATGTTAGAGGACACAAAGATAGCATTAACTAAAATAATGGAAGACGGAGGAAGAATAGTTATGATGGGCGACTTTAATTGCAAAGAAATCTGCTGGGAAGAAATGACAGTAAAGAGTGGTGATGACTCATGGGGAAATGCTCTACTTGAGATGATTACTGACCATTCAATGACACAATGGATACAAGAGAACACTAGGTATAGAAATGAAGAAGAACCATCGAGGCTAGACTTAATAATTACATCTGAACCTAGAATAGTGGACAAGATTGAATATATAACACCAATAGGTAAAAGTGACCACATATTGATTGAACTGGAACTTAATGAAGAAAAATATATGAAAAGAAATGAACAATATAGAAAAGGAAGAATGATGTATGAAAAAACAAACTTTGATAAAATAAGAGAATTCTTCCAACAAGAAAACTGGGAAGAAATATACAAAGAAGAAACATCAGTGGAAGAGAAATGGAATATTTTGACAAACATTTACAAAAAAGGAGTGGAAAAGTATGTCCCAAGACAAAAACAAGAAAAAGAATATGTAAAATGCTGGTACAACAAAAGTTGTAGGGAGTTAAAAGACAAAAGAGAAAGCCTGGACCAGATGGAAAAAAGACAGAAGACCTGAAAAATGGAAAATATATACTGGTTATAGAAATGAATATGTACAAAAGTGCAGAGAGGAAAAAAGAAAATATGAAAAAGATGTTATAGAAAAGTGTAAAGATCAACCAAAACTATTCTACAGATTTGTAAACAATAAACTGAAAAACAAACAAGACTTGGAGAAATTAAGACAAGGAGGAGTTGAATACACTGAGGAAATGGAAATAGCAGAAATTATGAACAAACATTTTAAATCAGTGTTTACAAGGGAAAATATACAACCTGAAGAGATTGAGTGGAAGGAAAAAGTCCCCCCTATGGAAGAAATAGAAGTAACAAAGAATGAAATATTGACACACTTGGGTAATTTTGATGTCAGAAAATCGCATGGGCCAGATGAAATAGCAAACTGGATTCTGAAAGAATGCAGGAATGAACTGGCAGACAAAATACATAGCATAATAAGCAGTTCCTTAAAAGAAGGAAAAGTTCCAGAAGATTGGAAAAAAGCAAATATAGTACCTATATATAAAGGAGGAAATAAAGAAGAACCTACCAACTATAGACCAGTCTCTCTAACAAGTACAATAGCAAAAATATGTGAAAGAATTATCAAAAGTAGATGGGTAAAATACTTGGAAAAAAACAACGTACTAAATCCAAGGCAATTTGGATTCAGACAAGGACGATCATGCGTCACCAATTTAATATGTTTCTATTCAAGGCTAATAGATATAATACAAGAAAGAGATGGATGGGCTGATTGTGCATTTCTAGACCTAAAAAAAGCTTTTGACAAAGTACCACATAAAAAGTTGCTTAAGAAATTAGAATATGAAGGAGGAATACAAGGTAAATTGCTAAATTGGATGGAAGACTTTTTGCAAGAAAGAAAAATGAGAGTAGTGATAAGAGATCAGCACTCAAAATGGAATGAAGTAATAAGCGGTGTCCCGCAGGGAACAGTTCTGGCCCCAATAATGTTTGCTATATATATTAATGATATGGATGAAGGAATTGAAAGCTATATGAGCTTCTTTGCAGATGATGCAAAATTACTGAAAAGAGTGAAAACTGAAGAAGATTGTGAATCACTACAGAGAGATCTAAATAAAGTACAAGAATGGAGTAGGAAGTGGGAGATGGAGTTCAATACAAAAAAGTGTAGTATAATGGAATTTGGAAAAAGCAAAAACAGAATAACAGGATCATATAATTTGGGAGAAGAAGGAATAAAAAAAAGTAGAAAATGAGAAGGACCTGGGAGTCATTGTTATGAATAATATGTCACCTGAGAAACATATAAATAAGATTTTTGGAGAAACTTATAATTTAATAAGAACAATCAAAGTGGCATTTACATACCTGGATGAAGAAATGGTGAGGAAAATCCTAATCACCCTGATAAGACCAAGATTGGAATATGCAGCAACGATATGGTCACCAAGTACAAAAAAATGTATAAAAAAACTTGAAAGAATACAAAGAGCAATTACAAAATTGGCACCAACACACTCAAAACTATCATATGAAGAGAGACTACAAAAACTTAAACTACAGACACTAGAGCAAAGAAGAGAGAGAGGAGATTTGATAGCTATTTACAGAATCATGAAAGGCATAGAAATTACTGATAGAGAGAATCTGATAAAATGGGATGACAGAAATACAAGAGGACACGGAAAGAAAATAAAAAAAGACAGCTATAGAAGAGATTTGAAAAAGAACAGCTTTCCTCACAGAGCAATAGACAGTTGGAACAAGTTAGATGAGAAAGTGGTGTGTGCAAAAACAATACATGAATTTAAAAATAGTTTAGATAAAATGAGATATGAAGACGGGACTCCACGAGCATAGCTCCCCTTCCCGTAAAATACAACTAGGTAAATACAACTAGGTAAATACATATATATATATATATATATATATATATATATATATATATAGACATATATGGTAGACAGGAAGGCACTGTGGGAGGTATTGCAGATATATGGGGTAGGAGGAAAGCTTTTAAGAGAAGTTGAGTTTTTACAAGAGTAGTAGAGCTTGTGTTAGGATTAGAAATGGAGAGAGTGAGAGGTTTGAGGTAAAGGTGGGACTTTGTCAGGGATGTGTTATGTTGTCTTGGCTGCTCAATTTACACATGGGATGAGGTGGTGCAAAATGTAAATGCAAGGGTAGTGAGTAGGCGATTGGAGATGGTTAAAGAAAATGGAGAAAAGCCAGTTGTTTGACGGCACTGCGCTTGTAGCAGGATCAGAGGAGGGGTTGAGGAAGTTAAAGAGTTTGGGAAGGTGTGCAAAAGAGGGAAGATAAATGTGGGTAAAAGCAAGGTGATGAGATGTACAAGGGGAGAAGTGGCAGGAGATTAGAGGTGAGTATTAAGGGAGAGAGACTGGAAGAAGTGGATAGTTTTAGATACTTGGGTACAAATGTGGTGGGAAAGGGAGGAGTGAAGGTGGAGGTAGAGTGTAAATTGAGAGAAGTGAGTAAATGCCTTGGGGGATTAAAAAGTGTAATAAGAAATAGACATTTGGTAATGGATGCTAAGAGGAGATTGTATGAAGGAGTGATTGTTCTGACAGCACTGTATGAGGCAGAAACATGGAACATAAGAAAGTGAGGAGTTTGAATGTGTTTAAGATGAGGTGCCTGAGAAGTATGATAGGGGTTACTAGGCTGGATAGAGTGAGAAATGAGGAGGTGAGGAGGAGAACAGGGGTGGAAAGGGAGTTGGGAGATAGGGTTGATGAAAAAGTAATGGATGGTTTGGACACATGGAAAGAATGAGTGAAAAAGATTAGTAAAAGAGATGTAGAAGGAGTGAACATGTGGGGATGACCTCGGATGAGATGGATGGATGGGGTAAAAGGGCATTGGGAAAGAGGGGAATGTCTGTTGAGGAAGAATGGGAGAGGACAGAAGATAGGGGTGAATGGAGAATGGTTGTGTATAGATGATTAAGTGATGTATAAGGGGGAGTGGGTGGGGGGATGAGGGAGTATGTGTGAAAAATAAATTGACGTAGCCCAAAGGGATTCCTCCCCATCTCCTTTTATGTATGAGGGGACATAGGGAGGGGATCACCAATTTAATGAAGTGGCCTTGCTGTGGATATGCTGTCTTGCGACACTGCTTTTGACCCAAGGCAAAATTTGTATGTTACGGTAATATATTCAGGGTATCTTTGACCATTTTTATTACAATTATTTTGTCAGCCTTGTGGGCCACTTTTCCAGACTAGAATTGCTGCCCCAGAGCATATGCACCCCCTCCCCCCCATGTGAGGGTCCTGGCCACGACTACTCTTAAAGTATGATGAAGAATTTTCTGTATCGCTAAAGGAATCATATCTTCACTGTCAATTGAGATGGCTTGGGTTGGTTTTCATCATGACATCACCAATAGATGGCGCTGTATATTGTGTTTTAGAATGCAAATTAGCAGAAAAATATTTTTGATGTATATACATAATGCATTCAATATATATTTTTTTCAGGTAGGGTATGACTGTGTGAGTCGCCTACGATGGAAGTTGGAGGTCTCATGTATTGAGTTGAAATATTTCCCCCTAGTCTTGCTCCAACAGGGACATTGAATAATTTTTTTTTTTCAATTATTTCGGAAGACAGTAAACATAATAGGCAGTAGAGAATGGTGGAGATGGGAAGGGGGGGGGGGCATCACTGAAAACTTTGCCCAGGGGAGGCACTTTGGCATGTAAGGGCTCTGGTCATACATATATACATATACCAAATGCTTTTCCCCCCTTACATGGGAGGTAGCCACAAAACAAAGGCATAAAAACCATTCCTTCCCTTTCCATCCCTAATACACCCCACCCCTCCACCCTCCCTCTTATCTTGGTACCTTCTGGATGACGGGTCATACCTGCATCTTGTCGTGGCTCCCTAAATATATCTGACAACAGGCAAGATGTTTGGATAGACGGTATAGTTGGGTATTATTTAGAACCAAAATATCTCCCTGAATTTTTGGTATTGGTGCATCATTGGTGCTTACCTGTGTCCATGTTAATTTCACAATGATGTCTAGGCACTCAAAAAAGTAAGGGCTATATTTTTGCAGTGTGTCCCTAGACAATCCTGCATCACATTCCCACTACACCTCTTAAGGCCTCGTCACACTACGCATCAAAGAATGGAGAATTGACCCTGGTGGTCCCTGCAACACACTCAAATTAAAGCACGCAGGGCACTCGCGCCACTGTCCTCCCAGAAGGGGTGGATTGGCGATGTGAGGACATTATTTAACAAATAGAACTGTACAAGGATAACTTGTGCCTGTGGCAAGTGAAACACCACCTGTACAAAGACAGAAATGCTGGGGATGAATTGAGTGGCGTGCGTCATTCGCCCACGGCAATAAGTCACCTTTTGAACACAGGACGAGTAAAAGCCTCGTGCCTTTCACCCCTGCTCCAGGCAACCCTGACTCAAAAGACGCGTAGTGTGACGTGGCCATAAGCTCAGTAAACAATGATGTCTACAACATTATACAGATATGTTTTCATCTCAGCCCTAGTGTGCCAGTTAATATGGTTTCATGTCACAAACACCCCCCTATTGGAAGGATAGGACAGTGCCCCTCACAGAGGACTTTGTAGCATGGAATTTAATGAACTATGCCCTTGATGGTTGATCAACAATGGTAATGGCAAACACGTTATTAATTCACAGTGTTTATTTCGCTGCATCAATGTCACTAGCTCACACACACACACCTCTCAGGTCTCGCCTCTCAAGCTTCTCAATGCCTTCTCATGTATGTTGATGCGTGTCATCCTTTGACTGATGGCGTGCCTGAGAGTTGCTTTCACTCAATTTGTTTATAAATATTTCCTTGCACACAGAAAATAACATACACTTAAACTAATACATTAATATAATTTAATACATACATACATACATATACCAAGGCTTTTTCCCCCTTATAAGGGAGGTAGCCAAAAAGGAAAAGGCATAAAATCATTCCCATCCATTCCATCCCTGAATATAATTTAATGATAATAATAATTTATTTTCCATTCATTCAACTTTTGCATTTACAAAAATAAAAATTATAATTATGTAAACAGAAATGGCAATTATGCTTTCTTCTGGAAACTTTCATAACTCGTTACACGTACAAACGCACACAGAAATGGTATCTATGCAGTGCTAGTTAATTGTGTTAACTCGAAATTAGCAAAAATGAATGAAAACGACTCGAAAGCCAGTTGCGAATCAGAGCCATCTGGCGGCAATCCACTGAACCGCGATGTAAACAATCAACAAAACACGTGTTATGACAATGATTTCTTAGGGTTTGGTAAGTACGAAAGAAAGAACTTAAGTAGATTATTAGAGATAGAGAGAGAGATGAGCAAAAATAGGACTCGGTGGGAAAATGAAATCATGGACTTAAGAAAAGAGGTCATTGGTTTAATTGATTGTTTATCTAAGACTAACCATGAAATTTCTGACCTGAAAAAAGCTAACTTGGATCTTACAAACGAAATTAAAGAAATGAAAAGAGACATAAATGAACTGAAGAATGATAATGAAAAGAAGAAAACTAATGATAATAACAATAGCGAAAATCTAAAGCAGGAAGTGAACAACAAATTACAAGAATTGACACAAAAGATCGAAGAAAACTTAGGTGGGGACAGTATCCAGGTAATTAAGAAGTGGAAAGAAAATATTGAAAATAAAGAAATTGCTTTCAAAGAAATAGTCAAACAGCAAATGCAAGATAATGCAAAAGACACAATCATTCAAGTGATTAACGAAAAAGCAAATTGGGTCAGGGACACAGTAGATAGGAAGAAATGTATTGTGGTTTATGGGCTTAAAGAAAAACAAGGATTGGCGAGGTACATGAGAGAAAAAGAAGAAAAAGAGACAGCAGTAGAAATCCTTAATGAAATTCAGGGGGGAGATAGTGATTCAGGCACAGACTTAGAAGAGACTTACAGAATTGGTCGCTATACTAAGGATAGGAATCGACCTCTAAAGATAAAACTAAGGTCACAAGTGGTAGTAGAAGACATATTTGAAAAAGTAGGTAACTTGGCAAAGAGTGAAAAATACAATAAGATATGGATAAAAAGAGAAATGAGTACTGAGGAATTAGAAAAAGAAAGGGCGCTAAGAGAAGAAGCAAAGGAAAAAAACTTGAAAAGATCGGAGACAGAATGCAAAGAATTCCAGTGGAGAGTAATAGACTTGAGATTAAGGCAATGGCGCTTCAAAACGAACAAAACAAGGGAAGAAGAAACCAGGGAGAAGGAAGAAAATTAAAAGTGGCCTATACCAACATTGACGGACTAATTTCGGGACTGAACGAACTCAATGATTATCTGTTAGAAGCAAAACCAGACATAATGGGAATTGTAGAGACTAAACTAAGAGGTGAAATACCATCCACTGTTATCGGACAAGGTTTATACAACTACTTGATAAAAAACAGGGACAAGAAACAGGGAGGGGGAATCATGTTCTTGGCCAAGAAAGACCTAAAGGTGACAAAAATTGCAGAGGGCAAAGGTAATGCTGAATTGATCATGATAAAAGTCGAAGGCAAGAATATGAAAAGTAGAAAGTTTGTGGTGACTTATGTGCCTCCAAAAACAAGCGCTTGGAAAGAAATCGAACATACAAAAATGCTAGATGACACAAGAAAATCACTCAATGAGATACTAATGGGTAAGGGTAATCTGGTAGTTATGGGGGACTTCAATTGCAAAGAAATTTGTTGGGACAGCATGACAGTGCAAGGAGGAGATGACTCGTGGGGCAATGTACTGCTAGATATGACCATGGAGTACACAATGACCCAATGGGTCCGCGAAAACACAAGGTACAGAAATAATGAAGAGCCATCGAAACTAGATCTAATATTTACAACAGAGCCTGAAATAGTGCATAAAGTCCAGTATGAGACACCAATTGGAAAGAGTGACCATGTACTCATCGAAACTATACTAAAGGAAGAAATAGACATAGAGAGGAACGAAAAGCATAGGAAAGGAAGACTGAGGTACAACAAAACAGACTTTACAAAACTAAAGACATTCTTCCGGAATGCAAACTGGGAAATATTTTACAGGGAAGAAACAGCAGTGGAAGAGAAATGGAATATATTGATGGAAAACTACAATGAAGGGGTAAACAGGCATGTACCAAGACAAAAGCGAGAGAGAGAGTACATTAAATGTTGGTTCAACAAAAGATGCAGTGAGGCAAAAGACAGAAGGGACAAAGCTTGGAAAAAGTGGAGAAAAGACAAAAAACAAAGCAAATGGCAAATTTATGTTAACTATAGAAATGAGTATGTTAATGTGAGAAGAGAGGAGAAAAGGAACCATGAGAAGGATATTATAGACAAATGCAAAGAGCAACCCAAACTATTCTATCGGTATGTGAATGGTAAACTTAAAAACAAACAGGAATTGGTGAAACTATGCCAAGGAAACATAGAATACACAGAAGATTTAGAGATGGCCGAAGTCATGAACAATCACTTTAAATCTGTTTTCACCAGAGAGAAAATACCGAATTGTGACATAGACAAAAACAAGAAATCTCCCCTCATGAATGAGTTTACAGCATCACTAAAGGAAATATCAGAACATTTATCAAGGCTGGATGTCAGAAAATCACATGGCCCGGACGGTATTGCAAATTGGATTCTAAAAGAGTGCAAAGAAGAACTAACAGACAAAATACACATCTTAATAAACAGCTCACTCAAAGAAGGAAAGATACCCGAGGACTGGAAAAACGCTAACATTGTACCAATACACAAAGGAGGAAACAAAGAAGAACCCACCAACTATAGGCCAGTATCACTAACAAGCACCATTGCCAAAATTTGTGAGAAAATAATCAAGAATAGATGGGTAAAACATCTGGAAGACAATGACATATTAAACCCAAGACAATTCGGATTCAGACAAGGAAGATCATGCTCCACAAACTTAATATGCTTTTACTCAAGACTAATAGACATAGTGCAAGAAAGAAATGGATGGGCTGATTGTGCATTCCTAGACTTGCAAAAAGCCTTTGACAAAGTACCACACAGAAAACTACTAAAAAAACTGGAACACATAGGAGGAATACAGGGAAACCTACTAAAATGGATAGAGGACTTTCTGACTGGTAGAAAGATGAGAGTAGTGCTCAGAGAAAAATATTCAGACTGGAAAGAGGTGATCAGTGGAGTACCGCAAGGATCTGTGCTGGCACCAATAATGTTTGCTATCTATATGAATGACATGGATGAGGACGTGAACTGCTACATGAGCTTCTTTGCCGATGACGCCAAACTGCTAAGGAAAATAGAAACTGATGAGGACTGTGAAGCACTGCAAGCAGACCTAAATAGGGTATGGAACTGGAGTTAGAAATGGGAAGTGGACTTTAATACTAAGAAGTGTAGCATAATGGAGTTTGGAAAAAGCAAAAACAGAATATCAGGAAAATATACAATTGGAACCAAAGAAGTAAAGAAAGTAGGATCCGAAAAAGATTTGGGAGTAATTATCACGAACGACTTGTCCTATGATATACAGATTAACAAAATTGTCGGGGAGACTTACAACTTGCTAAGATCAATAAAAGTGGCGTTTACATACTTGGACGAAGACATGACGAAAAAAATATTGGTTACATTGATAAGGCCTAGATTAGAGTATGCAGCGACATTGTGGTCCCCCAGTACCAAAAAGAATATAAAGAAAATAGAAAGAATCCAAAGAGCAGCTACAAAAATGGCACCTGCACTTGCAAACCTATCATACGAAGAGAGATTGGCTAAACTGGAGTTACCGACACTGGAGCAAAGAAGAGAGAGAGGTGACCTATTGACCATCTACAGAATCATGAAAGGCACAGAGGTACTCGATAGTGAGAACTTACTTAACTGGGACAAAAGAAACACAAGAGGACATGGAAAGAAAATAAAAAAACATAGCTATAGAAGAGAACTGAAGAAAAACAGTTTTCCTCATAGAGTTTTGGACACTTGGAACAAACTGGACAATGGAATAGTATGCGCAAAAACCATTCATGAGTTTAAAAACAAACTAGACACTGCAAGATACAAAGGCGGGACAACACGAGCATAGCTCCCCTTCCCGCAAAATACAACTAGGTAAATACAACTAGGTAAATACACATCCAATTATGCATCACTTTTATTTCCTACATGTATACACAAGGCTTACAGAATTAATAATGACTAACACATACTACAAATGCTTGGCCTGCTATTTGTTGCTGACCCCAGCGATGTACAGTGGACTTTGACATCAAGATACATTTGGAATTTCAATTCAAAAATATAAATGGAATTTGCTATTAAAGATACATAAGGTATGGTGAACTAGAATTAACATGCATACATAAGGAACTGTATATATATAAACATATTATAATATTAAAAGTTTGGAAAGTACAGAAGTGGAGAACATTTTGGCAGCTATATAGGTAGAAGGTTCAAGAAGAATGACTGCTGCAAAGCTTATATGGGTGGGAGACAGGACATTGAATGGTGAAGGATGTCTGTGGGAGTCGGTGGGTCATTGTCACAGTCTACACCTTGGGAGAATAGTTTAACCCCTTCCATACGGTGCCGCACACGTAGGCGTCATGGACTTAGATCTCGGTGGCAGCAGCCAATGCCAGCCGTACGATGTGTCGTAATAATACTCGCATCATAAAATATAGTCACCGCTTATATCGATCGTTCTCTCTTCACCCGTGAATTTTGATAACCATAGAAAATGCGATTACAAAAGAATTAGAAAGAATGTCATTATGGAGGGGCGACTACAATAAATATAATCAAGACGCCGATATGGCAGCCTCGCGAATACACTCGCTCCCCATGACGCCTACGTGTGCGGCACCGTATGGAAGGGGTTAAGGGTGTCCAGGTGCATGATGGATTCTGTGTCTGAATGGAAATATTTTAATTTTACTTTGTAGGTTTGATTCTCATTTGTTATTAGTTGTGTGTCAATTTATTATTATTTACTATTTACCTGTTTGTTGTTTGACTATGCCTATGTGTTTGTGTTGTATTTGATACATTATTATAGTTGTTTTTATTTATTTATTTCTATTAGTTTTTTTTTTTTTTTCATCTGACCTAGATATGGACCAAAAGGTCTCCTGTCGGCATGCTCTGCCTTTGTAATCCTTTGTAGTTTCGAAGGTGAGGACACGGAAGGGACCAAAGAATTTTGGTGAAAGCTTGGAAGATGGAGAATGGTTCTGGGCATAGATGATGTCACCTATTGCAATGTTAGATTCTCTTTTTATTGTGAAAATGGGCCATCTCGTCTTTGGTGAGAGAAAGAGACTGAGTAATTCTCTTGAAGAGAGAGCTGAAATTTGAAAGTGAAACCTTTACAAAATCATCAAGGTTGTAAATTGGGCCTATATCTGAAGCAGAAGGTCATATGGGAGTCACTTGTCGGAAGCAAAGATGACAAAGTGAGGTGACTCTGATATGGATCTATTGATAACACTGTTGAGGCAAGACTGAATCATAGGAACATGGTGATCCCAGGAGAGATGAAGGTCGGAAGCGAGGTGTCGGAGAACATTGAGAATCTTTCTGTTTTGGCGTTCGACAAGGCCATTTGAACTGGGGTGGTATGCAACGATATTACATTTTGTTATCTGAAAGGATTTGCAAATTTTGGAAAGAATCTCATTGTTGAATTCTGTGCCATTGTCAGAGAGAAGAATTTTGGGAGTAGTGAAGGGGCAAATAACTTTGTCAATGAAGGTCCTTGCAATTGTCGTAGCAGTCTTGTCGGGAATAGGTTCAAGGATACAGAATCTGGAAAAATGGTCCATACACACAAACAGGTACTGATTTCCACTAGAAGTGAGTAGTAACTTGAGAAGGTCAATCACAACCATATCAAAGGGCTTGCTAGGGATTGGATATTTCAAAATGGGAACTTTGCTGTGAATATGACCTTAGGCTAGCACAAGAATGACAGGCGTCGATGTAGGCATGGATATCTTTTCTCATAGTAAGCAAGCAGTACTGAAGTCTGGCCTGTGTTAAGCATTTGTCTTTACCTGGATGTGCATGAAGTGGAGAATCATGTAAAAGGAACAGAACTTCAGGTACTAAGTCAGAAGGAACTACAAGTTGTTGTACAAGTCTGTTTGGTTCATGCTTGTTGGAAAGTGTGGTTTCGTGGTAAAGAACGTCATTGACGAGTCTGAAATGTTCCAAGGGGGTAGGGAAGTCTGTAAGATCTGATGTATCTCCTGACTTGAGAGAAAATATCACACATTTCCACATTGGTTCGGATTGTTGAGCTGCATGAATATGCGCATGAGTAAGAGTGACTTGCTGAGGGAGGGAATTGATAGCAGCAACATTCCTAGAAAGTGCGTCTACAACATTGTTTACTTATCGGTGCACATAAGAGAAGGTGGGATTGAATTCCTGAATGGTCAAGAACCAGCAAGCAAGTTTCCCGGACAAGTTCTTGCCTTTGAAAAGTTGAAGAAGTGCCTGGTGGTCTGTATGGACTGTGACAGGATAGCCTAGTATTATTTCCTTAAAATGTCTAAGAGCATATATGACTGCTAAAGCTTCAGTTTCCATGACAGAATAGTTACGTTCAGCTTTGTTAAGGAGTCTGCTGGCAAAGGCAATGGGGCGAAGGTGTGTGTCTTGTTCTTGCATAAGGACAGCACCAAGACCTTGGAAAGAGGCATCGGTGTAGAGAATGAAAGGTACGTTATAGTCAGGAAAAACTAAGACAGGAGCAGTAGTAAGGGCATTCTTTAAGTCTGCAAAAGCTTGTTCCTGGGCAGATGTCCAGTGGAAAGGAACATCTTTCTTTAGTAGTGAAGTAAGTGGAGCTGCAATTTTAGAATAATTGCGGATGTACCTTTGATAATATCCTGATAGTCCAAGAAAGGAGCGAAGGTGCTCAATGTCCGTGGGATGAGGGAAGTCAGCAACAGCTTTGACTTTATCAGGAGCAGTAAGAATGCCATTAGAAGTTAGGACATGACTGAGAAAACGAATTTCTTTCTTAAGAAAAGAGCATTTGCTCAACTCGAGTTTGAGGTTGGCATCAGCAAGACAAGAAATTACTTGTTGAAGGGTTTGAATGTGTTTGGGTATTGACTTAGAAGCAATTATGATGTCATCCAAATACATAAAGACATTATTGCCAAGTAAGCCATCAAGAACAGTATGTATAAGTCTCGTGAAGACAGAAGGAGCAGAGGTTAGGCCCATAGCTAAGCATTTGAATTGAAAATGACCAGAAGGGGTTGAGAAGGCTGTAAGGGGTCAGCTTTCAGGAGTAAGGGGAATTTGGAAATACCCTGACATTAGGTCTAAAGTTGAAAAGGCTACATTCTGACCAACAGAATGGAGGATTTCTTGCAATACAGGAATGGGTGTCCTTTTGGGAACAGTGATCTTGTTGAGTTCTCTAAAATCAACAACAGGACATGCGAGAAGAACGCATTTGCTTCGTACGGGTGGAAGCTTTGATCAATGGAGGTTCATTGGAAGGAGGGAGTGGAATCTGAAGAGAAGGTTCAGACGATGGCTGTACAGTGTCCTGGGAAGTGGGATCTTGAGGAGGCAGGGAGGAAGTACTATCCAATGGAGGTGCCTGAACTTGGGCAGTGGTGGGGAAGGAGGAGCAGTAATAGTTGGAACTGAAACAACTGGCATGCTGTGGATAGGGGAGGGAGATTGCGCAGAAGTGGCAACTGCAGGAAGTGGTGTAGTTGTAGTCGCCAATGGCAAGGTAGGAATGAAATGACGACCATAAGCAATATCATGATAATGGGGGTAGACGCTAATTCCATACTGATGCATAATGTATAGACCCAGAAGTACATCTGCAGGAAACTGTACATCAGCCACATAAAGGGGAATTTGAATATCTTGACTTTGAGGATGGAGACTGAGAGGATAATGGATCTTACCTAAAACTAGAAATGGAACACCATCTACATTAGTTGTAAGTCGGGGGTTCCAAGAATGTTACACGCTTATAGGAAAAGCAGAGTTTGCGGAAGGTGGAAGAAGAAATAATATTTACAGGGGATCCAGTATCTATGAAGAGAGATATAGGGATGTTATATACAGTAGCAGGAATGGAAAGAGCATGTGACCATTTGTTAAGAGTTAGAAAGAGTACAAATGGGAAGGGACATTGGGGTGGGTGGTTTATGCATACTAAGAGGGGGTGTCCTGAAAGAAAACAGAAGCAGATAGTCAGTGAGGAGAAGGGGAACTCTGACGGGAAGAGAAGGTCTAATGAGAATGGGAGGAGTTCAAAACACGGCAGTCAGCAGCTGTGTGATAACAAGTGCCATGAATGGGACATTGCTTATTGGGAGGAGTAGCAAGACGAATAGCACAATGGTTGGCATAGTGTCCTGGTTTCTGACAAAAGTAGCAGATGACACTGGGATGGGAGAATGATCTATGTCTAGGACGGGAGGTGGATCTGGTACGAGAAGTGTATTTATGACAAGAGAAAGATCTGGAATCATGGGCAACAGGTATTGTAGGTTTGGGGATAGAGACTGGCTGGGCATCAATGTCATTCAGTGTCTTTGGTGAATCATGAACCTGATGAGCGAAATTCGTTAAGGTCATACCTGGAGTGAATTGGACAGATTGAGCTTTGGTTAAGGTGTCTGGATGGAGAAGAGAAAGAAATCGAAAGTATGAAATGAGGGAAGCAACATTGTTAAGGGAGATTTTTTTGTCAGCATCAACCCAGGTTGAAGATGCGAGAGTTGATTTGAGTTCGGCCTTAAGGTCAGATGCAAGTTTTGCTGCTTTTTCTTTTCTCACATAAGGGGGGGAGTTGAGTTGGAGAGCAAGGTTATAAAGAGAAGTGAGAGAACCAAGGGTATTGTGTTGTCCAAAGGTACGTTTGGATAGTTCAACATATTTAGCATAATCATTGCAGTCTGTGAATGCATTGGATTGAAGTAGGTCACCAGCATTAGAAGTACGATCAACAAAGATGTGGTGAAAAGCAATTTTCTCCTGATCTGTAGAGCTTTTCCTACGGTTAATAGCTGCTTCGACATTTGCCAGAAATGTGTGGTTGCGTATGGTATCGCCCATGAACTTTGGGGCGTTTACAGTTTCATGGACGATAGTCATTTGTTGTGGAATGGGAGTTTGGGTGGATGAAGAAGCCATGTTGGTAGGACTCAAAGGTGGTGTTTGGGACACTGGAGATGAAGGGAGTGGAGGTAGTGACTCTGGGGATGGAAGGATTGGAGGTAGGAACTCTGGGGAGGGAGGGTAAATGGGACTATGAAAAGGATAGCGAGGAAATTCTGTCATATGCGAAGTTGTATACTGCCAAAGAGTTTTCCACTTACCTTAGAAATGGTAGAAGTCTTGAGCCATAGGTAGAAGAATGCAGGTAAGAGAAGGGAAGAATGTATTGAATGGAAGAATTCCTGGCTGTAAACAGTGGAAGAAATTAGTAAAGATTCAGAGAGGAGATACAATATAACATGGAATATTATTATATAATGAGGTAATAAACTATACAAGAAATGCAGTTAAGTAATATAAAATATGTAATTAAATAAACAAAACAAAAAAAACACTATCACTGTTAATGTTATGTAAAAAACAATGTACGTAATATGTATCACACGAGTATGAAATTAATAGTTCACAGCCCAGAACGTCACTCATGAACCGAATGTCTTTTAGCGTAGTTGGCGGTGCATGCGGGTGAGCGGGAAGAGGACTCCGGATGCTTGCTGCTGCGCGGTGACAAAGCGGTGATGGTTGGGGTAAGAGGAGGGAAGAGCGGACGAGAGTTTACGCTGCGTAAGATACGGAAGCTGGTGAGCACACTGAGCAGGCAGTCCACGGAGGTGGTGGAAGAGGTGGAAGCGACTGGACTCGAAGTACGCATATGTGGGGGTTGTGAGCTGACCCAATGCGTTTGATTGACACTTCCTTTTATTGTGGTAACGAAGGAGGGCGAGGTGGAGGGAGGGCTAGTAGAGACAAGAAATAGCTTCGATGCGTCTTTACATTCGACTCCTAATGAACATGGTTGTGAAGGCGGTGACCATAAAGAAAATCTCGTATGCCGTCTTCTAGAGGCGGAGATTTTCTTGGAGTTGCAATTGAATAGTGGTCACATAGACCGGTATATGCCGTAAGTACAAGGCAGTTTAACGGCGTCAGAAGCTTGAAATAGTTGAACCACGAAACACTGAACAGACGTTGCCGTTGGTTACGGCGGGTGGGAGGAAAATGCATTTGTCTAATGCTCGGAGTTCGTATCCCTCCGTTTTTGTCACAATTTGTTGGTTGATCAACAATGGTAATGGTAAACACGTTGTTAATTCAGTGTTGATTTCACAGCACCAATGTCACTAGCTTACACACACACCTCTCAGGTCTCGCCTCTCAAGCTTCTCAATGCCTTCTTTTGCGTGTTAACGCGGCTCACCCTGACTGATGGCGTGCCTGAGAGTTGCTTTCGCTCAATTTGTTTATAAATATTTCCTCACACACAGAAAATAACATACACTCAAACTAATGCAATAATGATAATAGTAATAATAATAATAAGTATAATGGTAACGATAATAGTAATAATAATAATGCTTACAACAATAATAATCTATTTTCCATTCATTCAACTTTTGCATTTACAAAAATAAAGATTATAATTATATATATAGAAATGGCAATTATGCTTCTGGAAACTTCCATAACTCGTTACACGTACAAACGCACACACACATTCAATTACGCATCACTTTTATTTCCTACATGTATACAATGCTAACAGAATTATTAATGACTAGCATATACTACAATCTTGGTTCAACTTCGCCGGTGAGATGGGTTCGAACCGCCATCCCCTCGACTATCACCGCAAAGAACGACGCCATAACCCGCTCAGCCAGCGAGCTTTCATGGTGATGAGGTCAAATATGGTGATTTCTTACTACTGGATAAAACTAATTCCAATCCTTTCCAGCAAATGGTCTTTCTTACACTGCACGCCCTATTATCTGCCATGTTTGTTCTATTTTCAGTTTTGTAATATTTGTGCAATTTCTTTGTCATTCTCTTATTGTTTCTACTGTTTTTCTCTATCTAAACTCGTTTATCTGAAAAATATAATGAAACTTTCCAAAAACAATATATTCTATAATTTGTTTCGCATATTGCTTTAAAGAATGTCATTTAATATTGTAAGAAAATCTGTCCCCATTATTTAGCTCTACGTGCTTGTTATGTAGTTATCATAAGCTTTCTTCCTGATTCTGCTCTTCTATCTGATTTTTATGTGCTATACACTATTACTCTCTGCCTCTTTTCTTCCCAATCGTGTATTTTCCTCAGTAGTTCTTTATTTTCACAATTCCTCAGTTTGAAATAAAATAGCCTGAGGCACTCGACACAATTATAATTTATCAAACACAATGACGATGCATGAAGAATGAACATAATCTCTGGCGTCACTTCGAAGCAGATGGCGCTACGGGTAGGTTTTACGAGAATGACTGAAGCAGACGACGTAATTTCAAATTGTTATAAATTAAGGAAAAACGAAAGAGTTTTGTGCTGTTTAGCTATTATTGACTTCGGTAAGTACTAAAAATACATTTCTGTAAAATTAGACGCCTTTAATTTTCATTGTGGTTACATTTTAGGTTCCACGTCTCTGCCCCATACATTGCCGTCGACACAATCACCCCTTCATACAATCTCTCTGCATCCACTCACAAATGCCTATTTCTCATGACATTTTTTAATCCTTCAAAGCATTGACTTGCTTCTGTCATTCTACAATTTACCTCCACCTCACCTCCCTTTCCTGTCACATGTGATCCCAAATACCTAAAGCTGTCCACTTTCTCCAGCCTCTTTCCTTAAGACTTACTTTCAACTCACTGCCATCCTCTACCCTTGTACATCTCACCACCTTACTTTAACTCACATTTACACTCAACTTTCCCCTGTCGCATGCCTTTCCAAACTCTGTCACTAACTCTCTGCATGAAGGAGTGATTGTGCAAACAGCGCTGTATGGGGCAGAAACATGGAACATAAGAGAGAAAGAGTTTGAATGTGTTTGAGATGAGGTGTCTGAGAAGTATGATGGGGGTTACTAGGCAAGATAGAGTGAGAAATGAGGAGGTGAGGAGGAGAACTGGGGTGGAAAGGGAGTTGGGAGATAGGGTTGATGAAAGAGTATTAGGATGGTTTGGACACATGGAAAGAATGAGTGAAGAAAAACTAGTAAAAGAGGTATGAAAGGCAGATGTGGAGGAAGTGAACATGAAGGGACGTCCAAGGATGAGGTGGATGGATGGGGTGAAGGGGGCTTTGGGGAAGAGGGGAATGTCCGTTGAGGAAGGACGGGAGAGGACAGAAGACAGGGATGAATGGAGAATGGTTGTATATGGATGATGTTGGGATGCATGAGGTGGAATGGGCGGGGGGATGGGGACTGAGGTAGTATGTGTGAGCAAAATTTTGACGCAGCCCGAAGGGATTTCTCCCCCTCTTCTCCTTTTATGCATGGGGGGACGGAGAGAGGGGGGGGGGTCGCCGATTTAATGAAGCGGCCTTGCTGTGGATGTACTGTGTCATGCGACACTGCTTCTGACCCTGGGTAGTGGACAAGGTGCAGGGAAGACCCGTCATCCAGGAGGTGCTAAGATAAGAGGGAGGGTGGAGGGGTGTGGAGTGTATTCAGGGATGAAATGGGTGGGAATGATTTTATGCCTTTTCCTTTTTGACTATCTCCCTTGTAAGAGTTAAAAAGCCTTGGTATATGTATATATATATGTATATATATATCGTGAGATCATGACAGGTGTATGAATGGTAAGTATGGAAAGACACGTCTCTTGTTCCTAATCGTGTCTTTCCATTCTTACCATTCATATATATATATATACACATTATATATATATATATATATATATATATATATATATATATATATATATATATATCAATGACTACTATTACACAGGACGTGCGGACCCAGATCCCTGGGTCCGCTAGCGGAGGCCATTACTTTCTTTGTAACCTAACATTCTATATTGGACAAATATATCAAAACTAGAAACCTAACATTGTATATAGGACAAATATATCAACTATTGACTTATTCAATGCCGTATAAGTTAATATAAACTTTTATAGTCAAATAAGAAACTATTTTTAAGGCACTGTTATGCTTTGAAATGCCAATTTTAGCCGGACTTAACAGGTATTATTGTATGAGGTTAGTGGACACCAGGGTTGGCGATTTTTATTTTAATATAAAACGATTTTTTTTTATTTAAATCAGATTTGTTTGATTTAAATATATTTTTTGTAGATTTTAAATATTGTGGGATTGCTATCTGATATGCGATCTGATTGCTAAAGGACATTTTTAGCATATCAATATAAGGAGCAGTGTTATATAGACTTGCCACATGTATGCAAGGAACGGTATAAGCCTACATGTGTATATATCACTGTGCAGCCCACAACAAGTTTCAACAAGATTCTTGTTGAATCCTGTTGATGGTAAGGAACTTCTGACTGAATCAGTTGCTGTTTTGGAATTAACGAGGAAGGATGTCTTCTGGACCTGGCAGAGTGGTTACTTCAGGCAGAAAAAAATGATCCTGTCTGGAATTATTTTGAAAAACTGCCAACAACTTCTGGACAAGGGTACCGAGCTAAATGCAAAGACTGCAGCCAGGAACTACAGGGTATTGTGTCAAGATTAAAATCTCACAGTGATAAATGCCAAGGTAAGCCACAGCATACAGAAGAAGAAATTGATGACCCAGGTAAATAATTTTACTTATATTGTGTGCATTTCTCCCTTTTCATACGCAACTATATAAATTTGGTGAAAAATGGAGAGCATGTGCAATAAAAATATGAAGGCCTAAAGAGATGATATTTCAACTTCAATACTTCTAAAGTTGGGTAATGACTATATCACTATGATATACTGTATCCACTCAACTTTGGGAGCTAGATGATTGTTATTCATTTCATTCAACATTGTGTAATATATTTCATAGGATCCATTGGAATTCAGCTCACATGGGATTCAGCCCAAAGGTATTTAGCCTAACCTAACCCAACTAACCCGTTATATCTAGTGAATTTAAAAGTGGACTGAATCCCGTGAGGGCTGAATTCCAAGCCCACCTATATCATATCCTGTTAATTATTTCCAAATAGTTTAGTGCCTTGTGTGAATATGATCATTATCTAAAAAAAATAAATACTGTACTCAAAAGTACCCTTAATCACACTGTATTCATTCATTTATTTGTTAATTTATAAATTATGCAATATACTCAAATTTTCTGTTTCCATTTCAGGATCTGTATCAACAGCTTGAATACCTTCATCATCGGCTCCACTTGAATTATCTGCAAATCTGACTCCACCATTAAAAAGGTCACTATCAGACTCCTCCACAGGCACCACTTCTGCTAAATCATTTTCATCTAAAAGAAAATCATCAACATCTCTGGACAGATTTATCATAATAACTTCAGCCTCTCAAAAGGAAAATCTCGACAAAGAAGTTGCAAGAATTATATTTGCTACAAATTCACCATTTCGTCTTGTTCAGCATCCTCAGTTTCTCAAGATGGTTCAGAACCTGAGGCCAGGTTATATTTCTTCATTCAGAAAATATATTGCTGATGAGTACTTGGATCTTGTGTATGAAAAGGAATATAAAAAGTGTGCAGATGACCTGAATAATGAAACTATGTCTTTCAATTGATGGGTGGTCAAACATCCATAATGAGCCCATAATATGTGTCACTCTAACAACATCCACTGGTCAGACTTATTTAGTTGACACAATAGACACATCAAGGAAACCTCACACTGCTGAATATCTTCTACAACATGTACAAAACTCGATCAAGAAGGCTGAACAAGATTTTATTTGTCACATTGGAAGTGTTGTGACAGACAATGCAGCAAATGTCACCAAAAGGAGAAAACTCTTGGAGGAATCGAGTGAACCTGAGTATACTGTCCTCACGGCTTATACCGTTCCTTGTATACTTGTGGCCAGTCTATATAACACTGCTCCTTATATTGATATGTTAAAAATGTCCTTTAGCAATCAGATCGCATATCTGATAGCAATCCCACAATATTTAAAATCTGAAAATAAATAAAGAAATAAACATTTTTTTTATATTTCTTAAAAAGATAAAAAAAAAAAAAAAAAAAAAGATCGCCAACCCTGGTGTCCACTAAACTCGTACAATAATACCTGTTAAGTCCGGCTAAAATTGGCATTTCAAAGCATAACAGTGCCTTAAACATAGTTTCATATTTGACTATAAAAGTTTATATTAACTTATACTGCATTGAATGAGTCAATAGTTGATATATTTGTCCTATATACAATGTTAGGTTCCTAGTTTTGATATATTTGTCCAATATAAAATGTTAGGTTACAAAGAAAGTAATGGCCTCCGCTAGCGGACCTAGGGATCTGGGTGCGCACGTCCTGTGTAATAATAGTCCTTGATATATATATATATATATACATATATATATATATATATATATATTATATATATATATACAGTATGTATATATATATATACACACACATACATTTTATCAACCACAATACACTTCAATTCTAAGCCATCAAAGGCAGACATGCAGAAATTGATATATATATATATATACATATATATATATACAATATATATATATATATATATATATATATATATATATATATACATATATACATATGTGTGTGTACGTATATATATATATATATATATATATATATATATATTCTTTAACTTCGTTTTGGGAATATAAATAAATTGAACCATATAACTGTAATTAGAGCTGTTTTAAGTATACGAGCCGCCAGGGTTATTTGAAAAATTCCCGCTTCTTTAGCGCATGCGCCTTGAAGCACTTCGAGCGACCACAAGCCAACACTACTTTTAACTAGTTTACAACAATGTGCAGTTGCACATTTCAGATTAATCCATTAGTTTTATGCCAACACTACAGTTTTTCATAATTTGCCTCAATGAATGACAATTATTGTCGTGGTGGAGAAAGGCCGTATGATTTGAAACCGCTTTACTATTAAAAAAATCATCGCATAGATAAAGTGGCTAAAATTACTGAATAGTTAAGATACGAACACATCTTACAGGTTTTCTCTCTCGATGTTACTACTGCGTTCCTTCAACCCGTCAAGGTAGGTAGTGATAAATCTAAGCTGTAAAACAGTTCTGACCTCAAGGATGTTTAGAATAGTGAAATGCCAGTATGTATAGTGATAAGTAAATATGATAGTGTTAGATGACAGTTTGTCAGAAATTCGTAAGATTGTCATGAATTTCTGAATGTGAAATATGATGACACCATAAATCTATATGGTATTTCCTAAAGACAAATGACGAATGATTAGAAGAACTGGTGACATTGTCACGTTTTCATCTTGAGGCTGGTACTGTACCTTGGCAACAGGCCATAGGCAGTAGTGGGATTCAACCGGTTCGTCTCACGGAATTTTACTAGTTCGGCGAACCGGCTAACTGGCAAACTGGCTAGTCGCTGTCAGTCATTGTCACTGGTCTCCTGTATCCGGTAAGTACCTGAAAGGTACGTTTCGTTAGTGATTTAGTGCATAGTTTATTTACATAAGTGGGGACTAGGTTTGTTACCATGATAAAAAGTAAAGCAATAACTTATTAAAACGTACGAATTAATTTCCTGGAATATTTACGATTTCTAGCAAATGACTGAATTACAAATTTTGCCAGATGAAGGCGTAATATTTCAAGGAAATTACACTGGCAGCTAGGTTCAAAATATGGCCTTTTTTATTTTAATTAATACTCTATATCTAATGGCTTTTTTGCTAATTTGGCGAACGACTACCATCTATACTAGTGACTAGTCACTCATTGTCACGGTAGTGCATATCTAGTGGTACATAGATACAGTGGCGGCGCCAGGGGGGGGGGCTTGGGGGGCCCTTTAGTTCCCCCAAAAAAGTGGCCAGCCCCCCCCCAACTGAAATGAGCCCCCCCCCCAACTGAAATGAGCAAATTGAACAATTAAAACACGCATTGAAATAATTTCATTAAGTGGAATCATTAATTGCCAGGGCTAAAGATTTGTCAGCCATCAGTGCTAGCCCTACCATTAACCCCCTCCCCTTCTGAAATGAGGATAATATATGTGTATTATCATATTACTATTAGCCCCCCCAAAAAAATTTGCTCAGCCCCCCCTTAGCCTCCCCAACTAAAAATTCCTGGCGCCGCCGCTGCATAGATATATCTTCATATTATCAAGTTTATCATTACCTCTATATCATTATACGATGTTTAACAATTTCTTACATATTTTATTAGGGAAATAGCTATGATTGATAATTTTATTTGTTAGAATCCAGGATCAACATGTGGACATAAATACTTCAAATTAGACATATAAAAGTATATATATATATATATAGAACCGGATGACAAAATATTTGAATCCCACCACTGGCCATAGGCATATAGATAAAATTGAAATATAAAATAAAAGGTATTAACACACTGACAGTCTGTTACACAGATTATTTTAATAAAATAATGTATTGAATGATGTATATCACTGAATACTGGGCTCCATTGTCAGCTGAAAGATTAAATTGCGGCTTGGGGAAAGGGACACGCAAAATCTTGCATAGGGTACCCGTACGGCAGTATAATTTGACTCACGTCTGATGTCAACTATCTTGTCGTCAAATTATGAGTAGGCCTACAGAATTTAAGTCTGGATATGGCTGAATTTGTCAAGCAAGATTTGGTAGTTAGGTTATAAAGAAGATGGAAGTCTTGCGCAGCTAACGAATGTCACCTGCGAAACTTTCACCTTGTGAAGAAGAGGCCTACTTGGTGAAGTGGTCGAACGCATTCCAACCACCATTAGGAAAGTCCGGGTTCGCTATCCTTGTGACTGATAATTATTACCCTTCGGGTTGAAAGCTCAGATATTTCATATCAAGACCGTTATTTACATATATATATATATATATATATATATATATATATATATATATATATATATATATATATATATATATATATATATATATATACATATATATATATATATATATATATATCAAGACCGTATTTTCCATATATTCACACTGATTGATGATACTCATATTCGCATGGCCGGTTTTAGCTATTTTGGCGACCTCTCCTTCCCCAACACATGTACATCATGCATGCATACGCACACGCATAAAAAAAAACACACACACACACACACACCACCATGCCATAAGGTCCACCGCATTCTGTAATTACCCCATTACTACTGACTCATCACCAAACTAATGTCACCTCATTGCAGAATTTTTTTAATCAATCAATTAATATACTTTCGTCTTTTTTCGCCATTTTCTAGTTGGTGAAGCCCACGGCGACCGCCTATATGGCTTATTCCAAAAACCGGCTATGCGTATTAGCGTAATCAAACAAATCCATTTTGAGTTTTTTTTTTTTTTTTCCTGAGAAGGATGTGAAATCATCCTGTCAGAGCTTTGTATGCTGACAACGCCTCTCCAAGTATTGTGCCTACGTGGTTTGCTTGTGCGGCGGTATAGGAGCATCTTAGTATTATATCGTTTTGACCTTCCGTTGCATTGAGGGTGACCGAGATATGAAGACTTATCTGTAAATGGTTCAGGAGTGCACGGTTGCCAAGCTCACCAAAATGCTACTCCTCCTCCCCTTCCCACCCTACTTCTACACCTCCCCCTCCCACCTTACTCCTACTCCTCCTCCTCCCACCCTACTATAAACTTTCTTCCCCTCTCCCACCCTACTCTACCTCCTCTCCTTCCCCTCCCACCCTACTCTTCTTCCTCTCCCACGCTACTCCTACTCATCCTCATCCCTCTCACCCTACTCTTCCTCCACTCCCACTCAAATCATGACCCCCGCTCTAATAGGACACCAGGAAAAATGTCGATGCCTGGGAAGACAGACGCAATAGGTTTTCAGGCCGCTGATCTAGCTAGAATAGAATGTACGGAGCTGGGTACTGCACGTGGTCCAGAAACCAAGGTGGATATGCCAACTTAAGAAGTTGGCATATCCACCATGGTTTCTGGACCAAGCCCTCAGTAAGGATAGGGCCAACCATTTTAAAACTTCCGTCCCCTCAAGTTATCACCGCTCCTTTAAAGATATCCTAAAAACTCCATACAGTAAAACCATCAGTTCTTCTACCAAATTGTTTCCTCATGAGCGTCTCACTATTGCCTATCGCTATCCTAACACCGTGCGTAAGCAAATTGTGAACGTTCAACAAAAACCGAAGGGAGTAGAGTCACCTGGTGTTTATTGCTTGCCCTGCCAAGATTGTGATTTGGTTTATTGGGTCAAACCGGGAGAGACTTGAACACTAGATTGGCAGAACATAAAAGGTCAATTAGGTATGGGCAAGAAAATTCGGCTGTATTTCTTCATGTCAAAAATAAGAATCATTCTTTCGACTGGGGTAAGGCCAGATTAGTGTTGAAGTTCCACTGTGGTTTCAGGAGAAAAATAGTTGAATCAGCATTAATTGAGGAATGCCCCAATATTAATATATCTAAAGGGCAGTGGATTCCTGACATCATTTCACGCGCGGCAGTCAGTAGGATGGTAGGGAGCTTACAACCCCCCCCCTCACCTCACCCTCCTCCGCCACCCCATTTTACCCCGCGCCTGAGTAATGCCATCTGTCCACATTCCTTCTCTTTTCTGTAGCTTATAAGTCTCCTTTGTCCTCTGGCTTGTGTACTTTCCTGAAGAGGGCTACAGTTGATAGCCGAAATATAGGAATGTCCTTTATTCGAAGTTTATTTTCTCCGACTGTGGGTTTCCTGTGTGTCACTTACAAAAGTGCCACTACATTTCTGTAAAATATATATATATATATATATATATACATATATATATATATATATATATATATATATACATATATATATTCCTTGTCGTCATGAGACTACATTTGCCTTTATCGTACTATCTTGTACTTGGTCCACCGGTAATTAAGCAAAGGAGTTGGATGACAGCTTTACTGATTAGACTTTTTTCCATTGATCAGATTGGGTAGTATCCATGTATAAATCTGATAATAAAAAACATACTATATGTATTGCACAATTATTTTCCCAAACATGACAATGAATATATTATAACTTGTTCGGATAGGCTTACTCAACAACATAATTGAATATCAAATGGTATTTTGATTCTAACGTTTGGGTTACGTATGTGAGGCGCCATATTGCACCTGAGCGTTTGAAATTAGTCTGCCCTTTTCATCTCACTCGTGAGAGTGATCCCAGCGTTTGAATTTTGCCTATAGCAGGATTCCGGGAAACATAGTTCCTTCTGTCCTCAGACCAGCCGCATCCCTCAGGATGGTTCTGAATTATTGGTCGGCACTGGATTTTTCACTCCCGCCATATCCTGGTTCACCATCTCAGTTGATGGACTAAACCAAATGTGGGGCAGTATTTTGTGGCAAAGGTTTCGGGTGCTGCTCCTAGGGTAGAGGATGCAATGCTCTCACTACTTTCTGGTTTATCGTATTTTTTTCCTTCGTTGTTGAGACCGTTCTTTCTTCAGAACACTTCGTTCTTAGTTGGGCAAATCATGTCTCCTGGTTAATGTGGTTCACCAGCGCGTTGGAAAGATGATGGTTTATTACGTCCGACCTATGCTCTTGAAGTCATTCCAACATGTCTCATCTACCACTTGATGCAGCCCGTTATTTCTTGGGCCATTTCCTGATTAATTGCCTTCCCCGTGCCGCTTTACTACTGTGAGGTTTGAATGAGATAAGCAACACAACTAGCACTAACGATAGTATAAGACACATGGTCCTACTATAGTGTGAGGTCTACCGCCATATGTCGCCTCCCAGGTGCAGCCTGAGGTCTATTGTATGACCCGCGTTCCACCGGGACGCTCCCCGCACCTGTCCATAAACATGTGACCTGCCCAAATACATAAAAAATACCTAACCTATCTATGTCATTCCTAGGATATGCACAAGTTATGTGTTTATCGCTAAAATAAATGTGTGGAAATGTACGATATCCATGAGGAATGGATAATGCAGCGGTAGACCTCACACTATAGTACTAACGGGAGGTAGATCTCACGCTATAGTGTGGTAGACCTCACGCTATAGTAGCACCAGGCACATTTACATACCACCTGTAAGATGTGTAGCTGTATTATATTCATTGTTTAACAATAGCCCTCTTTTATACGCTACTGTCTTTTCATTTTCTTACAGACATTCTTCCCCTCCCACAAAAAACGATCCCGCGCAAGCGGGTGGTCTTTCCTAAGAATCCAGAATCCAGTATAACTTACTAGTGTAATGAGCGAGATTGTATGGATTTATTGATGTTTAAATGTTCGCGCTTGTCTCTTCAAACGTCATGATTTTTCTTAATTTGGTTTATCGTTTATCTCATAGTTTATTGAGGTTTTTGTTTTGGTAAGACGCATGCGCTACTGTGTTCATGACTCAGTATCATTTGTGTCTGGTGATGCCCGGGGTACACTGTATACTGAAAAATATTATAATAAAGGAAGATGTTTTGAATATGTAAACACTGATGAAACACGGTATTAAACACTTGGTTCGGTTCAGATAAATCAACCAAATTCAGTAAGTTCTTTCCCCCAAATGATCTGATTGATACCCACGCCCAAGTTTTCGCTACCCATTGCGCGCCACTGATTTGTGTAAATTATAAACAATCGGATTTGTGTCATCATCCCCTTAGATCCCAAACTGCAAGGTTTCAAATTGGCCACTTTTGGAATGACAAACAAACATTCAAAATTATCATGTGGCGGGAAAAATAAAAAATGAGGGACGTCAAGTGATTTTATTTAAGGAAAATTGTTTTGATATCCTGGCTCAAGTTCCAATTAACATAGGCGCTCGTGACGCTGTTGCATGAACGCACTGTTGCCACTTTGTGGGATTTTCCCACAGATCTGTGGGACAAATGATCTGACGTGGGACTGTTTGTGGGGAGACCAATTTTGTTCTTAATTTGTGGAATTTTTTGTGGGAATCCATACAGTTTGTGGGAAATTCTATGGAATCAACAATTTGTCAGACAAATAACTAAGATTCTCCATAAATAAGAGAATTTTAAGAAGTATTGTTGGAATACATAACTAGGTTGTGTTGAATCAGTCAGTTTTAAATACTGGAACTAATTCTGTGGTACATAATATGGGTAAGCTGGGAATAGGGTGGATCATAGTTTGGTCCGTTTCATAACTCACGCGTCCTGGACGCGTCCATCTGACTCCATCACTCGTTTAGTCGGCACTCGGAAGGGATTGGGTAGGGGGGAGGAGGAGGACTACTTCATAATAATGAAGACAGCCCAAGCGAAAACGTTTTCTCTTCCCTCCCTGCGATAGGTCGAAAGCGTCATACGTTCAAGTACGGTCGACCCCCCCCCCCCCCGCGATAGGTCGGAAACGTCATACGTTCAAATACGGTCGACACTCACCGCGATATGTCGAAAGCGTAATACGTTCGAGCACGGTCTGGCCAGTAGAAACTCTCGACTCCTTTGTCAACAGGCTCAAGTTGGAGTCTTGGAACGTTTTGGAAGTCTCGCCAGAGGCTTACTTCACTCTACAGTTTCAGTTCTACAGTAAGCTCTGTTGCTCAGCTGCTGTTAGTCATACCGGTCTGCAAGACGGCCGGTGCTTGTAGGACCTACTTTATTTGCTAGTGATAGTCAAGATGACTGACAAAAGTACAAGGAAATACAGTCAGAGGTACCGTCCATCATGGGAAAATGATCAACGTTTTAAAGGTAAAGACAAAAATTTCGAATCTGTTAAGTTACCTTGTTAAAAATAGATGAAGAGCATATACAAATAGATACATGTATGCTTTCCTTATATCCATTAATTGATTACCGCTGGATAATTTTACTTTACCAAGGTGTGGTGTACGCTAGGCTAGATCTACGTTTTCTCAGTGCTTATGTAGTCGTAATATAAATTACTGCAGGATGAAATGGTATAACTATTGTATATTTATCAGAGAACTTTGACTTCTTGGTTTTAGGTTGGCTGCAGTCAGTCCCAGGTGATGCAAGCAAAGCACGATGCAAAGTTTACGGAAATTCCTTTCAAGCGCACATGAAATCCGTGATTGGTCACTCTCTTAGCAAGAAACACGTGGGTAACACTAAATCCTCTACAAGCAAGAGCCAGAGGTCCATCAAAGATGCTATGCGTCCCATAGAGAGAGATCCAGTCAAAATTGCTGAGCTTAGAATAGCAGTTTATATAGCTGAACATGCCTCAGCTTTATCAGTGGATCATTTGGGTGAACTTTTGCCTAAGTTGGATATGAAATCACGCACATTACAAGATTTCAGAATGTATCATACTAAATGTGCACGTCTTCAGAAATATGTCATTGCTCCATCTTTTGCTGTTAAATTAAGAAATGAAATTGGAGACCAATTTTTTAGCTTGGTGGTTGATGAGAGCACCAACGAAGCAAATATATCTTGCCTTGCCCTTTGCATTTGTTTTTACAGTACAAGTAAAAAGTCTGTAGTGGACACTTTCTATCGTCTACTACCAATAGAAAATGCTACAGCTGATACTCTCTATCAAACTGTTAAAAGATGCTTGGCTGAGGACGGCCTAGATGTGAAAAAAAAATGATAGGCCTAGGGACTGATGGAGCCAGTTCGATGATCGGTCGAACTCATTCACTCTCAACACTTTTAACAGTTGATAATCCCGAATTAACCCTGTTTAGGTGTGTGTGCCACTCCCTTCACCTTGCTGCCAGTAAGGATTCTGAATGCCTTCCTATAATTGTTGATTTTGTAGTTAGAGAAACTCATTATTGGTTTTCTACTAGTCCTGAGAGGACTAATGAGTATCAGGCTATATACAGAGTGTTAGAAAACAGTGTACCTAAGAAGGTGCCGGGACTGGCAGGCACACGCTGGTTGGCAAGGTTAGAAGCAGTTAGTATAATTGTCGATCAGTGGAAGGCTCTAAAGTTTCATTTTGACCTGAGTGCTTCCAAAGAACGTTGTTACACAGCGAAAACCCTGTCTGATGCATACAGAGATTACCAGAATAAATTGTATTTGTTGTTTGTCAGAAAAACTCTGAAAGAAATAGTTAGTGTTAATAAGATTTTCCAGTCACAAACTGCAGATGTCACAAAATTAACACAGGATCTCATTGCAATGTATCGTAATCTAATGAACATTGTAGTAAATGGAAAGCACTTGTCAAAATGTTCTGATGAAAACCTACCCAAAATTAAATTTCTGGATCATGTTGTGCCATGTGAGGCAATGAACTTTGGATATGAGTTCACCACATATGCATCTGCTTGTTCTTTAACTGTAGCTCAAGTTCACTATATCAAAGAGCGGTGTAAAGAGTTTGTGGTTGAACTCATAAAACAAGTTCAGATGCGCTTACCTGATAATGTTGAGATATTTATGATGTTGAAAAATTTCCATACTTCCATTGCCACATCACAGATTAAAGACCCTGTTGCTCTGATTGGTGCTAGGTATCGGTCTACCTTTGAGGATCTAGAATCTAGATGGTCTTGAAAATGAATGGAGTTCAATGTGTCTTCAGCAGTGGCCTAAAAGTTGCTTGGGTAATGTAGTAAGTTTTTGGACTGAGGTAAATGAAAGGGAAAATTCTGCAGGACAAAAAATGTTCCCAAACATTTCAGGCCTCGTACTGGCATTATTGTCCCTTCCATTTTCAAATGCCTCAGTAGAAAGAATTTTCTCTCAAATGAATGTTGTTCACTCGAAACTGAGAAATCGTCTAAAGGTTAGGTCGGTAGAGGCATTGTTGCAGATAAGGTATGGGTTGGTTCATTATTATCAGTCGTGTGTAAACTTTCAGCCCACTGATGACATGATAATAAATTTCGGTGCTAAAGGTTCTAGGGAGGAGGAGGAGGAGAATGTCATTAATCTTGATTTAATGCAGTAAGAAACTGACACTAGGTAACTATAAATCTAATTATTGTCATTATGATGTTTGTATTGCAAAGTTTTGGTTGGCCTACTGTAGCTGCAGGCTGTCTACAGAAGTCATAATTGAAAGACCTAATTTTTAAGTTTATATAGTTGTTAAATATAAGTAACTGTTTTTTTTTGTAAGGAATTTTTTTTAATTTTCTTCATTAATAAGAAATTTATATGAAATAATGCTGTATTAATTTTGTGGGAATTTTTGTGGGATTTTAATTTCAGTTTGTGGAAATCTGTGGGGAAAAAATCTTTAATCT
>NC_134777.1:119143730-119223730 GCF_046742065.1 Oratosquilla oratoria
ATGTACATCATGCATGCATACGCACACGCATAAAAACACACACCACCATGCCATAAGGTCCACCGCATTCCGTAATCACCCCATTACTACTGACCCATCACCAAACTAATGTCACCTCATTGCAGAATTTTTTTAATCAATCAATTAATATACTTTCGTCTTTTTTCGCCATTTTCTAGTTGGTGAAGCCCACGGCGACCGCCTATATGGCTTATTCCAAAAACCGGCTATGCGTATTAGCGTAATCAAACAAATCCATTTTGAGTTTTTTTTTTCCCTGAGAAGGATGTGAAATCATCCTGTCAGAGCTTTGTATGCTGACAACGCCTCTCCAAGTATTGTGCCTACGTGGTTTGCTTGTGCGGCGGTATAGGAGCATCTTAGTATTATATCGTTTTGACCTTCCGTTGCATTGAGGGTGACCGAGATATGTAAATGGTTCAGGAGTGCACGGTTGCCAAGCTCACCAAAATGCTACTCCTCCTCCCCTTCCCACCCTACTTCTACACCTCCCCCTCCCACCTTACTCCTACTCCTCCTCCTCCCACCCTACTATAAACTTTCTTCCCCTCTCCCACCCTACTCTACCTCCTCTCCTTCCCCTCCCACCCTACTCTTCTTCCTCTCCCACGCTACTCCTACTCATCCTCATCCCTCTCACCCTACTCTTCCTCCACTCCCACTCAAATCATGACCCCCGCTCTAATAGGACACCAGGAAAAATGTCGATGCCTGGGAAGACAGACGCAATAGGTTTTCAGGCCGCTGATCTAGCTAGAATAGAATGTACGGAGCTGGGTACTGCACGTGGTCCAGAAACCAAGGTGGATATGCCAACTTAAGAAGTTGGCATATCCACCATGGTTTCTGGACCAAGCCCTCAGTAAGGATAGGGCCAACCATTTTAAAACTTCCGTCCCCTCAAGTTATCACCGCTCCTTTAAAGATATCCTAAAAACTCCATACAGTAAAACCATCAGTTCTTCTACCAAATTGTTTCCTCATGAGCGTCTCACTATTGCCTATCGCTATCCTAACACCGTGCGTAAGCAAATTGTGAACGTTCAACAAAAACCGAAGGGAGTAGAGTCACCTGGTGTTTATTGCTTGCCCTGCCAAGATTGTGATTTGGTTTATTGGGTCAAACCGGGAGAGACTTGAACACTAGATTGGCAGAACATAAAAGGTCAATTAGGTATGGGCAAGAAAATTCGGCTGTATTTCTTCATGTCAAAAATAAGAATCATTCTTTCGACTGGGGTAAGGCCAGATTTGTGTTCAAGTCCCACTGCGGTTTCAGGAGAAAAAAAAGTTGAATCATTATTAATTGAGGAATGCCCAATATTGATATATCTAAAGGGCAGTGCACTCCTGACATTATTTCACGCGCGGCAGTCAGTAGGATGGTAGGGAGCTTACAACCCCCCCCCCTCACCTCACCCTCCTCCGCCACCCCATTTTACCCCGCGCCTGAGTAATGCCATCTGTCCACATTCCTTCTCTTTTCTGTAGCTTATAAGTCTCCTTTGTCCTCTGGCTTGTGTACTTTCCTGAAGAGGGCTACAGTTGATAGCCGAAATATAGGAATGTCCTTTATTCGAAGTTTATTTTCTCCGACTGTGGGTTTCCTGTGTGTCACTTACAAAAGTGCCACTACATTTCTGTAAAATATATATATATATTATATATATATATATATATATATATATATATATATATATATATATATATATACATATATATATTCCTTGTCGTCATGAGACTACATTTGCCTTTATCGTACTATCTTGTACTTGGTCCACCGGTAATTAAGCAAAGGAGTTGGATGACAGCTTTACTGATTAGACTTTTTTCCATTGATCAGATTGGGTAGTATCCATGTATAAATCTGATAATAAAAAACATACTATATGTATTGCACAATTATTTTCCCAAACATGACAATGAATATATTATAATTTGTTCGGATAGGCTTACTCAACAACATAATTGAATATCAAATGGTATTTTGATTCTAACGTTTGGGTTACGTATGTGAGGCGCCATATTGCACCTGAGCGTTTGAAATTAGTCTGCCCTTTTCATCTCACTCGTGAGAGTGATCCCAGCGTTTGAATTTTGCCTATAGCAGGATTCCGGGAAACATAGTTCCTTCTGTCCTCAGACCAGCCGCATCCCTCAGGATGGTTCTGAATTATTGGTCGGCACTGGATTTTTCACTCCCGCCATATCCTGGTTCACCATCTCAGTTGATGGACTAAACCAAATGTGGGACAGTATTTTGTGGCAAAGGTTTCGGGTGCTGCTCCTAGGGTAGAGGATGCAATGCTCTCACTACTTTCTGGTTTATAGTATTTTTTTTCCTTCGTTGTTGAGACCGTTCTTTCTTCAGAACACTTCGTTCTTAGTTGGGCAAATCATGTCTCCTGGTTAATGTGGTTCACCAGCGCGTTGGAAAGATGATGGTTTATTACGTCCGACCTATGCTCTTGAAGTCATTCCAACAGGTCTCATCTACCACTTGATGCAGCCCGTTATTTCTTGGGCCATTTCCTGATTAATTGCCTTCCCCGTGCCGCTTTACTACTGTGAGGTTTGAATGAGATAAGCAACACAACTAGCACTAACGATAGTATAAGGCACATGGTCCTACTATAGTGTGAGGTCTACCGCCATATGTCGCCTCCCAGGTGCAGCCTGAGGTCTATTGTATGACCCGCGTTCCACCGGGACGCTCCCCGCACCTGTCCATAAACATGTGACCTACCCAAATACATAAAAAATACCTAACCTATCTATGTCATTCCTAGGATATGCACAAGTTATGTGTTTATCGCTAAAATAAATGTGTGGAAATGTACGATATCCATGAGGAATGGATAATGCAGCGGTAGACCTCACACTATAGTACTAACGGGAGGTAGATCTCACGCTATAGTGTGGTAGACCTCACGCTATAGTAGCACCAGGCACATTTACATACCACCTGTAAGATGTGTAGCTGTATTATATTCATTGTTTAACAATAGCCCTCTTTTATACGCTACTGTCTTTTCATTTTCTTACTGTAATTCTTCGGGTCCCACAAAAAACGATTCCGCGCAAGCGGGTGGTCTTTCCTAAGAATCCAGAATCCAGTATAACTTACTATAGTCAGCGCAAGGAGAATTGGCCGATAAGGCGGGGCTAGGATATTTCCCGGTGTTGCCACATATGGGCATCCATGGCGAGAACGTGCGTCTGGATGCAATGTTTTCTGAATGCAGTGTGAGGGGGGCGGGGCCAGAGATTAGATGTAGTGGCAACGTCGCTCTCGCATGCACATATGCCATATCTACACTTAAAGAAACGAAACCTTTGTATAGAAAACATTGCTTTGATTTTTATCTCAGTGGTGGTGTGTGACAAAAAATTATAATATAATCATATGAGGCAACATTATAAAATTATAAAATAGAATTATATAATAAAATAAAACTATAAAATAATTATATGTGTCACCACAGGGGAACTCCCAGTGGTCCGCCCTAACGGCCAGATCTCAGTGCATAGGGTATAGTGTAATGAGCGAGATTGTATGGATTTATTGATGTTTAAATGTTCGCGCTTGTCTCTTCAAACGTCATGATTTTTCTTAATTTGGTTTATCGTTTATCTCATAGTTTATTGAGGTTTTTGTTTTGGTAAGACGCATGCGCTACTGTGTTCATGACTCAGTATCATTTGTGTCTGGTGATGCCCGGGGTACACTGTATACTGAAAAATATTATAATAAAGGAAGATGTTTTGAATATGTAAACACTGATGAAACACGGTATTAAACACTTGGTTCGGTTCAGATAAATCAACCAAATTCAGTAAGTTCTTTCCCCCAAATGATCTGATTGATACCCACGCCCAAGTTTTCGCTACCCATTGCGCGCCACTGATTTGTGTAAATTATAAACAATCGGATTTGTGTCATCATCCCCTTAGATCCCAAACTGCAAGGTTTCAAATTGGCCACTTTTGGAATGACAAACAAACATTCAAAATTATCATGTGGCGGGAAAAATAAAAAATGAGGGACGTCAAGTGATTTTATTTAAGGAAAATTGTTTTGATATCCTGGCTCAAGTTCCAATTAACATAGGCGCTCGTGACGCTGTTGCATGAACGCACTGTTGCCACTTTGTGGGATTTTCCCACAGATCTGTGGGACAAATGATCTGACGTGGGACTGTTTGTGGGGAGACCAATTTTGTTCTTAATTTGTGGAATTTTTTGTGGGAATCCATACAGTTTGTGGGAAATTCTATGGAATCAACAATTTGTCAGACAAATAACTAAGATTCTCCATAAATAAGAGAATTTTAAGAAGTATTGTTGGAATACATAACTAGGTTGTGTTGAATCAGTCAGTTTTAAATACTGGAACTAATTCTGTGGTACATAATATGGGTAAGCTGGGAATAGGGTGGATCATAGTTTGGTCCGTTTCATAACTCACGCGTCCTGGACGCGTCCATCTGACTCCATCACTCGTTTAGTCGGCACTCGGAAGGGATTGGGTAGGGGGGAGGAGGAGGACTACTTCATAATAATGAAGACAGCCCAAGCGAAAACGTTTTCTCTTCCCTCCCTGCGATAGGTCGAAAGCGTCATACGTTCAAGTACGGTCGACCCCCCCCCCCCCCGCGATAGGTCGGAAACGTCATACGTTCAAATACGGTCGACACTCACCGCGATATGTCGAAAGCGTAATACGTTCGAGCACGGTCTGGCCAGTAGAAACTCTCGACTCCTTTGTCAACAGGCTCAAGTTGGAGTCTTGGAACGTTTTGGAAGTCTCGCCAGAGGCTTACTTCACTCTACAGTTTCAGTTCTACAGTAAGCTCTGTTGCTCAGCTGCTGTTAGTCATACCGGTCTGCAAGACGGCCGGTGCTTGTAGGACCTACTTTATTTGCTAGTGATAGTCAAGATGACTGACAAAAGTACAAGGAAATACAGTCAGAGGTACCGTCCATCATGGGAAAATGATCAACGTTTTAAAGGTAAAGACAAAAATTTCGAATCTGTTAAGTTACCTTGTTAAAAATAGATGAAGAGCATATACAAATAGATACATGTATGCTTTCCTTATATCCATTAATTGATTACCGCTGGATAATTTTACTTTACCAAGGTGTGGTGTACGCTAGGCTAGATCTACGTTTTCTCAGTGCTTATGTAGTCGTAATATAAATTGCCGCAGGATGAAATGGTATAACTATTGTATATTTATCAGAGAACTTTGACTTCTTGGTTTTAGGTTGGCTGCAGTCAGTCCCAGGTGATGCAAGCAAAGCACGATGCAAAGTTTACGGAAATTCCTTTCAAGCGCACATGAAATCCGTGATTGGTCACTCTCTTAGCAAGAAACACGTGGGTAACACTAAATCCTCTACAAGCAAGAGCCAGAGGTCCATCAAAGATGCTATGCGTCCCATAGAGAGAGATCCAGTCAAAATTGCTGAGCTTAGAATAGCAGTTTATATAGCTGAACATGCCTCAGCTTTATCAGTGGATCATTTGGGTGAACTTTTGCCTAAGTTGGATATGAAATCACGCACATTACAAGATTTCAGAATGTATCATACTAAATGTGCACGTCTTCAGAAATGTGTCATTGCTCCATCTTTTGCTGTTAAATTAAGAAATGAAATTGGAGACCAATTTTTTAGCTTGGTGGTTGATGAGACCAACGAAGCAAATATATCTTGCCTTGCCCTTTGCATTTGTTTTTACAGTACAAGTAAAAAGTCTGTAGTGGACACTTTCTATCGTCTACTACCAATAGAAAATGCTACAGCTGATACTCTCTATCAAACTGTTAAAAGATGCTTGGCTGAGGACGGCCTAGATGTGAAAAAAAAATGATAGGCCTAGGGACTGATGGAGCCAGTTCGATGATCGGTCGAACTCATTCACTCTCAACACTTTTAACAGTTGATAATCCCGAATTAACCCTGTTTAGGTGTGTGTGCCACTCCCTTCACCTTGCTGCCAGTAAGGATTCTGAATGCCTTCCTATAATTGTTGATTTTGTAGTTAGAGAAACTCATTATTGGTTTTCTACTAGTCCTGAGAGGACTAATGAGTATCAGGCTATATACAGAGTGTTAGAAAACAGTGTACCTAAGAAGGTGCCGGGACTGGCAGGCACACGCTGGTTGGCAAGGTTAGAAGCAGTTAGTATAATTGTCGATCAGTGGAAGGCTCTAAAGTTTCATTTTGACCTGAGTGCTTCCAAAGAACGTTGTTACACAGCGAAAACCCTGTCTGATGCATACAGAGATTACCAGAATAAATTGTATTTGTTGTTTGTCAGAAAAACTCTGAAAGAAATAGTTAGTGTTAATAAGATTTTCCAGTCACAAACTGCAGATGTCACAAAATTAACACAGGATCTCATTGCAATGTATCGTAATCTAATGAACATTGTAGTAAATGGAAAGCACTTGTCAAAATGTTCTGATGAAAACCTACCCAAAATTAAATTTCTGGATCATGTTGTGCCATGTGAGGCAATGAACTTTGGATATGAGTTCACCACATATGCATCTGCTTGTTCTTTAACTGTAGCTCAAGTTCACTATATCAAAGAGCGGTGTAAAGAGTTTGTGGTTGAACTCTTAAAACAAGTTCAGATGCGCTTACCTGATAATGTTGAGATACTTATGATGTTGAAAAATTTCCATCCTTCCATTGCCACATCGCAGATTAAAGACCCTGTTGCTCTGATTGGTGCTAGGTATCGGTCTACCTTTGAGGATCTAGAATCTAGATGGTCTTGAAAATGAATGGAGTTCAATGTGTCTTCAGCAGTGGCCTAAAAGTTGCTTGGGTAATGTAGTAAGTTTTTGGACTGAGGTAAATGAAAGGGAAAATTCTGCAGGACAAAAAATGTTCCCAAACATTTCAGGCCTCGTACTGGCATTATTGTCCCTTCCATTTTCAAATGCCTCAGTAGAAAGAATTTTCTCTCAAATGAATGTTGTTCACTCGAAACTGAGAAATCGTCTAAAGGTTAGGTCGGTAGAGGCATTGTTGCAGATAAGGTATGGGTTGGTTCATTATTATCAGTCGTGTGTAAACTTTCAGCCCACTGATGACATGATAATAAATTTCGGTGCTAAAGGTTCTAGGGAGGAGGAGGAGGAGAATGTCATTAATCTTGATTTAATGCAGTAAGAAACTGACACTAGGTAACTATAAATCTAATTATTGTCATTATGATGTTTGTATTGCAAAGTTTTGGTTGGCCTACTGTAGCTGCAGGCTGTCTACAGAAGTCATAATTGAAAGACCTAATTTTTAAGTTTATATAGTTGTTAAATATAAGTAACTGCTTTTTTTTTGTAAGGAATTTGTTTTAATTTTCTTCATCAATAAGAAATTTATATGAAATAATGCTGTATTAATTTTGTGGGAATTTTTGTGGGATTTTAATTTCAGTTTGTGGAAATCTGTGGGGAAAAATCTTTAATCTGTGGGAATTCGCCTCTACAAAAGTGGCAACACTGCATGAACGTTGATCGGTAATAATAGACCAGACCAACCAACGTACGTCACATTTTTTCCTTCCTTGCTATTACTATAAGCACCTCTCCTACCGCACATCTAAAATTTAGATGTACGGCGTGGGAGATGCCTTGAATTTCATAGTTATTTTCTTGATATAAGCGAAAAAAAGGGAATGCGTGGGGTAAGCGCGAGGAAAGTGACCTTAATATTAATCATAATTTACATAAAGTCCAAATGTGCATATCTTACATTACATTTCCTAGAATATAGGATATGACGAGGATCATCACTACTAACACGATAATGCCATGGCGTGGTAAGTACGCAATAGGTGGTACCCTAACCTACAGTACGGTACCCTAACCTAACTGTATATCGTATTCTCCGAATATCGCAAAGTGGCACTGATAACTTATTAGCGACGATATTCTTCTTTTAATTTACCAGTTATAAATGTAGTTGATACATATTAATTATTAAGACATTGGTTATTCATTTTACAGTGACTACAGTGCGTATGGTATTTTCACCAGACGGTTGTGGTTTGATGGGAAAATAGCTTGGTGGTGATTTATGATTATAAGTTACGTTTCGTTAAAATAATATCCAGTCAAACCCGAAATATAACTTGTTGTCTGACGAGCTACACAAAGTACGGTATAAATAGGACTGTGTAGAGGTGTGACTATAGCCAATCGTTATTTTCACTGTAGTTTTTATCGGGAAAAAGGTCAATAGTATTTCGTTAAAGTTGGGTTAACTTAGGTATATATATATATATATATATATATATATATATTTATATATATATATATTATATATATATAGATATATACATATATATATTATATATATACATATATATATATACATTATATATATATATATATATATATATATATATATATATATATATATATATATATATATATATATATATATATCCTTTACAACAGAGTGAGCAGATATACAATACACTTTAATTCTAAGCCATCAACATTGAGAGACTTGAGGAAGACAACATACAAAAATTGAAATGTGCTAGCATGTGACAAGTGTTAGCAACTTAACCAAAGGATTACAAAGGCGGAGCATGCCGACAGGAGACCTTTTGATCCATATCTAGGTCGGATGCAAAAAAAAAAAAAAAAAAAAAAAAATACATATATACATACACATATATACACATATATCATATTAATAATAAATTAAAACTATAATAATGTAAAAATAACAAATAAAATACATAAATAAATGCATAGGTATAGTTGAATAACAAACAAACATGTAAATAGTAAATGATTATAAATTGACATATAACTAATAATAAATGAAAATCAGACAGACAAATTATAACAAAACAAAAAACAAATAATATAACATAAATTATAATCATTACAGCATCTTACTTAGGTATTTATCTAAATGATTCTTAAAGCTTTGAACTGAACTACATTGCACTACCTGTGCAGGAAGTTTATTCCATTCATTAACTACACGGTTGGCAAAGTTGTTTCTACCTACTTCCAAATTGAATCTATTTCCGGACAGTTTGAGACCATTGTTTCTTGTCTGATTCTCATTCAATGTGAAAATTTTGTCACTTTTGATGTTGTCAATTCCCTTTAAAATCTTAAAGACCTGTATCAAGTCACCTCTGAGTCTACGCTTTTTTAGGGAAAACAGATTCATGTGCTTAAGTCGATTTTCGTATGATGTATTTTTGATATTTGGAATCAGTTTTGTGGCTCGCCGTTGTACTTTTTCCAGTCTGTCAATGTCTTTAATGAGATTCGGTGACCATACGGAAACAGCATATTCCAAATGTGGACGAACTAACGATTTATATAGCTTGTTAATGAGTGATGGACTTTTGAAATCAAAAGATCGCGCAATCAATCCCAGAATCTTATTTGCTTTCTCAGAGGCTGAAATACACTGCTTGGATGATTTGAGGTCGTTACCATCACCATCAAAAGAATAAATGGTGCAGTTGGTTAATTCACTATCACTTGTCACATGTTAGTGCAGGTTGAGCCCTTGTGCGTACCACGTTTCAATTTCTGCATGTTGGCTTCCTCGAGTCTCTCGATGTCGGTGGCTTAGAATTAAAGTGAATTGTGGTTAATAATGATAATAATAATATATATATATATATATATATATACATACACACATACATATATATATATATATATATATATGTATATATATATATATATATATATATATATATATTCCAGTTTGCAATGTATCATGTTTAGCAGATATTTAGTCAGACACTGCCAAACCAAAGTAATGGTGATTCTTGTTATTCAAATATTATTCTTACCCATCTATACAGGAAAAATAAAATCTGGCCTAACTGGTAGACAGTAATATTCACTACCTGTCTGGCTGTAATCATGTTACAGTTAAAATAATGAATTTAAAACCATAGCAGTTCATTGTAATGCAAATAAATAGAAGTAAATGTGCATGATAATGTAAAGACACGTTATTATTACCATTATGAAGATATTGCTAAATAGTCTATTACACATAATAGACACATCAAGGAAACCTCACACTGCTGAATATCTTCTACAACATGTACAAAATTCGATCAAGAAGGCTGAACAAGATTTTATTTGTCACATTGGAAGTGTTGTGACAGACAATGCAGCAAATGTCACCAAAAGGAGAAAACTCTTGGAGGAATCGAGTGAACCTGAGTATACTGTCCTCACGGCTTATACCGTTCCTTGTATACTTGTGGCCAGTCTATATAACACTGCTCCTTATATTGATATGTTAAAAATGTCCTTTAGCAATCAGATCGCATATCTGATAGCAATCCCACAATATTTAAAATCTGAAAATAAATAAAGAAATAAACATTTTTTTTATATTTCTTAAAAAGATAAAAAAAAAAAAAAAAGATCGCCAACCCTGGTGTCCACTAACCTCGTACAATAATACCTGTTAAGTCCGGCTAAAATTGGCATTTCAAAGCATAACAGTGCCTTAAACATAGTTTCATATTTGACTATAAAAGTTTATATTAACTTATACTGCATTGAATAAGTCAATAGTTGATATATTTGTCCTATATACAATGTTAGGTTCCTAGTTTTGATATATTTGTCCAATATAAAATGTTAGGTTACAAAGAAAGTAATGGCCTCCGCTAGCGGACCTAGGGATCTGGGTGCGCACGTCCTGTGTAATAATAGTCCTTGATATATATATATATATATATATATATATATATACAGAATGTATATATATATATATATATATATATATACAGTATGTCTATATATATATATATACATATATATATATACAGTATGTATATATATATATATATACATATATATATATATATACAGTATGTATATATATATATATATATACACACACACATACATACATTTTATCAACCACAATGCACTTCAATTCTAAGCCATCAAAGGCAGACATGCAGAAATTGATATATATATATATATACATATATACATATGTGTGTATATATATATATATATACATATATACATATGTGTGTATATATATATATGTATATGTATATATATATATATTCTTTAACTTCTTTTTGGGAATATAAATAAATTGAACCATATAACTGTAATTAGAGCTGTTTTAAGTATACGAGCCGCCAGGGTTATTTGAAAAATTCCCGCTTCTTTAGCGCATGCGCCTTGAAGCACTTCGAGCGACCACAAGCCAACACTACTTTCAACTAGTTTACAACAATGTGCAGTTGCATATTTCAGATTAATCCATTAGTTTTATGCCAACACTACAGTTTTTCATAATTTGCCTCAATGAATGACAATTATTGTCGTTTGTGGAGAAAGGCCGTATGATTTGAAACCGCTTTACTATGAAAAAAATCATCGCATAGATAAAGTGGCTAAAATTACTGAATAGATAAGATACGAACGAACACATCTTACAGGTTTTTTCTCTCGATGTTACTACTGCGTTCCTTCAACCCGTCAAGGTAGGTAGTGATAAATCTAAGCTGTAGAACAGTTCTGACCTCAAGGATGTTTAGAATAGTGAAATGCCAGTATGTATAGTGATAAGTAAATATGATAGTGTTAGATGACAGTTTGTCAGAAATTCGTAAGATTGTCATGAATTTCTGAATGTGAAATATGATGACACCATAAATCTATATGGTATTTCCTAAAGACAAATGACGAATGATTAGAAGAACTGGTGACATTGTCACGTTTTCATCTTGAGGCTGGTACTGTACCTTGGCAACAGGCCATAGGCATATAGATAAAATTGAAATATAAAATAAAAGGTATTAACACACTGACAGTCTGTTACACAGATTATTTTAATAAAATAATGTATTGAATGATGTATATCACTGAATACTGGGCTCCATTGTCAGCTGAAAGATTAAATTGCGGCTTGGGGAAAGGGACACGCAAAATCTTGCATAGGGTACCCGTACGGCAGTATAATTTGACTCACGTCTGATGTCAACTATCTTGTCGTCAAATTATGAGTAGGCCTACAGAATTTAAGTCTGGATATGGCTGAATTTGTCAAGCAAGATTTGGTAGTTAGGTTATAAAGAAGATGGAAGTCATGCGCAGCTAACGAATGTCACCTGCGAAACTTTCACCTTGTGAAGAAGAGGCCTACTTGGTGAAGTGGTCGAACGCATTCCAACCACCATTAGGAAAGTCCGGGTTCGCTATCCTTGTGACTGATAATTATTACCCTTCGGGTTGAAAGCTCAGATATTTCATATCAAGACCGTTATTTCCATATATATATATATATATATATATATATATATATATATATATATATATATATATATATATATATATATATATATATATATATCAAGACCGTATTTTCCATATATTCACACTGATTGATGATACTCATATTCGCATGGCCGGTTTTAGCTATTTTGGCGACCTCTCCTTCCCCAACACATGTACATCATGCATGCATACGCACACGCATAAAAAACACACACACACACACACACACCACCATGCCATAAGGTCCACCGCATTCCGTAATTACCCCATTACCACTGACTCATCACCAAACTAATGTCACCTCATTGCAGAATTTTTTTAATCAATCAATTAATATACTTTCGTCTTTTTCGCCATTTTCTAGTTGGTGAAGCCCACGGCGACCGCCTATATGGCTTATTCCAAAAACCGGCTATGCGTATTAGCGTAATCAAACAAATCCATTTTGAGTTTTTTTTTTTTTTCCTGAGAAGGATGTGAAATCATCCTGTCAGAGCTTTGTATGCTGACAACGCCTCTCCAAGTATTGTGCCTACGTGGTTTGCTTGTGCGGCGGTATAGGAGCATCTTAGTATTATATCGTTTTGACCTTCCCTTGCATTGAGGGTGACCGAGATATGAAGACTTATCTGTAAATGGTTCAGGAGTGCACGGTTGCCAAGCTCACCAAAATGCTACTCCTCCTCCCCTTCCCACCCTACTTCTACACCTCCCCCTCCCACCTTACTCCTACTCCTCCTCCTCCCACCCTACTATAAACTTTCTCCCCCTCTCCCACCCTAATCTACCTCCTCTCCTTCCCCTCCCACCCTACTCTTCTTCCTCTCCCACGCTACTCCTACTCATCCTCATCCCTCCCACCCTACTCTTCCTCCACTCCCACTCAAATCATGACCCCCGCTCTAATAGGACACCAGGAAAAATGTCGATGTCTGGGAAGCCAGACGCAATAGATTTTCAGGCCGCTGATCTAGCTAGAATAGAATGTACGGAGCTGGGTACTGCACATGGTCCAGAAACCAAGGTGGATATGCCAACTTAAGAAGTTGGCATATCCACCATGGTTTCTGGACCAAGCCCTCAGTAAGGATAGGGCCAACCATTTTAAAACTTCCGTCCCCTCAAGTTATCACCGCTCCTTTAAAGATATCCTAAAAACTCCATACAGTAAAACCATCAGTTCTTCTACCAAATTGTTTCCTCATGAGCGTCTCACTATTGCCTATCGCTATCCTAACACCGTGCGTAAGCAAATTGTGAACGTTCAACAAAAACCGAAGGGAGTAGAGTCACCTGGTGTTTATTGCTTGCCCTGCCAAGATTGTGATTTGGTTTATTGGGTCAAACCGGGAGAGACTTGAACACTAGATTGGCAGAACATAAAAGGTCAATTAGGTATGGGCAAGAAAATTCGGCTGTATTTCTTCATGTCAAAAATAAGAATCATTCTTTCGACTGGGGTAAGGCCAGATTAGTGTTCAAGTCCCACTGTGGTTTCAGGAGAAAAATAGTTGAATCAGCATTAATTGAGGAATGCCCCAATATTAATATATCTAAAGGGCAGTGGATTCCTGACATCATTTCACGCGCGGCAGTCAGTAGGATGGTAGGGAGCTTACAACCCCCCCCTCACCTCACCCTCCTCCGCCACCCCATTTTACCCCGCGCCTGAGTAATGCCATCTGTCCACATTCCTTCTCTTTTCTGTAGCTTATAAGTCTCCTTTGTCCTCTGGCTTGTGTACTTTCCTGAAGAGGGCTACAGTTGATAGCCGAAATATAGGAATGTCCTTTATTCGAAGTTTATTTTCTCCGACTGTGGGTTTCCTGTGTGTCACTTACAAAAGTGCCACTACATTTCTGTAAAAAAAAAAAAAAAAAATATATATATATATATATATATATATATATATATATATATATATATATATATATATATATATATATATATATACATATATATATTCCTTGTCGTCATGAGACTACATTTGCCTTTATCGTACTATCTTGTACTTGGTCCACCGGTAATTAAGCAAAGGAGTTGGATGACAGCTTTACTGATTAGACTTTTTTCCATTGATCAGATTGGGTAGTATCCATGTATAAATCTGATAATAAAAAACATACTATATGTATTGCACAATTATTTTCCCAAACATGACAATGAATATATTATAACTTGTTCGGATAGGCTTACTCAACAACATAATTGAATATCAAATGGTATTTTGATTCTAACGTTTGGGTTACGTATGTGAGGCGCCATATTGCACCTGAGCGTTTGAAATTAGTCTGCCCTTTTCATCTCACTCGTGAGAGTGATCCCAGCGTTTGAATTTTGCCTATAGCAGGATTCCGGGAAATATAGTTCCTTCTGTCCTCAGACCAGCCGCATCCCTCAGGATGGTTCTGAATTATTGGTCGGCACTGGATTTTTCACTCCCGCCATATCCTGGTTCACCATCTCAGTTGATGGACTAAACCAAATGTGGGACAGTATTTTGTGGCAAAGGTTTCAGGTGCTGCTCCTAGGGTAGAGGATGCAATGCTCTCACTACTTTCTGGTTTATAGTATTTTTTTGCTATGTATTATTTTCCTTCGTTGTTGAGACCGTTCTTTCTTCAGAACACTTCGTTCTTAGTTGGGCAAATCATGTCTCCTGGTTAATGTGGTTCACCAGCGCGTTGGAAAGATGATGGTTTATTACGTCCGACCTATGCTCTTGAAGTCATTCCAACAGGTCTCATCTACCACTTGATGCAGCCCGTTATTTCTTGGGCCATTTCCTGATTAATTGCCTTCCCCGTGCCGCTTTACTACTGTGAGGTTTGAATGAGATAAGCAACACAACTAGCACTAACGATAGTATAAGACACATGGTCCTACTATAGTGTGAGGTCTACCGCCATATGTCGCCTCCCAGGTGCAGCCTGAGGTCTATTGTATGACCCGCGTTCCACCGGGACGCTCCCCGCACCTGTCCATAAACATGTGACCTGCCCAAATACATAAAAAATACCTAACCTATCTATGTCATTCCTAGGATATGCACAAGTTATGTGTTTATCGCTAAAATAAATGTGTGGAAATGTACGATATCCATGAGGAATGGATAATGCAGCGGTAGACCTCACACTATAGTACTAACGGGAGGTAGATCTCACGCTATAGTGTGGTAGACCTCACGCTATAGTAGCACCAGGCACATTTACATACCACCTGTAAGATGTGTAGCTGTATTATATTCATTGTTTAACAATAGCCCTCTTTTATACGCTACTGTCTTTTCATTTTCTTACAGACATTCTTCCCCTCCCACAAAAAACGATCCCGCGCAAGCGGGTGGTCTTTCCTAAGAATCCAGAATCCAGTATAACTTACTAGTGTAATGAGCGAGATTATATGGATTTATTGATGTTTAAATGTTCGCGCTTGTCTCTTCAAACGTCATGATTTTTCTTAATTTGGTTTATCGTTTATCTCATAGTTTATTGAGGTTTTTGTTTTGGTAAGACGCATGCGCTACTGTGTTCATGACTCAGTATCATTTGTGTCTGGTGATGCCCGGGGTACACTGTATACTGAAAAATATTATAATAAAGGAAGATGTTTTGAATATGTAAACACTGATGAAACACTTGGTTCGGTTCAGATAAATCAACCGAATTCAGTAAGTTCTTTCCCCCAAATGATCTGATTGATACCCACGCCCAAGTTTTCGCTACCCATTGCGCGCCACTGATTTGTGTAAATTATAAACAATCGGATTTGTGTCATCATCCCCTTAGATCCCAAACTGCAAGGTTTCAAATTGGCCACTTTTGGAATGACAAACAAACATTCAAAATTATCATGTGGCGGGAAAAATAAAAAATGAGGGACGTCAAGTGATTTTATTTAAGGAAAATTGTTTTGATATCCTGGCTCAAGTTCCAATTAACATAGGCGCTCGTGACGCTGTTGCATGAACGTTGATCGGTAATAATCGACCAGACCAACCAACGTACGTCACATTTTTTCCTTCCTTGCTATTACTATAAGCACCTCTCATACCGCACATCTAAAATTTAGATGTACGGCGTGGGAGATGCCTTGAATTTCATAGTTATTTTCTTGATATGAGCGAAAAAAAGGGAATGCGTGGGGTAAGCGCGAGGAAAGTGACCTTAACATTAATCATAATTTACATAAAGTCCAAATGTGCATATCTTACATTACATTTCCTAGAATATAGGATATGACGAGGATCATCACTACTAACACGATAATGCCATGGCGTTGTAAGTACGCAATAGGTGGTACCCTAACCTACAGTACGGTACCCTAACCTAACCGTATATCGTATTCTCCGAATATCGCAAAGTGGCACTGATAACTTATTAGCGACGATATTCTTCTTTTAATTTACCAGTTATAAATGTAGTTGATACATATTAATAATTAAGACATTGGTTATTCATTTTACAGTGACTACAGTGCGTATGGTATTTTCACCAGACGGTTGTGGTTTGATGGGAAAATAGCCTGGTGGTGATTTATGATTATAAGTTACGTTTCGTTAAAATAATATCCAGTCCAACCCGAAATATAACTTGTTGTCTGACGAGCTACACAAAGTACGGTATAAATAGGACTGTGTAGAGGTGTGACTATAGCCAATCGTTATTTTCACCGTAGTTTTTATCGGGAAAAAGGTCAATAGTATTTCGTTAAAGTTGGGTTAACTTAGGTATATATATATATATATATATATATATATATATATATATATATATATATATATATATATATATATCCTTTACAACACTGAGTGAGCAGATATACAATACACTTTAATTCTAAGCCATCAACATTGAGAGACTTGAGGAAGACAACATACAAAAATTGAAATGTGCTAGCATGTGACAAGTGTTAGCAACTTAACCAATTGCACCATCAAAAGAATAAATGGTGCAGTTGGTTAAGTCACTATCACTTGTCACATGTTAGTGCAGGTTGAGCCCTTGTGCATACCACGTTTCAATTTCTGCATGTTGGCTTCCTCGAGTCTCTCGATGTGGAGGCTTAGAATTGAAGTGTATTGTGGTTAATATATATATATATATATATATATATATATATATATATATATATATATATATATACATATTCCAGTTTGCAATGTATCATGTTTAGCAGATATTTAGTCAGAAACTGCCAAACCAAAGTAATGGTGATTCTTGTTATTCAAATATTATTCTTACCCATCTATACAGGAAAAATAAAATCTGGCCTAACTAACTGGGAGACAGTAATATTCACTACCTGTCTGGCTGTAATCATGTTACAGTTAAAATAACGAATTTAAAACCATAGCAATTCATTGTAATGCAAATAAATAGAAGTAAATGTGCATGATAATGTAAAGACACGTTATTATTACCATTATAAAGATATCGCTAAATAGTCTATTACACATAGTGTACATCCTTTAAATGGTAGCAGTGTATGTATATATTTTCTGCAATATTTTACATTTCTTTTGGTTGATATTTCAGATGTTCTTAAACAAGACAGAAAACTGTGTTCGGGAACGTGTGGAAGGGGCTGCACTAACCAATCCCAATATGTGCATTACGGCAGATCAGGTAAATGAACTTGATATGTTATACATACATACATACATATACCAAGGCTTTTTCCCCCTTTCAAGGGAGGTAGCCAAAAAGGGAAAGGCATGATATATGTTATACAATATATAATAAAGAAATGTGCTTATGGTAGTGAAGAACTTTAAAAATAATTCATCACTATAAGTGTATTGTTATATTTTTACTTTTCTATAGAAGCATTGGAAGATAGCAATATTGGTGCAGTTGTAGTATAATTCTCTATTTTATCCTATACAGGAGTTTTGAAGAATAGGGGTCCTGTTTGATTTGGGGTCCCTATTTTTCAAATTGACAAACAGGGACCCCTATTGTTCAAAATGTCTTATTTATATATTTACGTATTGATAATAAGATTTTTCTTTTCCCAATTAATCACTGGAAGAGAATTTTCATTAAATAATACCTAAACTAACCTAACCCAACCTAAACAAACCTAACCTACCTTAACCTTAGGTCTGTTTTTTATTTATTTATTTATTTATTTTTTTTTTATTTTTTTTTTTTTATTGTACCTCCTTACATGGTACCATTATTCTTCAAAAGGGCAAAACTGGGACTGTTATTGTTCAAAGGGGCCAATAGGGGCCCCTGTTCTTCAAAAGCTCCCTTTTATTATGAGGGTCGTTCAAAAAGTAATGCTTCCTATTTTGCTATTCTGCCGGAAGGGATCCGAGGGGATTGCAAATTGCATTGTTATGATGACTGAATTTATGCACCCATGACCTGAAAGTTTCATCTCTGTTGCAGATATTGATGGTGCGACACTCTAAGAAAGCAATACCTGTCATGGATGTGCGTCAGAAGCAGAGATGCATCATTGAATTCCTCCATGCAGAAAAAAATCGAACCAATCAACATTCACCAGCGCCTGGTGAATGTTTACGATGTCGATGCAGTTGATGTCAGGACAGTTAGGAGATGGGTTTGTTGATTTCAGAGCGGCAACAGAGATGTGAATGACAAAGTGCGTTTCCAGACACCCATGCACAGCCACCACCCCGGAAAACGAAGTGCGCCTCGATCAACTCATCCGCGCTGCTCGGCGGATAATGATGAATGAAATGTATGTAGAGTTGGATGTGGGTGTCAGTGCACTGGAAACGATGTTGTCATCCCTAGGATACAGCAAAATGTGTGCTAGGTGGGTTCCACGAATGCTCACGCAGGACCAAAAGGACCACCAACGGGATGTCTGTTAGGACTTGTTGGACCGCATCATCACTAGTGACGAGACTTGGTGTCACCACTACGAGCTGGAGTCCAAATGGCAGTCATTGGAATGGCACCACTCACACTCCCCAGCAAAGAAGTTCAAGACGTAGACATCTGCAGGCAAAATGATGTGCACCATCTTCTGGGACAGGAAGGGCGTCATCCTCCTGGATTTCTTGGAACCAGGGGCGACTGTCAACTCTGACCGTTACTTTGAAATGTTGACCAAGCTGAAGGCTTGAATTGCCTGTGTAAGGCCAGAGAAAAGGGAAACATTCCGTTTGCAACATGACAACACCAGGCCACACACAAGTTTGAAGACCACGGAATGTGTGACAAAGTTTGGCTGGACGGTGCTGTCTCACCCACTGTATAGTCCCAAACTGGCACCATCAGACTTCCACTTGTTCAGACCTCTGAAGGACGCATTATGTGGACAGCGTTTCCCTGGCAACAATGCCGTAATCTCAGCCATAAAAAAATGGACTGCCTCGGCAGGCGCTGACTTTTACGACCGAGGCATCAAGGCTCTCGTTCATCGCTGGCAAAAGTGTATTGAGAATGGTGGTGACTACATAGAAAAATAAATTCTGGAGCACAAATTGTCGCTCGTTTTAATGGTGCCACCCCCGTCTTCGTAGCTCTTCAAGTTTTTGAGTTAAAAAGTAGGAGGCATTACTTTTGGAACGACCCTCGTACACAATCTAAGTTAATTTTTACACTCACCTAAAGAATAAATTCAAGGTAATTTGCTTGGATGAGAGTAGCAGTAACCATTTTGTTACAGATGTGATCTACTGACTTTGTTAGCTAATGGACTAACTATGGGTTGGGGGTAGTTCACCAAATATGAATGTTGGAGAAAACTGTCGTCCAGTTACCTATTGATACCCTCATTAGAGATGTAGCCCAAAAGAACTGATACTTTCTCTTTGGACTAAGCCAACCATCTATATCAACTTCAATTGTACTTTTCTTAAAAGGAGAACTGACAGCAAGCAACTGCTCCTCACCCCCTCCTTCTGTTATTTGTTGACATAGAAACAGACTCACAGAAGGGCTTTAAGACCAGATGGGATCTTTGATTATATACTCAAAGAATGCAATGCTCTGTGAATGGATATTTGTCCCCAAAAATTTGTGAATGCAACTTGTCTGGTATTTAGACTACCACTAATGTGTTGACTGCACATCAGTTAATATTTTGCCACTGATCTCTCTTGCAGAAAACCCATAGTCTTTAGGTATCTAGCAACAGGCACCTCTCATATATATGTATATACATATATGTATATATGCATATAACTATGCACTTAATACTCCAGTACAGCCATATATGCACATATACTGGATGTACACCTTTGTTAATATTGTATAAATCTTATAACTGTGCTTGCAGGACATATTCATAGACCGATCATACTTGACACCTGGGCCTAAGAAGGTAGCCATCATCACTGGAGGAGGATCAGGACATGAACCATTTCCTTCTGGTTAGTTGAGAGCAACATAATATTGAGGTCTATGTATCTCTATACCAGTAGGTTTCTTCCACCATTTAAGGGAGGTAGCCAATACTGAGGTACAATGGTTATATGAAAAGAATAAACAAGGAAAGACTGTCTGAGTGAGGAAATTGGAAGTGGATGGAGTGAGTTTTAGAGAGACAGAATGAGATGGCTGGATTGGATTAAAGGGGCCTAGGATGCACATAGAATATCTGTTGTCTGTGACCAGCATGCCCAGATTTTTCTCAACTCTTGGTTTTGTAATCCATTTGTTTCCCATGGAATATTTTATTGATAATTTCTTTTTTTTAGCTTTTGCTCATTTCCAGTACTTTGCATTTTTTTTTTTGCATTAAAGTTCTCTTTCCACTTGGCTTCATATTTTTGAGTCATCTTCACTTTTTATTTTTCTCATGATCTTTGCTGGTGAGGTTGTTTAATGTTTGTCTAAAAGAGGGTAGAGTGCTGGAGGACTGGAGGAGTGCCTGTATAGTTCCACTTTACAAAGGAAAAGGAGACAAATGTGAGTGTAGTAGTTTCAGAGGGATCAGTTTGTTGAGTGTAGTTGGGAAGGTTTATGGGAGGGTTTTGATTGAGAGGATTAGGAGAGGAACAGAGGGAGTAATTGGTGAGGAACAGTGTGGGTTTAGGACAGGTAGGGGTTGCATGGATCAGATTTTTGTGGTGAGGTAGATGTGTGATAAAGTTTCAGGCCATTATGGATTTGAAAAGGGCTTATGACAGGGTAGACAGGAAGACACTGTGGAAGGTATTGCAGATATATGGGATAGGAGGAAAGGTATTAAGAGCAGTCAAGAGTTTTTATAAGAGTAGTAGAGCCTGTGTTTGAATTAGAAATGAAGAGAATGAGTGGCTTGAAGTCAAGGTGGGACTTTGCCAGGGATGTGTTATGTCACCTTAGCTGTTCAATTTATACATGGATCGGGTGGTGTGAGAGGTAAACACAAGGGTAATGGGCTGGGGATTGGAGATGGTTAAAGAAAATGGAGAAAAGTGGTAGATAAGCCATTTGTTGTTTGCCGATGACACTGCACTTGTGGCAGGATCAGAGGTGGGATTGAAGAAGTTAGTGACGAGGTTTGGGAAGGTGCATGAAAGGAGAAAATTGAAGATAAATGTGGGTAAAAGTAAGGTGATGAGATGTACAAGGGGAGAGGATGGCAACAATTTGGAGTTGAGTCATAAAATAGAGAGGCTGGAAGAAGTGGGTAGCTTTAGGTACTTAGGGTCGCATATGGTAGGAAAGGGAGGAGAGGAGATGGAAGTAAAGTGTAGATTGAGAGAAGCAAGTAAGTGCCTTGGGGGATTAAAAAGCATAATGAGAAATAGACATTAGGGAATGGATGCTAAAAGAAGGTTGTATGAAGGAGTGATTGTGCAGACAGCACTGTATAAGGCAGAAACATGGAACATGAGAGAGGAGGAGTTTAAGTATGTTTGAGGTGAAATGTGTGAGAAGTATGGCAGGGGTTACAAGGTTAAATATAGTGAGAAACAAGGTGAGGAGGAGAGTGGGTGTGTAAAAGGAGATGGAAGATATGGTTGATGAAAGAGTGTTGGGATGGTTTGGACACATGGAAAGAATAAGTGAAGAAGGATTAGTAAAAGAGGTGTAGAAGGCAGAGGTAGATGGAGTGAACAGGAAGGGGTGACTGAGGATGAGATGGATGGATGGGGTAAAAGGGGCATTGAGCAAGGGGGAGATGTCTGTTGAGGAAAGAAGAGAGAAGACAGAAGACAGGGGTGGATGGAGAATAGTTGTGTATAGATGATATTGTGATGCATGGAAAGGAGTTGGTGGGAGATGGGGGTTATGGAGTGGTTGTGTGTGAATGATATTTTGATGCAGCCCAAAGGGATTTATCCCTGACCTTCTCTTTTTTCTGCATGAGGGAATGGAGATGGGGGTCACCAATTAAATGAAGTGGCCTTGCTGTGAATGTGCTGTGTCTTTCTGCACTGCTCATGACCCAGTGCAATGGGCAAGATGCAGGGATGACCCATTATCCAGGAGCCAAGAAAAGAGGGAGGAAGGGAGGGGTGGTGAATGGGAGTGGGGTGTGGGGTGGATGAAATGGGTGGGAGTGGATTTATGCCTTTTGATTTTGGCTACCCCCCCTTGTAAAGGAAAAAAGCCCTTGGTATATGTACATATGTCTATTATTATTATTATTTTTTATTGGAGGGGGGTGGACACATGCAAAGAATAGTGAAGAAAGAATAACAAAAGAGGTGTGGAAAGCAGAGGTGGATGAAGTGAATTTGAGGTGATGACCAAGGATGAGATGGATGGATGAGACTGAAAAGGGCTTTGAGCAAAGTTGAATATCTGTTGGGCAGGGAAGGGATAAGAGTGAGGGGAGAATGGTTGTATATGGATAATATCTCGATGCAATGCAAAGGGATTTCTCCCCATCTTCTCTATTTTATGCATGAGGGGATGAGGAGGGATGGTTGCATGTAAGTGAAATGATCCTGCTGTAGATGTATTGTGTCCTGCAGCATTCCTTTGACCTGGGCAGTGGACAGAAGATAGGGATGACTCTTTATCCATGGAGAGCTAAGAGGAGATGGAAACAAGAGTGATGGATGGGAATGGAATGGGTGGGAATGGGTGTGTACCATGACTGGCTACCCCCCATACAAGTGGGAAGAAGCTCTTGGGATATAGATAGATAATCATTCTCAGAAAATCATGTATCCATTCTTGGAGTTCGCATTTCAGACTTCAAGTATGTTTCAGTTTCTGCTAAACTTTGTCATGAGGTATTTTATCAAATGATCAAAGTACACAGTCCACCCAACCCTTTCTCTCTTGCATTACATCAACCATTCTTGTTAACATGGCCAGCATTCTGGGGGGGTACAGCTGTTGTTACTCTTGAGAACACAGTCTGGGTTTAGCTGTTTTACTGAATGTAAGTACAAAACCATGTTCAGTTGATAAAATACACTTTAAACTTAGGAGAGTAGGAGGCAGGACCTCATGTGTGTTCATCCTATCCTGTATACTACAGTTAGGTAAATACTTGTAATCAATGCTTTCAGTTATCATTAGACAGCCATATACTATTACATTCATACATACATACATATACCAAGCTTTTTCCCCCTTACAAGTGAGGTAACCAAAAAGAAAAAGGCATAAAATCATTCCCACCCATTCCATCCCTAAATACACTCCACTCCCATCCACCCTCCCTCCCATCTTAGCACCTCCTGGATGACGGGTCATCCCTGCACCTTGTCCACTGCCCTGGGTCAGAAGCAGTATACTATTACATATACAGTATTACATATACAGTATACTATTACATATACTATTACAAAACACAAAACTAATTACTGTGTTTGTCTGTTGAAGGATATATTGGCGAAGGTATGTTAGCAGCAGGAGTCCCAGGAGCCATCTTTACCTCTCCACCAACTGATGTAATTTTATCAGCTATTAAAGCTGTTGGTCATAATAATGAGAGTAAGTATCATTTGTTCTTTTTATTTAGGTATAGAATTATTGATATGGTTTAACATCACAAACTCCATCCTATTGGAAGGCTAGGATGGTGCCCTTTACAAAGGACTTTGTAGCGTGGAATTTAATGAACCATGCCCTTGGTTCAACTTCGCCGGTGACAGGATTCAAACCGCCATCCCCTCAACCTTCGTCGCAAGTAACGATGCCCTAACTCGCTTGGCCAGCGAGCTTTAAGAATTATTAAATATACAAAAAGGCTTTTACCCCCTTATAAAGGACATGGCTGATTCAAAACATACTCCCAACCTACTCCCATTCCACATCCATTCAAAACCCATTAATCCATCCCTCCCATCTTAGCAACCTCAGTAATGAAGTACCATTGTAGCCCCTTCTGAAAGGGGAGTTCTTGACATTAAACTAAATACTAAAAATAATAACCATGATACATTATGCAATCACTGAAGGAACTTGTACACAAGCAGTAGTCATTCAACATGAGCTTGATAAAATACTGAAGGGATCAGAGTAAGTAGGAGGTAAGAGTTTAACTATTTGTTGGATCATCTAGTAATATTGAAAGTCTTCTTATGTGCTAGTGATTGAAACAGTAGTTGCACTACTTTTAGGTAGAGAAAATAGGAAGAAATAGAATACAAGTTGCTCCCTTTCTCAATGAGAGAAAATAGAAAATAGGTTTAGAAGAGAAAAGGTGGTATTCCACAGCAAGGAATCTAAAGTTGAGGCTGTGAATAATATACAAATGAGTAGCAAGAGACTTAGAGGGAAGATTGAGGCACCTGGGGTTGTTGCTGAGGGACCAGTCTAAGGGATAATGTCAGTCCCTTCCCCAATAACAGGTCCTGGGGCTGATGCATAGATCTCTGTAATCATCAGGAAAAAAATTGTCATGAGTATGGTGCACTGTGCTCTTTGTCATTGGCTCCACAAAAATTTGCAAAGAAGGATAGTTAGTGACAAAGCACATATTGGGATCTCCAGTACCCTTTGTCACTGTCTCTCTACTTCCCAAAGTAATTACTAGCTAACAACTTTCTTCCTATATTAGCCATTAGAGCAACAATGTGACCTGAAGGCACTCATGAAATTATACATACATATAAGTGGGGTGGCCAAGTCAAAGTATATAACCACCCTACACTTATTCACCCTCCACCCTCTGACCACCTCATAACTCACAGTATCACAAGGCAGTAAGAGAGTAGGGGTTGCCATAAGTGCACCCCTACATACACCCATCCCTAATAAAACACTGGATTTTTTTTATACATAGAATTAAAGAAAGGAAAGGATGCAAACCTAATGTTCAGTGAAACTGGGAATTAAAAACCAAACAGCAAGCATTATCAGTGAAAAAAGGCTTCACCAAGTTAAAATTTACAAAGTTCTAACATTAGTAAAAGAAAGTGTCATGAATTACATTTTTTCTTTCCTAATATCTTATTCAAGTGTTCATTGATATGGCCATAAGTTGGGTACAGTGTATCTTATTTTTGTTTGAATTTATTATAACTGTATTGCATCAGGATCTGTCTGATCAGTATTCTTTACTTTCAGAGGGTGTTTTGGTGGTAAGTTACAACTACACTGGAGATCGCATTAATTTTGGACTTGGTTTGGAGAAATGCAAAGCTGCAGGAATGAAAGTAAGATCTTGATGCATCTCCATTGTTGAAGTGAGGTGGAAAAAGGGGAGGGGGAGCATTGATGAGGAGAAGAGTGAGGTGGAAGAAATTGAGACAGGATTAGATTAATGTTAGGGGTGGGGTGGAGGGAAGGGTGGTTAGGGGTTTCGTTGTCTGAATAGAATTACCCAGGGCTATATTGTGCACTGGTGGCATAATTTGACGGTTGAAAAGCAATCCTCTACAAATAGGCAGTGTTCTTCAGTGAAGATATTGCTGAAGGTTTTGTGTGTAATTTTTTCTCATATGACAAATAAATGAAAATGGGATTGAGTGACTTAAAGAGAAAAAAATGTACTGGTGCAAGTGATGGCCTGTTCCATGAGATGGATATATCGGGATAAACCAGCAGTGATGCTGGAGAGTGATAAGGTGTAATCTTCACATGCTTTAAGCAAGGAGGAAGTGGTTCATCATGAGTTTCCTCTCTCATGCTACTTTACTTTGCAGGTAAAGTTTAATCAGATTTTTTTCTGCATCAATTCATTACTCATATTTTTGTTACAGGTGGAAATGTTTGTAGTTGGAGAAGATTGTGCATTTACCAAGGTGGAAGGCACAGCAGGACGGAGAGGATTAGTTGGTGGTTTGTTTGTTTTCAAGGTAAAATGCTCTATATTTATTTGCAAGACATTTGTGCTTGATTGGCTATATATCAATGCAAAATTTTATTTTCTCTTTGGGTATTTCAATCATGTGAATCCCATAGTGTTAATTACATCAAAAAATTGATAATTCATAATGATTGTTTCTTTTTCATGACAAACTTTGTGTGCAATTTTGCTCTTTGAATTCCCTCTATAAGGGGGAAAAGGCTTTTGGTATATATGTATGTTAAGCATATGGATAACAAAAAATATATAAAATAATGAAAGAACTGCTTCATATTACTTGGTGACCACAAAATAATGTGTTTTTAAGTAATTTTTAAAGGAGGTACAGTGATGGTGGACTGGCTGGTGAGGTTATTTAATTAGCATCTGTCCATCTGCACTTTTTACCTTTTCTTCTCTACTTGATTCATCTTCTCTTCCTCTCTTAATTTCCTTCCAAAATATCTTTTTATTACTTTAAAAAAAATTCTGCCATACTCTTACCCCATTTTACATCTGCTCTCCTCTCTTCTTGTTAATATATGTAATTAAGTAACATAACCAGAATTTTTTTTATTGATAGCTTTATGTATGATCAGATTGCAGGAGCTATGGCATACAATGGTGCCAGCCTTGAAGATATTCTTGCCACTTGTGAGGAAGTGGCACATGCCTATGGTACCCTTGGAGTAGCTGCCTCTGGATGCATAATACCAGGAAGAGAAGAACCTTTGTTTGAAGTAGACAAAGGCATTTTGGAAATGGGTTTAGGTTTGCATGGAGAAGCTGGCTGTTTATCAATCCCTGTAAGTAAATTGATCAGATTTTTGTGGTAAGGCAGATCTATGAGAAAACTTTTAGCACAAGTTAAGGATTTTTTGGGGGGCCTTTATGAATTTGGAAAAGGCTTATGACAGGGTAGGCAGGAAGGCACTGTGGGAGGTATTGCAGATATATGGGATTGGGAGAAAGTTGTTAAGGGTAGTCAAGAGTTTTTACAAGAGTAGTAGAGCCTGGAAGAAGTGGATAGTTTTAGATACTTGAGTGCGAATGTGGCAAGAAAGGTAGGAGTGGAGGTGGAGGTAGAATGTAGATTGATAGAAGCAAGTAAATGCCTTGGGGGATTGAAAAGTGTATTGAGAAATAGGCATTTGGGAATGGATGCTAAGAGGAGATTGTATGAAGGAGTAATTGTGCCGACAGCATTGTATGGGGCAGAAACATGGAACATAAGAGAGGAGGAGTTTGAATGTGTTTGAGATGAAATACCTGAGAAGTATGATAGGGTTACTAGGCTGGATAGAGTGAGAAAGGAAGTGAGGAGGAGAGTGGGGGTGGAAAGGGAGTTGGGAGATAGGGTTGATGAAAGAGTATTAGGATGGTTTGGACACATGGAAAGAATGAGTAAAAAAAGATTGTAAAAGAGCTGTGGAAGGCAGAGGTGGAGAGAGTGAATATAAAGGGCTAACCAAGGATGAGATGGATGGAGTAAAAGGGGCATTGGGAAAAAGGGGAATGTCTGCTGAGGAAGGAAGGGAGAAGACAGAAGATGGGGTGAGTGGAAAATGGTTGTGTACGGATGATATTGAGATTCATGGAAAGGAGTGGGTGGGGATGGGGGGAGGGAGTATGTTTGAATGATATTTTTGATGTAGCCCAAAGGAATTTCTCCACATCTTCTCTTTTTCTACATGAGGGAATGAAGAGAGGGTGGTCACTGATTAAATGAAGTGGCCTTGCTGTGGATGTCTTGCATGTTGCCTGTGACCCAGGGTATTGAGCAAGATGCAGGGATGACCTGTCATCCTGGAGGAGCCAAGAGGGAGGGAGGGGGGTAAATGGGAGTGGAGTATGTTGGGGATGGAGTGGGTGGGAGTAGTTTTTATGCCTTTGTTTTTTGGCTACCTCCCTTGTAAGGGGGAAAAAGCCATTAGTCTATGTATATATGTAGTAGAGCCTGTGTTAGAATTGAGAATGGAGAGAGCGAGTGGTTTGTGGTAAAGGTGAGGCTGCATCAGGGATGTGTCATGACACCATGGCTGTTCAATGTGTACATGGATGTGGTAGTGCAGGAGTTAGATACAAAGGGAATGAGCAAGGGACTGGAGATGGTTAAAGAAAATAGAGAGAAGTAGGAGATGGGCCAGTTGTTGTTTGCTGATGACACTGCACTTGTGGCAGGCTCAGAGGGCAAGGATTAAGGAAGTCAGTGACAGAGTTTGGGAAGGTCTGCAATAGTCAAAAATTGAAGATAACTGTGGGTAGAATTAAGATGATGAGATGTACAAGGATGGCAGCTAGTTGGAAGTAAGTCTTAAATAAGAGAGGCTGGAGGAAGTGGATAGTTTTAAGTAATTGGGGTTACATGTGGCAGGAAATGGAGGAATGGAGATGGAGATAAATTATAGATTGAGAGAAGCAAGTAAATGCCTTGGAGGATTAAAAACTGTCAAGAGAATTAGGTATGTGGGAATGAATGCATAAACTTAAGGGGGTACGCGACACCTGGAGGTCATTTTCTAAAATATTTAGAGTAAAGAGCTGAAACTTCTCAGGTAAATAGGTATCCATATTGCCTACATTTTAGGTGAAGCAGAATGATGTATGTACACATGTACGTATACCAGTAGCGACATTTAAAAGTGCACAGCACCATTATTCGTGGACCAATTTGTTTTATTTTTTGGCTATGATTAGTCAGTAGGCACACCTAGGGCCGGTCATTGAGTAATTGAACAATTTCCTTTATACTTTTGCATACAGGCATTTCAATTTTAATGTCTGGCAAAAATCGTGAAAAATACAATTTGTTTGCTCTTGTTTCCATTATTACTCCAAACTCTTTCATCCTATTCAAAATATTGGAATGATCGGCCCTAGCAGTTACTAAAAGTAATATTCCCTGTAAGTTTCATCTAAATCTGATGTATATTAGATTTTTTATGATTAAAAAAAAGTAGAAAAATATCGAATGGAGATATGGCAACTTGAAATATGAATATATCTGTAACTTGCTTATAGTTTCACCAATTTGACTGATTTTTTCATGGCTTAATTCTTATTATATAATAAGTAAGTACAGTAACAATTATCAACATATTTTAATTATAAGTACTTTAAATATTGAAAAACTAAAGTATAAGTATGTCACAGTAGTGACGACGCACAGACGACAACATCATATAATTTGCTTTTTTCCACCTTTGGCGGTTTCTTCATATGAAACCTCTCTGCTGGGGGTCTTCAGGGTATCTAAATAATTGGAAAGAGGTTTATTTTCCAGTAGTGGGCGCCTTCTCTTTCCTCATCAGATTCCCCTCGCCAATCTATGTTGGTAGGGCACCCCCTCCAGCATCATATGATGTCCCTTCTTCTTTCTTCTTCCTGTATAGCCTTGATCTTTTTCCTCTTGCTTTCTTCTTTGGATTTAATCTTCCTCTTTGAATTGTTTAGTCTAATGTTGTCCTTTACCTCTGTCACCGTCACAGAGGTGCAGGTGAGGGCGGTGGTGGAGTGAGAGGTGGTGAGATCTTTAGTCGTCTTTGACTGCTTGCCATCTTTAACTGCTGTTTTTTGTCATTGTGATGTTCTTTTGTTCTTTTTGCTACCCATGATGACTGTACTAAAGAGTAATATGTACTAGCTAAAGTAATAGATTGCAATGAGAGCTCATGAGACATGCGTACTTCCCTTTTCAGAGCTAGCCGGGAACTAACGCTTAGTTTCGCACAAAGTTGGCGAAATATTCTCCCTCCACCTTCCTCCCTTCCCCTCCACAATCGTATTGGCCGTTGATACACTGGGTGAGTGTAAATTCAATCAAATTTCAACGTTATTCGCTGCGCCTGAAGGTCCTAAGTGGCACGCCTCCCTCTAGTGTGGGTTGCGCCTTTAAATCTGTCCTTTTAAACCTCACCCAGGACCTTTAAATTGCGCGCGGCTGGAAAATTATTTGTCGGGATTTATTTCTAAGTGGTATACGAACATTTTGAACACAGTTTTGAAAAATGCCATATCTTGACCAAATTCACCCCCCCAGGTGTCGCGTACCCCCTTAATAGAGTGTCCTATCTTAGTGTTGTCTGCAGACTTATTAACATCATGATTAATCCCACTGTCCAAGTCATTTATGTACATAATGAACAATAAGGCACCTTGTTGAGCACTTTGCTAAAATCAAGGTAAATAACGTAACTCATTGTTATCTGACGCCTTATATACTTTAGTGTAAAAGGATACAGGGATGACCCTTCATCCACAAGGAGCTAAGATGAGAGGGAGGAAAGAATAGTGGAATGGAATGAAATGGGTGGGAATGGGTATGTGCCTCCCTATAAGGAGGAAAAAATCCCTTGTTATATAGATAGAATCAGAGCTCACATCAAAATGTGTAATTTGATTTGTGACTCAGAGCATGGGTTCACCAAGGGTAGGTCATGTGTAACTAACCTTTTATCCATTAATACTATTGCCCAAAAGACAGCAGATAACAGTGATAGTTACAGTGTTATTTACTTTGACTCTAGCAAAGCATTTGACAAAGTGCCCCACCAGAGACTGCTAAATAAAGTCAAAGCCTATGAGATGGGAGTAAAAGTGTTTGAATGGATTAGCAACAGAAAACAGTGGATCACCATTAATGGTGGAAAATCCAAATGGGGTAGTGTTACTAATGGAGTTCCCCAGGGCTCAGTTTTGGGTCCCTTGTTGTTTATTATGTATATAAATGACTTTGACAGGGGGATTAATAGTGATGTTAGTAAGTTTGTAGACAACACTAACATAGGACACCATATTAGGTCTATGGAAGATACTGGGATACTACAGGAAGATTTAAACAAATTGTTTGTGTAGTTGGAGAAATGGCAAATGAACTTCAATATCTCAAGGTGAAGTGTGTTAAAAATAGATTTAAGCATCACAAAAAACAGGTATAGCTTAAATAACACCATTTTAGAGAAAACAGAATGTGAAAAAGACTTGTAAGTGTTAGTGAGTTCTGACCATCTTGGAAACAGTGCATTAGTGCCAGGAATAGAGCTAACAGAACATTAGGATTTATTGCTCAGATTGTTACAAAAGTGCAGATGTAGTTATTAAATTGGCAATAGTTTGACCCATCCTTGACAATGTGGTACATTTTTGGTCTCCATCCTATAGAATGGATATTAATTCACTAGAATCAGTATAGAGGTGAATGACCAAAATGATACATGGGCATGGAAATTTACGTTATGAAGGCAGGCTTAGGCAAATTAACTGGAAAGATGTAGAGTGTGGGGTGATCTAATAAAGGTATTCAAATGGGTCAAGGGCTTGAACAAGGGCAATGCAGACAATATCATCATATTAAGACACCAGGGCAAGATTCATAGTAATGGATTTAAATTGGATAAGTATAGATTTAAGTAGAAATAAGGCAAGAACTGGTTTACCAATAGAGTGTTTAATGAATGAATAGACTAAATAACCATGTAGTGAGTGCTGAAACTATTGGTTGTTTTAAGAGAAGGTTAGATAACTATAGATGGATATGATAAGTGGTAATAGACATGGAACTGTCTAGAATAAACCTTATGGTCTCCTGCAGTCTCCTTCATTTTTATGTTCTTAGGAGAAAGATCTGAGTGTTTGTTGATCATATGTCGTGGCAAACCGCGATAAAAAAAAAAAAAAAAAATTGTGTAATATATATAGATCAATTCAGATACTACAGATTGCCACCCATCTTCGGGATGAAGTGAGCGTTATTCCGCTACTCCTTGAATGTCAATCACACAAACCGAAGGATGAGGAGTTGTACTGGTCTGCAGGTTAGTCGTCTGGTAGAACATGGGACTTGTGGGTATGTGGGTCCTAGTCCACTTTCCATTCTTGGTTGAAAGGAAACTCGACCGTCATTGGTTCGTTTATTCTTCTAACCTCATCCAAAAGCTTCCCAATTAGGGAAGGGAGGGAATTGAGAACTTGCGTCCCATTCAGTCTCCTACTAGTTCCAAGACTAGTTTCTGAGACCAGACTCGTTCTATTCTCCAATACTGGTTCCCTGTAAGTTTACAACTTATTCAGAAAAAATACCACATCAATGTGGAAATGGAGTAGGGTATCTGAAAGATTCGCGAGGCAGAAGAAATCCTTACAAGACTAAAGCGAGGTAACATGAGGTTATTATACCTCTTCCTGTAATATAACATAGGATAGGCCTCTTCAGAATTCTTTAAATTACCCTACTTAAGGTTTACAAATGAGTTTAGGTTAAGCTATACTAGGTTAGGTAAGGCGTAGGCTAACCCCCTATACGGCAGCCATGTCGTGACCTTCACACACAAAAAGAAAAATTTTACTTTTCCTACAACAGAGTATATGAAAGTGAGTTATGAAACATAGTTATGAGAACCGAAAAGGGTTATCCAAACACGTAGCAACAACATAAGGCAAGGGGGGTTATTGCCAGCATCCGTGTAACTTGCATTCCCCTTTTACGTCTCATTTCCTTTCTCTATATCGGATGTGGGATCTTTAATTATTTTAAGAACTGGTTCTGACTTTAACTCTTACCTTTTAAAAGGGATAATTTGACGAAGATATTAATAGCCTGGGTTGGCTATCTTGGAGTGCCTACGTGGCATTTTTCCCCTCTTTGAACACGCGGGCGCGAGGAAAACAAAACAAAATCTTTTTGATCCCTTCTTTCCGATAGCGAGTAGGAATATAAAATTTGGACATAGTAACATTTTTACATGTTTTTGTTGACGAATACAGTCCTTTTTATGGATTTCATTATAATTAAAAAAAAATTACAATAGTAATTTAAAGATATTAGAGCTGGATGATGAATCAATTTCTAAGTACATCCAAAATTTTAGAGGGATAGCTTTTCTCTCTGACACATAAACAATTTTTCACTCAACATACAAACTAATGATGGACATTGAGCAATTTCTTCCTACAGGAATGGAAATATGATGAAAGAACTCATATAGAATTCAATCTGCCCCAGGTTAGAATATGCAACATTGGTATAGTCTCTGAAGTAAAAAAAATATAAATTTGCTCAAATGAATATAAAGATCTTTAAATAAATTTATCCTCAGCCTAGCACACAAACTATTTGGAGAAAAATTAGAAGTATTGGACTTGTCATCATTGAAGCAGAGAAGAGAGATATTGTGATTTTAGTGTTCAAATTAATGGAAGGGGTGGATAAAACTGACAGTGAAGATCTTTTGGTTTGGGATGGTAAGGTGTCATGAGGTCTTGGGAATTAATTGAAAAAGACTGCAGGACTGAAGGATATCAGGAAACAATTTCCCCTGTAGATGCACCAACTCATTGAATAGCAGCCTGATAATGAACATCATTACCCCAAGTTTCACTGACAAACCCACAGGCCCACAATGGCTGGCAGTGTTTCTCATGCCCTACCAATTTTTTTTCTGGGGAGGAACTTTGGACTGTCATGTGTCTTGTATCAGTATTAAACATTTTCTGTGTAACTGGCTCTTAGTAATAATAAGATGGCAGTCACCAGTTGTTTGATGTCCTTATCTGAAAACATATAGGATATGTAGATGAAGAGATAGAGATATTACAATTAATGCACTATGCCTTGCAGTTTGGTTCTTCAAGGGAAGTTGCAGACAAAATGTTAACACACATGACATTACCCAATTCTGAGTCTAGGCTGGACTTGAAGAAGGGAGAAAAAGTAGCCATTATTATCAACAATCTTGGTTCAGTTACTCAGATTGAGCTCAACGTCTTCACTAAAGATGTTATAACTTTGTTAAGTATGTATTTATTTTGTTTTGTTTTTCATATTGATAAGGGTTATGTTCATGTTTGATGTAAGTTTCAAGTTGAGTTGAATATAACACAGATTGAATTGCCTCCATGTAATGATAATACTTTTTAATGTAAAAAATTCAAAAGCTTTTTATTTTTTATCACTTAGTTGTGCAGTTATGAGTATGACTTAATTACTTAAGAGAGAGGTTCTTAACTTAATGTAAACTATCTATCTATACACCCCTTACAAGGGAGGTAGCCAAGTCAAAAGGTCAGAAGCAATGTAGCAAGACACAGTACATCCACAGCAAGGCTGCTTCACTTAATTGGCAACCCCCGACTCTGTCCCCACATGCAAAACAAGAGAAGACAAGGAGAAATCCCTTTTGGCTGTATCAAAATATCATTCACATATAAGCACCTCCTACTCCCCAATCCTCCACCCCTCCCTTCTTTGCATACCATTATCATCTACACACAGCCACTCTCCACTCATCCATATCTCCTGCCCTCTCACTTCCTTGCTCAACAGACATCCCCCTCTTTCAAAATGCCTCCTTCACCCATCCATCCATCTCATCCTTGGTCGTCCCCTCAAGTTCACTCCCTCCATCTCTGCCCTCCACACCTCTTTTACTAATCTTTCTTCACTCATTCTTTGTATGTGTCCAAACTATCTCATTATTCTTTCATTAGCCCTATCTGTAGACTAACTACTAATGGGAATTCATGACTAGGAGGTTTATTATGTTGAACATGTTCCCCCTACCCAGCTGTGAGTTGACATGGGAGAGGAAAATCTTCACACCTTTCTCTCACTCCTTCCCATTAAAACCATGCAAAGATTCCACTTCATATCTTTCTCAGTATTGCTGCTGTTTAATCCATAGGACATTCCTGGAACATCATCATCACCATAGTTGGATTTCAATAGACTATTTTATTCTCTTTAATATCCTCAGATATCCACTGACTCCATATCTCAACACATTCTACAACCTTCTGTCTCAATTAATTTTTGTATCTCATATACTCCTCACTATTGTGTTTTACTCTCCAGCCATAGCTTGTGTTTCATTTTTTCTTCGTTCACAAGGCACAGCACTTTCTCAATGGGCCTAACAGCTGGAGCTGGTTTACCCCCCCCCCCCAACTGCTTCCATCAAGATGTTACTGGTTTACCCCCACTGCTTCCATCATATAATGACCCCCTCTTCTCATTCTCTCAATCCTCATCATCTATTTATCTGTCTATCTATAGACAGAGAAGGGAGTCACTGATTAAGTGAATTGGCCTTGCTGTGGATGTGTTGTGTCTTGCTGCATTGCTGACCCAGGGCAGTGAGTAGGAGACAGGGATGACCTTTCATCCATGAGGAGCTATGATGAGAGGGAGGAAAGCATGGTGGATGGGGGGGGGGATGGAATGGGTGGGAGTGAGTGTGTGCTTTTTGACATGGTTACCCACCTTATAAGGGGGAAAAAGCCCTTGATAGATAGTTAGATCATCATATTTTGAGGAATAAAACTTCCTTAATATAAGAGATTAATGTATGTGAAAAATTGGCATTTCATAATTTTCATTCAGTGAAAAGCACTAACTGAGTTATTAAATCTTCAACAGGGGAACGTGGAGTGAAACCTGTCCGAGTGTATGTTGGCAGTCTTATAACCAGCCTCAATATGAAGGGCTTGCAGATATCTATTCTTCGTCTAACCAATTCCAAGTGGCTTCCACTTCTAGATGCTCCAACTTCTGCCTCAGCATGGCCCAAACCTCTTATCCCAGAAGAGGGACACGAGCTTACTATAGAGTATGCAAAGCTGCCTTCACACTCAGAAGACACAAAAGAAAAGGTAAATCATATATACAGTACTTAGATTGATATGTTTGTATTAATAAATGGAGGTGCAGCAAAGAATGGGGGTTAAAAGAAAATTGTCAGATAGGATAAGAGCAGTATGTGAAGGTGGTAAGTTTATATGGAAAGGATGAGTGAAGAAAAATGTGGAAAGCAGAAGTGGATGGAGTGAGCTTGAGAGGAAAATTGAGAATCAGGTGGATGGATGGAGTGAATGAGGCTTTGGTTACATGTGGAATGTCTGTTGAGCAGGGAAGAGAGAGTGCAAAAGATAGGAGTTGGTAGGATGAAAGGACGATGTGGTTGAAAAGGATGTTCTTCTCTGCTCCATAAATCATCTCTTGGAAGAACACTCATTCCTGTCCCTTGTCACACTGCTTAGGGTCATGTAATGCAGCAAAACACAGTGTTTCTATGGCTGGAACTGGTTTAATCCAACTGTTTTATTATATGATATTCTTCTAACCCCATTCATCTACTCAAGGAATTTATGGAGCAGACATGAAAATCATCCCATCAAGCCATGTTTTTTTCCTCATCCATTTTCAGATACTCTCCATTCACTCCTGTCTTTTGCACTCATTCCTCTTTGCTCAATAAACATTCCTTCTGCATCTAGTGCCTCCTCCACCCTGTTCATCCACCTATTCATGATCTTTGCCTCAAGTTTATCATGTTTCATTAGAAATACTTGCTCTTATCGTTCAATCAATCTGTTCCTCTGGGTCTGGCCTGCATTATCATGTTTCAGTAGAAATACTTGCTGCTATTGTTCAGTCAATTTGTTGAGAAGACCCACAGCCCCAAGGGGCAATTACTCTTTAGCTGTTGATGTTATTGATGAGTGTGTGAATGAAATAATGTCATAACTTATGAGGAATAGTAATTAAGAATTCCTCTCCCTTCGGAACAGTGTTTGTAATGAAATTTTTTTATCCTCTAATGGATTTCACTTTCATTCTATATGCATAGGTTAAGAATACTTGAATTTTTATACATAGAAAAATAATTATATGGTGACAGATGTCAACTAAAGGATTGATGCTGGAAGGTGACAAGGCCAAGCTGTTTGAGCAATGTGTAAAGTTTGCTATTCAAGATGTGGTGCAACATGAGAAGGAACTTAATCAACTTGATAGTAAATGTGGAGATGGAGACTGTGGATCAACATTATACAGAGGCTTGACAGGTAATATTGCTTATTTTATTTTGTAAAATGCATTACAGTGTAGATAGTGTGAATATATGATAATTATTAGGAGTTACATGACCATGATATTGAATGCATGGTGACATGTACTTTAGGGATTAATTTTAGGTACCCTTTTGGACCAGAGTCACTGTTAGATAGGGAGGAGAGGGAGTGTCACTGAAAAATTGGCACAACCTGGGAATCAAACCAGAGAACTCCCACTTTCTGGGCAGGGGTGCTTATCAGTTGCACCACAGTTGTCTTAGTGACCACTCTCACATCTCCCTTCCCTGGCCCTGCCCTCTGGAGGCCAGTCTGGGAGTGTGCCCCACATAGGCTTTTGGGATCCTACTCACTGTGCCATGTTAGATAGGGAGGAGAGGGAGCATCACTGAAAAGCTGGCACTGCCCAGGAATTGAGCCCAAGACCTCCCACTTTCTGTGTAGATATGCTTACCGATTACACCACGGTTGCCTCAGTGACCTCTCGTACAGTCACACATTTGTCTATGTCAGAATGATGAGATGCTTTTGTGCTAATGGTGTCCCTCTATTATGGTGTCTCCCTGAACCAGTTCTTTACTTTTTCTGTGACTACCTCTTCCTTCTCTGATCCTCCTGTGGTGGTGGTGGAAGGGGTGAGGAGAGGAATGCTTCCACTGCTCCCATATATGTCATAGAAAGTGAAAAAATGAATGGAGTGAACTTAAGAGGAAGGCAAAGAATGAGGCAGATGGATAAGGTAAAGGGGGTACTGGATGCAAAAGGAACATCTGTCAAGCAATAAAAAGAAAGTGCCAAAGATAGATGTGAATGGAAAGTGGTTTTAAGTGGATGAATAGATGATGTGGCCTGAAGGGATGTTCTTATCTGCTCCATACAAATTATAGAGTGGATGAGGGGGGAGGATGTTACTATATAATGAATTAGTAACAGTGGGGGTAAACCAGTTCTACCTGTCAGGCCCCACTGTGGAAGTGTTGTGTCTCACTGCATTGACTTTGATCAAAACATTGTGGTGGATGAACTCAGTAGCTGCAATGTGGTGACTGAAGTAATTAATATAATAGATCACAAGAAAATTCAAGTAATCCAGTTAACTAACTGCTGGTAGAATGAAGAATCTCATTTGAAGTCACTTAGAATTATAGGGTCATTGTTTTACACACAAATGTCTAGTGTGGAGGGCAAAGATGATCCTTCATATAAAAGATGATAAGATGGGAGTGGGTATAAATGAGTTTTGTGTAGGTCCAAGTTGAGAAGGAAACAATGGGCAGTGGATGGGAATGGAATGGGTGGGAGTGGGTGCATGCTTTGGCTGGTTACTTCCTATATAAAAAGGGACTCTTGGTATGTAGATGGATAGGAAGATGGGTATAGGATGGCTATATGCTTTCACTCAGCCATCACCCATATAGGGGGAATAGGTCCTTTGGTATGTGCATTATTACTATTATATATATGTATGTATATATATAAATATATAATATATGTATATATATATATATGTATATATATATATATATATATATATATGTATATATATATATATGTATATATATATATATAAGTATATATATGTACACAATATACGTATATATATATATATATATATATATATATATATATATATATATATATTTTTTTTTTTTTAGGGTGGCTATATGCTTTCACTCAGCCATCACCCATATAGGGGAATAGGTCCTTTGGTATGTGCATTATTACTATTATATATATACATATATGTTATATATATATATATATATGTTATATATATATATATATATATATATATATATACATATATATGTATATATATATATATTTTTTTTTTTTTTTTTTTTTTTTTTTAAGAAATTGTAGGCTGTTAATTATGTCTAACCTATTACAGGAATCTCTAAGGTACTGGACAAGCAACCATTCCAGTGTCCTAGTGTGGTCATCAGTGGATTTGCTGATGTAGCATTACAAACCATGGGTGGTGCTTCAGGTGGCCTGTATTCGCTCTTCTTAATAGGTATTGCCAATAAACTTCAGGAACGTTTTGATGGAGATCCAGTCAAGAGATGGTCTGAAGCTTTGCGCAAAGGTATCGAATCCATGATCAAGTATGGGAAGGCTAATCGTGGTGACCGTACTATGGTAAGGAATTATATATTCTATATTATTGTTATTTATTTTATTTTATTTATTCATTTATTTATTTATTTATTTTCATTTCCCCCATCTTATAAGAGTAACTAAGCAGTGATAATTTTTTATGGATTTTGTATATATGCAAGCAATATGTGTTTTTTATTATACTGTAATATACATGTCATAGGGTTGCTAAATAAAAGCACATGAATCACTACAAATGAACATGTATTATATTAAAATGTGCCAAAGCACCACAATAACAAATGTGTGCATCCAGTAAGGAGGTGGAGTAACAACTGGTCGCCACTCTTTGGCTTCGTGTGAAACATACAAAGTTTGCTTGGTTCTTCTTAAGGAATGGTAAATAAATAATACAGTGACAATAATAAAATTAGTATACAACAAAATCTATGATAGATATGTAATGGAAAAATGCAAACACAACTGAAATATTTGCAAGTATAATACACTACAACAACTGTGTGATGCTACAATGCAGTATGTAATTATAATGTACACAATGGTACAATACCATCACATACACATACATATCCAATAGCCTTTACCCCCATACAGGGGAGGTAGCCAAAAAACAAAGACACGAAATCCACTCCCACCCATTCCATCCCCACATACTCCACTCCCATTCACCCCCCTCCCTCCCTCTTATCTTGGCTCCTCCTGGATGACGGGTCATTCATGCATCTAGCCCACTGCCCTGGGTCAGAAGCAGTGTAGCAAGATACAGCACATCCACAGTAAGGCCGCTTCCTTAAATTGGCAAACCTTCCTCTCCGTCCCTTCATGCAGAGAAAGAAAAGATGGGGAGAAATCCCTTCAGGCTGACTTCTAATTTGTTGCCATCCTCTCTCCTTGTACATCTCATCACCTTACATTTACCCACATTTATCTTCAACTTCCTTCTTTCACACACCTTCCCAAACTCTATCACTAACTTCCTTAATCCCTTCTCTGATCCTGCCACAATTGCAGTGCCATCAGCAAACAACAACTGGCTTATCTCCCATTTTTCTCCATTTTCTTTAACCATCTCCAATCCCAGACCCATTATCCTTGCATTTACCTCTTGCACCACCCCATCCATGTAAAAATTGAACAGCCAGGGTTGATCAAAGAATGCTGACATATTTTGCACATATGGAAAGAATGATTGAATAAAGACTAGTGAAAAAGAGTGCAGAAAGTAGAACTACACTGCCCCACACAAAGAATCACAAGAAAACAGCATAACATTTCTTCCCCAAGTGACCTAAGGGCCCACCTGGTATCTGTAGTCACTTACCTGAGAGTCATAAGTTTCCTGCAGAAAAGACCTGGGGCAACAAAGTAATTGATTAATTGTGCTTCTTTATGGCAGCTTGATGCACTCTTACCAGCCACAGAGGCTCTGGAGAAATGCATTGGACAGGAAATGACATGCGGCCAGATACTGACCAAGATGGCCGATGCAGCAGAGGCAGGTTGCGAAGCCACAAGACACATGAAGGCAAAGTAAGGGTTCTTTTGACTTCTTTCTTCCTCATTGCATAAGGTTTCTAAGAATAAAGTACACAAAGTTTTGATTAGAATATTCAATACCTTTTTTTTTTTCTCATTCTATCTGTTAATTTTCTGTCTCTCCCTCTCTCTACCTCCACCTCCATATCCCTCTCTCCCTCTGCCTTCATATCCCTCTCTCTCTTCCTCTCTCTCTCTCTCTCTCTCTCTCTCTCTCTCTCTCTCTCTCTCTCTCTCTCTCTCTCTCTCTCTCTCTCTCTCTCTCTCTTTTGTGGAAGAGACCAAGAACTAGGTGGCTGGATGGGATGAAGGGGCATTGGATGTAAGAGAAATGTCTGTTGAGCAAAGAAGAGAGAGTGCCAGAGATAGGAGTGAATGGAGAGTGGTGGTAAATGGGTAAACAAATGGTATGGCCACAAGGGATGTTCTTCTGGTCATTTCTGTAAGTTTCTTGACTGGATTGGTGTGGGGGGGGGGGGGATCACCATATAATGGTGGGGACCAGTTCCAGCAGAGAGCCCCTGCTCTGGAAGTGTTGCATTGCCTTTGATGTAAGTAGTGGTGGGTATTGACAGGGATGACCCTTCATTCATGAAGTGCTAAGATAGGAGAGACAGTGAATGAGTTTTGGATGTCTAGGGTGGGTGTATTTTTCACTAGGCATCCCCCACCCACCCACAAAGGAGGAAAAGTCCTTTTGGTATATATATATATATATATACATATGAGTGTGCATTTATGCTTAGTCACTTTTTGGTTGTTTAGGTGCAAACTACATTCATACATATACCAAGATCTTTTTCCCCCTTACAAGGGAAGTAGCCGAAGTCAAAAGGCATAAATCCTCTTCCACCCATTTCATCCCCCCACACCCCACTCCCATTCACCACCTCTCCCTCCCTCTTTTCTTGGCTCCTCATGGATAACAGGTTATCCCTGCATCTCATCCATTACCCTGGGTCAGAAGCAATGCTGCAAGACACAGGACATCCACAGCAAGGCCATTTCATTTAATCGGCGACCCTCCTCTCCCCTCATGCAGAAAAAGAGAAGACAGGGAGAAATCCTTTTGGGCTGCATCAAAATAGCATTCATGCATACACCCTCAAACCCCCCCCATCCCCCACCCATTCCCTTCTATTCATCACAGCATCATCTGTGCAAAAACAATACATGAATTTAAAAATAGTTTAGATAAAATGAGATATGAAGACGGGACACCACGAGCATAGCTCCCCTTCCCGTAAAATACAACTAGGTAAATACAACTAGGTAAGTACACAACCATTCTCCACACACCCCATCTTCTGTCTTCTCCCTTCCTTCCTTAACAGACATCCTTCATTCATGAAGTGCTAAGATAGGAGAGACAGTGAATGAGTTTTGGATGTCTAGGGTGGGTGTATTTTTCACTAGGCATCCCCCACCCACCCACAAAGGAGGAAAAGTCCTTTTGGTATATATATATATATATATATACATATGAGTGTGCATTTATGCTTAGTCACTTTTTGGTTGTTTAGGTGCAAACTACATTCATACATATACCAAGAGCTTTTTCCCCCTTACAAGGGAAGTAGCCGAAGTCAAAAGGCATAAATCCTCTTCCACCCATTTCATCCCCCCACACCCCACTCCCATTCACCACGTCTCCCTCCCTCTTTTCTTGGCTCCTCATGGATAACAGGTTATCCCTGCATCTCATCCATTACCCTGGGTCAGAAGCAATGCTGCAAGACACAGGACATCCACAGCAAGGCCATTTCATTTAATCGGCGACCCTCCTCTCCCCTCATGCAGAAAAAGAGAAGACAGGGAGAAATCCTTTTGGGCTGCATCAAAATAGCATTCATGCATACACCCTCAAACCCCCCCCCATCCCCCACCCATTCCCTTCTATTTATCACAGCATCATCTGTGCAAAAACAATACATGAATTTAAAAATAGTTTAGATAAAATGAGATATGAAGACGGGACACCACAAGCATAGCTCCCCTTCCCGTAAAATACAACTAGGTAAGTACACAACCATTCTCCACACACCCCATCTTCTGTCTTCTCCCTTCCTTCCTTAACAGACATCCCCCTCTCTCCCAGTGCCCCTTTTACCCCATCCATCCATCTCATCCTTGGTTGCCCCCTCATATTTACTTCATCCACCTCTGCCTTCCACACTTCTTTTACCAATCTTTCTTCACTCATTCTTTCCATGTGTCCAAACCATCCCAATATTCTTTCATCAACCCTATCTCCCAACTCCTTTTCCACTCCTGCTCTCCTCATCTTGTTTTTCACTCTATCCAGCCTAGTAATCCCTACCATACTACTGAGACATTTCATCTCAAACACATTTAAACTTTTTCTTCCTCTCTTATGTTCCATGTTTCTGCCCCATACAGTGCTGTCTCCTCATAGCATCCATTCCCAAATGTCTATTTCTCATTATACTTTTTAATCCCCCAAGGCATTTACTTGCTTCTCTCAATCTACATTCTACCTCCACCATCACTCCACAATTTCCACCACATTCGCCCCAAAGTATGTAAAGCTATCCTCTTCCTCCAGCCTCTCTTCCTTAATACTCACTTCCAATTTGCTGCCATCCTCTTCCCTTGTAGATCTCATCACCTTTCTTTTATCCACATTTATCTTCAACTTCCCTCTTTCGCACACCTTCCCAAACTCTGTCACTAACTTCAAAATAATACAGGAAAATTTATGAGAATATTTGTCACTATTTTCCTGTACTCAGGTGCTCAGATGAGAGGGAGGGTGGGAGGGGTGTGGAGTGTATTTAGGGATGAAATGGTTGGGAGTGTTTTTATGCCTTTCCCTTTTTGGCTACCTCCCTTGAATGGGGGAAAAAGCCTTGGTATATGTATGTATGTATATATTAATTAATTTTCTTTATTAATTCATTGGTTTATTTATTTTTTCTTTTCATGTTTATTTCAGGGCTGGCCGTGCAAGTTATTGTCGCCCTGAAGATGTTAATGATGTAGATGCAGGGGCACGTGCTGTTGCCCTTTGCCTAAGGGGTCTGGCTAAGGGTTTGCTTCTCTAAAGGTGCAAAATAGAACAAGGAGATTGGTAATATGAAAAGACCCAATCAAAATACATTTTTATTGAGTTGTTGTGCCGGTTCTGTTTTTTGTTCTGATTCTTCTTAAATTTGTTACTTTATATAGCTTCTATTTTATTCCAGTTACATGGAGAAGGTCATGTGTTCTCACAACAGACCACTTCAAAAGTGCTTTCAATAAATTTATAAAAAAGAATATAAAATTTGTCTTTTATTTCTTCCTAAAAATGCCCTTTTCCAGAGGTGTATCTTATCCACTTTACTTTTTTGTTTAGGAATGTCCCCTGCGGGGCTACAAGGAGAAGGATGCCTAGTCCCAATCCCTGTTCCTTTCTTCTCGCCTCTTACGATCCAAGTGGAAATACTTGGTGGCAGAATTCTTTTCCCCCACCACAGGGAATTCCCCACCACAGAAAATGAATACTCAGAGAAATGGTACAGGACAGCAACAAGGGGTTGGGGGACAGCACAACGGAGGGACAGTCGTAGTATAAAAGTGACATCATTTCTCTATGAACAGAGTTTTCCTCTATCATAGACAAAATGATGTGTGGCTCTGGTCTGTAGGGTCACCCCATATAGACCCTAAAGTATCAACTGCATGCTACTTTGCCACAATAACAAGCAGCCAATACCCCAGACATGCCTTTTCCTTTTTGGCTACCTCCCTTGTAAGGGGGAAAAAGCCTTGGTATATGTATGTATGTATCATATCCATTGATGAATGCAATGACTTCAGTGACTTACAAGAGAAGAAACACACTCAAAACCTGGAAAAAAGGATACATAATATCAGTTTAAAAATTTAAGGACTGGAAGCTGGATTACAAGAACCATAGAGGCATCAGCTTTTTGAGTATCCCAGGTAAGGTTGACAGAATCATAATACAGACAATAATGACAAACAGACATTTGATTGAGCAACATTGTACTTTTCGTAAAAAGAGGAGTGTTGATCAGTTACTCCAAGATGGCTCAATGAGAAAGCCTGTAAGAAAAAGAAGTTATTATGCCTGTACCATGTTTTGTGTATCTGGAGAAGGTGTATGATAGACAGGAAAGAAGTATGAAAGACTGAGCATGTATGGAGGGAAGAATTCTAAAGGCAGTGAAGGGGTTTCATTGTGGGTGTGAAGTTTGTGTGATGAAATTGTCTGTTGCCTTTCTTTTAGTTGTGGGCCTCAGGTAACCAGCCACAGCCACCAGTTCAGCCCATAGTTCTTCAATGAAGAGATTTTGTGGTATATAACGGTTTCTTCCCCCTTATAAGGGAGATAGCCTGTGAGGGCATGCACTCACTCTCATCCACCACCCTTGTTTCCTTTTCTTCTTAGTTCTTTTTGGATAAAGGGTCATCCCAGCATCCTGTCCACTGACCAGGTCATAAGCAATGGTCAGAAATGATGAGAATGGTAAATGATGAAAGATGTCACAAGGGAAAGTGTATAAGAGGGGAGGGGTTTCAGACAAGATACTGGATGTAGAGACAAACTCTTGAATTTTTTTTACAAAAGCCAGGAAAAATATGAAAAGAACATCATTGTAGGGAAGAGGGTAAGATATCTACATCAACCACAGGTATTGACACTACTATTACATTCATAGCTACCAAAACCAACACTACTACCATATAACCACAGTAAAACTACACCTACTAGCACTACTATAACCATCTTCAATGACACTACTACAACCACAAGTAACCATAACTTCTGCCAACACTGTTACAACCACTTCCACTGATATTTCTACAATTGTAATAATTGACTACAACCATATCAATAACACCAACATTAATATACTGTTGTCACAACCACCCACATTGCAAACACAACTGCCACTACAATTATGTGTAACCTCAACTACACTACAAATACCCACACCAGCACTACTTCAACTACAACTACCAAAACTACTACCCCACAACCTCATCCTCACCAGCACTTATTACAACCTCAGCTACCACCACCAATACTAATACAACCCCATCTAGTCCTACCCTACCAACAGTACAACACATTCATACAAACCACCCCCCATCCCCACCAACATTGTTACAGTGCCAATGCTCACAACACTTCTACAACCACAACAAGCAACATTATTACCGTCATAACCACCCACACAAACCCTACTAAAATCTCGACCACAAAGGTTGTTACAACCAACATTAATACATGTTAACATCCATGCCATCGCAGTCGAGACTGACGAGGAACTCGATGGAAGCATATATGTGGAAATTGATACCTATTGCGCTATCATTGATAGCGCAATGGGTTAAATCATTGACACTGTTACGTCCGAGCTGAGTTCGAGTCCTTAGCTTGACCACGTATAAATTTCCACATACGGGTAAACGTCGACTTACGATGGCCGCGACTTACGATTGTTCGACTTTACGATGACGACGACGGCGACGACGATATGATAATTTAACCCCTTCCATACGGTGCCGCACACGTAGGCGTCATGAGGAGCAAGTGGATTCGCGACGCTGCCATATCGGCGTCTTGATTATATTTATTGTAGTCGCCCCTGTGTTTTTACATTCTCTCAAATGTGCCCTAAATCCCATTCTCTGTGGTTTTCAAAATTCGCGGGTGAAAGAGAGAACGATCGATATAAGCGGTGACTATATTTTATGATGCGAGTATTATTACGTCACGTCGTACGGCTGGCATTGGCTGCTGCCCGCGAGATTTAAGGTCCGTACTGAAAATACATATAGTGTTTCAATATGGTAAAAAGGATAAAAATAATTAAATAAACTACTGTACATGTTTAATAAGCTATATTCAGTATCTCTGGTGGTTAATATACAGGTAGGCTAGGTACAGTGACAACGGAACAGAGTGGGGATCGACTTACGATGAGATCGTCTTACGATGGCTCTATCGAAACCTAATGCCATCGTAAGTCGACGTAATGCTTCCATCGAGTTCTTCGTTAGTCTCGACTTCGATGGCATAGAGTTAGAAGTGGATTGTGGTTGAAAAGATGTTAATCTGTTCACTAGGGAACCATTCAGTGTATTTACCTAGTTGTATTTTACGGGAAGGGGAGCTATGCTCGTGGTGTCCCGTTTTCGTATATCATTTTATCTAAACTATTTTTAAATTCATGTATTGTTTTTGCACACTCCACTTTCTCATCTAACTTGTTCCAACTATCTATATGTTTTTATACATGTATAATGCGTTCTCAAAAAAGTAAAATTGCCCTTATGTGCACTTGTGATCCCTATGTAAGGCTAATACAAGGTTTAGTTTGCTTTCCGTCGATTTGACCCATCATTAACGTCAAGTGGTAATAGCTTCTTTTGGCTGAATAAAATCACCTGACGGCAGCCAGTACAACCGTTACCATGTTCATAAATTACATTGTAAGTGTTAATTTACGTAGTGTTCACTTGCACATCCCAACAATGATTATTAATGTAAAGGAAGTCGAAGAGAGAAAATACTTTACGTCGACATGACATCGCCCTCCCCCGGTACACAATTTTAGTCTCTATGAAGGAATTAATTTGACCGGCATCGATTTATCCCTTGCTAAATTTTATTTTAATTTTTATGTAAAGGAACTCTAAGATTTCATGTGGTTTGCGTTGACAAACTCCTCCGTATATATCAACTCATTCTAGTCTCTAATTCTGCGAGCGCAAAGGTCAATTTCCTTTGCATCAGTTTGTCCCTCCGTAGAAATTAGAATATGATAATTCTTGCTTATCGTCTAATTAGCCCATCTGTATGCTACTAATTCTAATTATATGTAAGAACAGCTATCCAGGTTAGATCATCGTATAAATATAAGTCTTTCTGTATGTGGAACATAAGGATCACTATGGTAAGCGTCGATTTCTTCCTCTATATACGTCAACCCATTTTAATATCTATCCATTGGATGCATAAGGGTTAATTTCCTTTACTTTGGATTCTGCATCCGTAGGGCTGAAGATGGGTACGTGCTCACGGTCATGCGAGATTGTAAATGGTCTTCCCCACACATGTCTTCATATCCCGTCAAAACGAGTACCTTTATCTGGATGTGCAGCCCCGAGCGGCTGTCACGCGGTCTCGAAACTGGAGTTTAAATATGTATAAAGTTATGCATTTTCTTTTTTACATAAAAGGGAGCTGCTCCCTCCTCTAGAAACGGGAACATACTATTACAACACCATATGTTGCTTCCTAGATAGATCTATGGCAGAGGCAGGAGCGTTACTTGTAACTGTGAAGTTGCGGGCGTTCTGTCAGTGAAATTCGAGTAAAAAATTATGTTCACAATTGTCCTTTCGTAGATGCAAATCTGTTCTCTATGCGAAGGGAACGTAAATGTTAATTTGCTTTGCTTTTTCCTATGCATGTCAACTTTGACCCATTTCTTATCATTGTTTTTATCTATGTATTTACTTATCTATTTATCTACCTACTTATTCATTACCACTATTTATTTATATATTTTTATTTATTTAAGCTATCTCTATATTCATTTCATGAAATCTTATTCCTTCGTAGACGCTAGATAAATTTAGTTTTGATGAGGGGAGGCGTAGATAATAAATTATTGACTTTCTCCTACATATAGAAAAATCTTAGTCTATAGGTAAAGACAGCATAAATATTAATTTGCCTTACCGCAAACTTACCACATCCGTATGCTTGAATGAATGTTTGAAATTATTCCGTCCGTTATTGACGCAGCTGAGATGGATCTCCACTAAAGCCCTGTGAGGGACGATGATGCAGCCTCCCTGTGTACCATGGTGGCATGGTGGCTTAACCCTGCTTGGTAAGGTTGTATGTATTGTTATTTTTTTATTTCTTTATTTTATTTATCTATTCATTTATTTATTTATTATTTATTTATCTTTATTTATCTATTTATTCTATTTATTTATTTATTTATTTGTTTATTTATTTATTTTATCTATTTATTCATTTATTCATTTATTTATTTATTTTTGTTCGTTGGAATGGAGAAAAATTTGGCGTAGCCCGAAGGGATTTCTCCCCGTCTTCTCCTTTTCTGCAGGAGGGGGGGGGGGTCGCCGACTTAATGAAGCAGCCTTGCTGTGGATTAGCTGTGTCTTGCGACGCTGCTTCTGACCCAGGGCAGTGGACAAGATGCAGGAATGACCCGTCATCCAGGAGGTGCCAGGATAAGAGGGAGGGAATAAAGTGGAGGGAAGTGGAGTGTGTAGGGGATGGAATGGGTGGGAGTTGTTTTTATGCCTTTTTTTTTCTTTTTTGCTGTCTTCCTTATAAGGAAAAAAAGCCTTTGGTATATGTATGGTATATGTACGTTGGAATGGCGGGAGTTGTGAATGAAGTGTGAAGTCAGTGTAATCAGTTCGATCATACTGATTAGGTGCTAGGATATATATGCGTATATGTTAAAATATGTGAAAACGCACACACACACACACACACACACACACACACACACACATATATATATATATATATATATATATATATATATATATATATATATATATATATATATATACACACACACAATGAATGGTCCCCAGTGCAGATCTTAATCTTTTTTCAACCACATCAACTTTTTACTTTTAATTCCATGTCATCACGAACGAGACTGACAATGCGCTCGTCGGAGACATATACGGAAACTGATACGAAGCGAAGCCAAGGGCACGAACTTCAGCTCAGACGTATCAAAGTAACAGTGACTAACCACTGCGCCATCAAGAGAAATTGATGGCACAGTGGTTAGTCACTGTTAGTTTGATACGTCTGAGCTGAGGTTCGAGCCCTTGGCTTCGCTTCGTATCAGTTTCCGTATATGTCTCCGACGAGCGCATTGTCAGTCTCGTTCGTGATGATATTGAATTAAAAGTAAAAAGTTAATATTGTGGTTGAAATTTATATATATATATATATATATATATATATATATATATATATATACAGTATAAATATTTATATGTGTGAGGAAGAGTGCAGTTTTATATACTCATCTTTCGTCCCACACACGTCCATTCATACTAGTCTCTATGGCATATCATCATAAAGGTTAACTTGTTTTTATTGGTTTACCCCTTCACAGTGGCCACAGGTATTTAGCCTCTACGACAAGGTAGCATAAGGCTCATTTTCCTGGGCGTCGATTTGTCCCCAGTGCAATCGAATAAATCTTGAGCGGCCAACTTTAATTGCGTGGTTCTCTCTATATAACTAAAAGGATTAAATATTAACTCGATTAACTTCCTTTAACTCATTCGTGTTCGTTTGACTACCGTCAGTCGATTTTATTCAGTTAAGATAAAATCCTGTGTGGTGTTAGTACTATTACTATTGTCGTTGTTGTTATGTATTTATACTATTTTACTGAACTTGACTCATATTTGGAATGAAGCGGAAGTAATTATCCTTAATTAATCCTTTTACATGTGTTCTGGGTGCCTGAAAATTATTTTACTGAAATGAGAAAAGCTGCGCAACAAAAGAATTAAATATTTTTATTTGTTTATTTATCCATGTGCGTCATCTATTTACTTAAATATTATTTAGTATCTAGTATCTATTTAGTATATAGGGAGATTAAGGCAGTTAGTGACGGAGTTTGGGAAATTGTGCTGTAGGAGAGCGTTGAAGGTATATGTCGGTAAAAGGAAGGTGATGAGATGTACAAGGAGAGAGGATGGCTGCGGACTGGAAGTACAAGTAAGTCTGAAAGGAGAGAGGTTGGAGGAAGTGGGTAGTTGTATTTGGGGTCGCACGTGGCAGGAAAGTGAGGAGTGGAGGTGGAGGTAAATTGTAGACCGAGAGAAGTAAGTAAATGTCTTGCAAGATTAAAAAGTGTCATGAGAAATAGGCATCTGGGAATGGATACAAAGAGGAGATCATATGAAGGTGTGATTGTGCTGACGACGTTGCATAGGACGGAGACTTGGAATTTAAGAGAAGTTTAATGTTTTTGAGATAAAATGTCTGAAAAGTATGGTAGGGGTTTACAAGGCTGGATAGAGTGAGGAAAGAGGAAGTGAAGAGGAAAACGGGGGTAGAAAAGGAGATGGAAGATAGGGCTGATGAAACAGTACTGGGATGGTTTGGACATATGGAAAAAAAACGAGTGAAGAAAGATTAGTAAAAGAGATGTGGAAGGCAGAGGTGGATGAAGTGAACTTGAGGAAAGGATCGAGGATGAGATGGATGGATGGGGGGAAAGGGGATTTGAGCAAGAGGGGAATGTCTCTTGGGGAAGGAAAGGGGAAAGGAAATAGGGATGAATGGAGAATGGTTAGGTATAGATGATACTGTGATGCAAGGATGGGAGGGAGCGGGTACGGTGGGGAAGGGAGGGACTATGTGTGAATGATATTTTGATGCAGCCCGAGGGGATATCTCCCCGTCTTCTCTATTTTCTTCATGAGGAGACGGAGAGGAAGGGAGGGAGGTCGCCGATTAAGTGAAGCGGCCTTTCTGTGGATGTACTCTGTCTTGTTACATTGCTTCTGAACCAGGGCGTTAGGCGAGATACAGGTATGACCCGTCATCCACGAGGAGCTAAGATGAGAGGGAGGAAAGGGTGGTGGATGGGAGTGGAATAGGTGGGACTAGGTACGCGCCTTTTAAAGTGGAATAAATTGATATATAAGTAGATAGATCTATTTAGATGAACAAATACATAATTAAAAGTAGATAAATGAACAGATAAACAAATAAATAGATTAATAAAAACAAATATAAGCACACGAAATATTGAATAGATAATGAAACACATAGAAGAAATATCACAGAGTCCAAGTTGTCAAGCAACACCAACAAAAGAATTTATTTTTAGCGGATGTCCCTCTAGACTTGTATCTCACCTCTGCGGCTTTCTCGTAGCTGTAATTGGAAAGGATGTATATTCTGCAATTTACGTTTACTTTCAAATATATATAAATGGCAACTGTTTAAAAATAATTTCATCACCAATAACCAACGCTTCTATTCTTAGGGACAATATTATCAAGCCGAAGAGGTGAAGTCAGAGAGATGGTAGAACGAAAGGATGGAAGAAATTAAAGTTATGTATATATATATATATATGTATATATATTTATATATATATATATATATATATACATATATATACATATATGTAAATACATACATATACCAAAGGCTTTTTCTCCCTTACAAGGGAGGTAGCCAAAAAACAAAGGCATAGAAACCACTTCCACCCATTCCATCCCCTACATACTCCACTCTCCTCTACCCTCTTCAATCCCTCTTATCTTGACACCTCCTGGATGACGGGTCATCCCTGCATCTTGTCCACTGCCCTGGGTCACACACACATATTTATGGTTAGTCTGCAATCAAAAAAGAATGCTGCGTGACTAAGGTCCATTAGGCCCGATAATATTTCTGTACCTCCCCCACCCGGCCAATTCAAGAACAGCTGCTGCAGACGCCGATCAAGGGCGGATCAGTTCTCCAACTATTTGGTAGGTTCGTCTGCTGCTCACTCACCGCCACGTCATCTGGACAGTGACCATTTTCTTCTCTTACTCTGGCTGCCGCCAGGTGATTATATTCATCTCCGAGGCTCACACACATACCCCAAGGTGTCGAAGGGGGTGCAGCCCAAGACGCTAACCACTTAGCACCGGGTGGTCGTTTTATTATTCTTTAGGAAGACGTCGCCACTCAATAAATAAATAAATGAATAAAACAAATAAGAATAAAGTAGTAATGAAATAGAAATATAGGAATAAATAAATTATGAATAAAAGCAAATAAATGAACGAATAAATTAATAAATAAATAAATAGATAAGTGAAAAGATAAATGAAATATGGTATTAATTATCACTGTGAACATCTACTCTGCCCCCCGTTCTAGTATTATCTCTCTCTTTCTCTCTCTCTCCTTCTCTCTCTCTCTCTCTCTCTCTCTCTCTCTCTCTCTCTCTCTCTCTCTCCCTCCTTGACCTCCTCCTCCTCCTCCTCTGCGACCGACTCCCCCTCTTCGCTCAGATATTTCCCTCCATGGATAGAAGCGCTGGTTATTTGCCAATGAAACACTGTTTCATCTTCGTCATTTCGTGGCCCTCCTCTCACGATTTTAGCAACGTGTGGGTAATAACCAGCGCTTCTGTCCTTGGCCACAATATCGCACCATAAAGGTGGAAGGAAGAAAGGATGGAAAGATGGACAACACAAGATGTTTTATATATATATATATATATATATATATATATATATATATATATATATATATATATATATATATATATATATATATATATATATATATTGGCCAAAACAGGAGATAAATTAGAACCCATGCTGCAACCAAATTTCTGTCTAAAGAATTGGTCCTGGAGGGAAAAAACATTGGAAGAAACACAAAGGCGAATTAAATCAATGACTCTGTTGACTGGAAAGGGGAAATTGTCCTAAAACTGTTGCAGTCTGGATTATAAAAATGTAAGAACATCATCAACATTGATGTTAGTGAAGAGAGAGTTTATGTCAAGACTAATTTATATATATATATATATATATATATATATATATATATATATATATGTGTGTGTGTGTGTGTGTGTGTGTGTGTGTGTGTGTGTGTGTGTGTATGTGTGTGTGTGTGTGTGTGTGTGTGTGTGGTGTGTGTGTGTATCACAGGTGAAAAATGTAATCACACAATTGTCAATCACGTGAAAACCACTGAAGAGGATTGCATTTTGCAATCGTAATATTTACGTAGATTCCCCGTCTCCGGTCTTTTATATATATATATATATATATATATATATATATATATATATATATATATATATATATATATATATATACATATATAAAAGTACAACGGCGAGCCACAAAACTAATTCCAAATATCAAAAATAAATCATACGAAAATCGACTAAAACATACGAGTATGAATCTGTTTTCCCTAAAAAAAGCGTAGACTCAGAGGTGACTTGATACAGGTCTTTAAAATTCTAAAGGGAATTGACAACATCAAAAGTGACAAAATTTTCACATTGAATGAGAATCAGACAAGAAACAATGGTCTCAAACTGTCCGGAAATAGATTCATTTTGGAAGTAGGTAAAAACAACTTCGCCGACCGTGTATTTAATGAATGGAATAAACTTTCTGCACAGATAGTGCAATGTAGTTCAGTTCGAAGCTTTAAAAATCATTTAGATAAACACCTAAGCAAGATGCTGTAATGATTATTATTTATTTCATATTATTTGTTTTTGTTTTGTTATTTATCTGTTTGATTCTCATATATTATTAGTTATACATCAATCTATTATTATTTACTATTTACCTGTTTGTTTATTATTGAACTATACCTATGCATTTATTTATGTATTTATTTGTTATTTACATTAGTATAGTTTTTATTTATTAATCTATTATTATCAGGATTGGTTACACAATAGGATGAGGGAGTCATATGAGAGGTACAAAGAAAAGAAAAGAGAAGTAAAGCAAAAGGTAAAGGAGGCAAAGAGGAGAGCAGATGTGAAACGGGGTAAGAGTATGACAGAAAATTTTGAAAGTAATAAAAAGATGTTTTGGAAAGAAATTAAGAGAGGAAGAGGAGGCGAATCAAATAGAGAAGAAAAGGTAAAAGGTGCAGATGGAGAGATGATAATGAAAGAGAAGGCAGTAAGGGGAAGATGGGCAGAATATTTTAGGGAGTTGCTAAATGTGAAGGAGGATAGGGAGGGAAAGATAGTTGCAGTGGGAAATGCGAAGAAAATGAGAGTGAGGAGTGAGGAGAATGGAAGAGAAATAAGGAAGGATGAGGTGAAGGCAGTTGTTAAGATGATGAAAGCAGGTAAGGCACCTGGTCTGGATGGATGCCATGCAGAATGTCTGAAAAAGGGAGGTACAGTGATGGTGGACTGGCTGGTGAGGTTATTTAATGTTTGCTGGAGAGAGGGTAGAGTGCCGGAGGACTGGAGGAGTGCCTGTATAGTTCCTCTTTACAAGGGAAAATGGGACAAATGTGAATGTAGTAGTTTCAGAGGGATTAGCTTGTTAAGTGTAGTTGGGAAGGCTTATGGGAGGATCTTGATTGAGAGGATTAGGAGAGGAACAGAAGGAGTAATTGGTGAGGAACAGTGTGGATTTAGGACAGGTAGAGGTTGTGTAGATCAGATTTCTGTGGTAAGACAGATATGTGAGAAAGCTATAGGAAAGGGGAAGGATGTTTTTTGGGCTTTTATGGATCTGGAAAAGGCTTATGATAGGGTAGACAGAAAGGCACTGTGGGAGGTTATGCAGATATACGGGATAGGAGGAAAGCTTCTGGGAGCTGTCAAGAGTTTTTATGAGAGTAGTAGAGCTTGTGTCAGGATTAGAAATGGAGAGAGTGAGTGGTTCGAGGTAAAGGTGGGACTTCGTCAAGGATGTGTTATGTCGCCCTGGCTGTTCAACTTATACATGGATGGGGTGGTGCGAGAGGTAAATTCAAGGGTAGTGGGTCAGGGATTGGAGATGGTTAAAGAAAATGGAGAAAAGTGGGAGGTGAGCCAGCTGTTGTTTGCTGACGACACTGCGCTTGTGGCAGGATCGGAGGAGGGATTGAGGAAGTTGGTGGCAGAGTTTGGGAGAGTATGTGATAGAAGAAAGCTAAAGATAAATGTGGGTAAAAGTAAGGTGATGAGATGTACAAGGGGTGAAAGTGGCAGTAGACTGGAAGTGAGCATTAAGGGAGAGCGACTGGAGGAAGTGGATAGTTTTAGATACTTGGGTGCAAATGTGGCAGGAAAAGGTGGAGTGAAGGTGGAGGTAGAATGTAGATTGAGAGAAGCGAGTAAATCCCTTCTTGGATTTAAGAGTGTAATGAGGAATAGACATTTGGGAATGGATGCTAAGAGGAGACTGTATGAAGGAGTGATTGTGCCAACAGCACTGTATGGGGCAGAAACATGGAACATAAGAGAAGAAGAGAGAAGGAGTTTGAATGTGTTTGAGATGAGGTGTCTGAGAAGTATGATGGGGTTACTAGGCTAGATAGAGTGAGAAATGAGGAAGTGAGGAGGAGAACATCGGTGGAAAAGGAGCTGGGAGATAGGGTTGATGAAAGAATATTAGGATGGTTTGGACACATGGAAAGAATGAGTGAAGAAAGACTAGTAAAAGAGGTATGGAAGGCAGATGTGGAGGGAGTGAACATGAGGGGACGTCCTAGGATGATGTGGATGGATGGGGTGAAGGGGGCTTTGGGGAAGAGGGGAATGTCTGTTGAGGAAGGACGGGAGAGGACAGAAGACAGGGGTGAATGGAGAATGGTTGTATATGGATGATGTTGTGATTGCATGAGGTGGAATGGGCGGGTGGATGGGGGTTGAGGTAGTATGTGTGAGCAAAATTTGACGCAGCCCGAAGGGATTTCTCCCTGTCTTCTCCTTTAATGCAATGGGGGGACGGAGAGGGGGGGTCGCCGATTTAATGAAGTGGCCTTGCTGTGGATGTGCTGTGTCTTGCGACACTGCTTCTGACCCAGGGCAATGGACAAGGTGCAGGGATGACCCATCATCCAGGAGGTGCTCAGATAAGAGGGAGGGTGGAGGGGTGTGGAGTGTATTCAGGGATGGAATGGGTGGAAATGATTTTATGCCTTTCCCTTTTTGGCTACCTCCCTTGTAAGGGGGAAAAAGCCTTGGTATATGTATGTATGTATGATTCTTTTTTCGCATCCGACCTAGATATAGACCAAAAGGTCTCCTGTCGGCATGCTCCGCATTTGTAATCCTTTGTAATCCTTATATATACATATAGTTACATAAATATATGTATACATATATATATATATATATATATATATATATACATATATGCATGTATACATACTGTATATATATTAGTGGAGATACGTCTCTGGTCATAAAAGAATGCTGAGTGACTCTGGTCCGTATGGGTATCATTGATAAAGACGTGCCCCTGAATGTGTTCTGGTAGCCTAAGCCACGGGAGGGTCATTCAACCTGGAGGCCTCACAAAGCGAACGTGCAAGGAGTGCGAATGATCAAACAGTGATCACGGTGTACATGTTCACACAGAAATACGTACACATACACACACACACACACACACACACACACACACACACACACACACACACACACACACACACACACACACACACACACACACACACACACACACACACACACACACACACACACACACGTGGCGCAGCTGGTAGAGTTCCCGGCTGCCACAAGGGAGGTCTGGGTTCGAATCCCGCCCAGGAATGAAATAATTTCAGTATCGCTGCGCTGCGGGTCGTCACTCCAATTCTCGTGGGCGGGGAGTTGTGTGTGTGTGTGTGTGTGTGTGTGTGTGTGTGTGTGTGTGTGTGTGTGTGTGTGTGTGTGTGTGTGTGTGTGTGTGTGTGTGTGTGTGTGTGTGTGTGTGTGTGTGTGTGTGCGCGTGTAAGGACACAGCATTACCCATAGATCGGTCATATACGAGCTCTGAGGTCTCTTCCGGGAGGGAAATATCTGTCGATCACGAGTCCAACACGTGATCCAAAGATATTCACTACTTTGTATTCTGTTAAACACGTACAGATCCGGAATGCCTTAATTATGACTTGATAGAAAGTATGCCAAGCCACAATAACATGTTTGTGGATGCAAAGATTATGAGAAGAATAAATGATGAGGATGACTGGATGTTGTTACAAAGATATGTACAGCACATAAATGCAAAATATTGGAAACAGACAAAAAATAGATAAACTGTGATAACAAAAAATAAATAAAACAAATAAATAAATGAATAGATAGATAGATAAATAAATATATAAATAAATGAATAAGTAAATGAACAAAACAGTGGCTAGAACAGTGTTTCCCAAACTTTTTCAGCATGTTACCCAATTTAACATGCTACATTAAGTATGTCACCCCTATCACATAATGCTGTCAACATTGATATATATGGCTAAATCAAAACACAAGAGATATTTTAATTTATCTATCGTATTTGAACATTGTGAATCTCTAATGACTATTGCCAAAGATGTCGAGAACATCAGTGAGATGGATGGAGTTGCATGCTTGAAGAAGCTAATTGAGGAATGCTTGGCTTCGTGGTTGAAGGTATCAACCTGGCAACGTTTGCACACTTAGATACATATTTCTTCTTTTCTAATACTGTATATTAGTTTTTGATGTTTACTATTATTCGATTTAATTTTACTACTTAATTATAATAGGTTTACTTCAGAACTTTACATTCTAATACTAAGTTCATTAATCCTTATGACAGGTACCGAAATTTTTTCTTGATTTTCAGAATTCTTAACTTTTTTCTGTTATCCCTACATTACCACCGACAAATTGTTAAATTACCTCTACGGGGTAATTTAACCCCCAGTTTGGGAACCACTGGACTAGAAGAAAGAAGAGAAAGAGGTGACAATTACAGCGTTCAGATCAGTGACGGAGAAGATAAATACCTAAGCGAGACGCTGTAATGACTGCCATTTATTTTATATTATTTGCTTATTTGTTTGTTATTATTTGTCTGTTTATTTATTCTTTGCTTTATTTCAATTCATTATCATTTATCTGTAATTTTATTATTATCTACTATTATACCTGTTTATCATTTAACTATACCTATGCATTTATTTCATTTATTGTTGTATATATTATTATTTATTTATTTTTATTTTATTTTATTTTTTGTCATTACTATATTTTTTCGCATCCGACCTAGTTATGGACCAAAAGGTCTCCTATCGGCATGCTCCGCCTTTGTAATCCTTTGTAACTGACAGAGAAGACCTCTCGGACTGTGACAGGAGGGCATCACGAGGTCATGGGAGACAGAAGATAAAATACAGGAAACAATGGACAGATTAGACGAAGGAAATTACTCAAAGAAAGGGGGAGATCTTTCAGAAAGTGAAAAAAAAAATTCTCCTGACAGAGAATGATAAAGAGACTGACAGCCCGGCCAACAAGTGTCAGGATGAGTAGTGATCTCTCATGCGGAAGGGTATTTGCTGTCGATCACGTGTCTAGCACATTGTTCAAGACTAGTGAATTAAGTACATACAGAGGGCGACAATGAAGCTGATTGACAACACGTATTAGAAAAGATTAGATAAGCAATGTTTATATTATCTATACGAGAAAAAATAAAGAAAAAATAGAGATATAATGTGATAGTTATTTATGTAATGCTGACTAGAATGAGGAAAATAGACGGAGATGATCTGTACGAATGAAATGAAAGAATATTGAGAGGGCATAATTGATTAATAAACAAATAAACGAATAGACAAATGAATAAATAAGTAAATATAATGATAGACAGATGTGAATAAATAAATAATTTAATAAACAAATAGATAACTTCAATTCTTTATATTACATTTAGGTAAATATACTGTTCCGCTGTATTGGTCAATTGCCTGATTGCTAAATCATCATTTATAGCGAGTTCGATTCACAGTGAAAGAAAGGCATAGTGCTTCTTTTAATTCCCCTGTGTCATGTCTCTTATTTGATATCAGGGTCTTTACTGGTACAGTTAGGCACAGTCAGGATGTTGGACTCAGCTACTCCATTTAGGGGAGTGGCTACTGTTCTGACAGCCGTGAGGGCGGACAATAGCTGGCTACCCTCTTTAGAAAAATAATGTTGATTTAAATAAGGAAATAAAATAAGAATAAATAAGTACAGAGAGAAATACAAATATACAAATGAATACTTGCATATTTGGGTGGGTGTAACAACAGACATTCTATAGAGCTGAAAAAAATATAAATATTTAATTCCCAAAATGTTTCTCCTGTTATTTACTCCGTTTTCTCTGACAGTAGTAGCAACCGAAGAAAACTTACGCAGCTGATCATTGTTTACATCGGTAGTGTAGTGACAAAATGATAAGATCAACGTTATTTAGGCAACTTATTGTTCCTTCTAAATGGGAGTTAGCATTCTGCAGCAGTTTAAAGGTATGTAAAGTTATAGTGAACTTATTCATAAAGTGTGGGATCCAAACGGAAATATTATAATGGGAACAAATAATTATGTTTGAAATTTGGGTGTTATGAATGTGGGTCCGGTAGGCGTTTAAGTTGTACACAGAGCCACGTGAAAACATCCGACAACTTTTATGTCGGACTTTTATTGAATATAAATTCGTCATTCATATGAATAATATTGACTCGTTTTAAATGTAATAATTTTTTAATGATGTTGGTACAGCAAAATATTTTGACAATTAACTGGACGCTCGAGGTCAGATAACGGGCACACCCTTGAAAGAAATATTGAGAAAATTATTTTGCAAAACAGGCGGTTTAGAAGTACTTTTGTAATAATATAATATTATACATCAATAGAAGGAAATATATGAAGTTTTTAGATGGCATTGTTTATGGATGACAGCCAAGTGACAGCTGGGTATGATGTCAGTGTCTATTATTAGGTTCTTGGGAATACCTTGTGTTTACTAAATATTGCAGAAGATGTTATCATTTTGATACCATCTTATTTTCGTATATGTTACACCTCTGCAATGAATATTTTATTTCAATATATTAAGCATATATATGGTATGTTTCTACAGAGTGGGTAAAAAATCCATAAGCAAAGTTTATATGCCCATGTTGTTCTGTTATTTAGTGCATAGTTTTGTTGTACTCCACATTCTTTAAGGGATCTTTCTCCATGTTAATGACTCTATTCAATGGGAATAATATTACATAGCCATGGAATACCTACCTCAGAATTTATTTGATGATTTTTTCGTTAACTTCTGAAGTTGTCCTATTCCAAACACGATCATGTGCCCAAACACTAGCAACAAGTCTTTCCTCTATTGAACTGACACTAGTATCCTCCATAGCATTCATGAAATGCGAAGCAAACACAGAAGAACAAGGGTATGAAAAAAGCATAATATTGCCCTTAGTATTTCCATGTAAAGCATGGTTATATGCATCTGTAATTGTAATTTGCATAAAGTTACAATAGGTTAAACCCTTGAGGGGATATGTGTTTACCGTCAACCCTCTGTTGTGACCACTAGTTAACCTAACCTTACCAGCCTTATCCTTTGGCCAGGTATTCTGCCCAATCATTTGCCACTAAGGTCATGAGCAAACCTACCATAATCTGACTCATTGGAACTCTTTAGTAGGTATTTGCTCACTTTATCCCTAAAATAAAGCCTTGGAACAGTTGTTATATATTTCATGTTGCTTTTAATGAGTAACAAATATATATCATGAAAAAAAAGAATAGAAAACTACTGGAGCAAATAAGAGGATTGATTCTAGAATTTTACCCAAGACAATGGGTTGCCCTTTAATGGGACGAGGCATCTTGACAGCGGAATAGAATATCCTGGCTGTAGCTAAGAAATATATTTAAAAGTCACACTGCCCAGTATTGCTAGTTGGTGAAGGCTTTATTATTCTGATAGAGAGTCTTCACATAGCTAATTGATCAATCAGTTCATTGACTTCATTCTCTTTTGGGAGACCTGTAGCCTTCTTGAAACTGACCATGGCTTTGGTTTAGTCTGTAAGTTATTTGAAAATTGATATCCATGTGAACAAGTTGCATGAGTACGGAAAAGGAAAGATGGACTAGAAGTGAAGTATTTATATCTGATGTTTAGTTTGTTGACTTTCTCAAAGAAAGTCAATTGACGAAACGTCAGGATTAAACGCTTCACTTCCAGTCCGTGTTTCTTTTGCCATGTTTTATGTAAGTCATTTTATTGAAGAGACTTTGTGGAGATGTCTGAAGTGAGTGGAGAACAGTTCAGTATAAAGTGTTTTGTGTTGTTTGTTTGGTGGCTGTTACATAACACAAACACAACAGAGTTAGAAAAAAAAGGCAACATACTATTCAAACATAGGCAACCTATCACCTGAATCACACAGCAAATCCATCCAAAAACACATCCAGACTTGGGTCACAAAAGAAGTACTTGAAGACCAACCACTGAACTGCCTATACCCACAACTTCCTCAAGATATTAGCATGAAAGGACCCTCCCAAGAGAAACAAAAGTCATTCCAGCATGACTGTGTTCAGGTTACCATCCAGCTTTAAAACATTACCAGTACAGATTAGGTCTGGCCACAGAAACAAACTGCCCAAGATGCAACCATCACACAGAAGATACCAAACACATCCTGCAATGCCCCTAGACATGGCTGAACAAGAGCACATTATTTATTTATTTTTATTTATTTATTTATTTTATTCATTTCATTTTATTTATTTATTTTATTTATTTATTTTTATTTTTATTTTTATTTTATTTTATTTTTTTAAGTGAATTTGGGCCAATTCAGTGGATGTTGCCATTACCTGGGAGCCATGGGTCTCCTGCAAGAGAGATCTGGGTCAACCGATTGATTGATACATTTTTTTACCAGACCAAGTCTGTGTTGGTGTTGTTTCCAACTGAGGTGGTGACTTGACTGTAGGTCTGCCAGTGCAGTTCTTACTTGTCTTTGGAGTGGTTTCTCTGCTAGGTAGATTTCTGGGGAAGTCTGGTGAAGTACAGAATCTAGTGCTCTATTAGAGAATGTGGGACCATTGATGGTTACCTGCTTGATGGGTTTTATTCATCTAAGGCAGTGGTTCCCACACTGGGGGTAAATTACTCCCAGGGGGGAGGTAACAAATTTTCGGGGGTAATGGAGGGGTGACAAAAAATAGATAAATAAAATAAAGAAAACATTGTGGTACCCAGCATTAGGATTAATGTTAACGCAGTACGTATAGTTGTAAAGCTGTAAAAAAAAAAAGAAGTTTGGGAGCCACTGATCTAAAGGAATGTTATTGTACCAAAGGGGATCAAAACCTCAATTAATCTCCTCAGCTTGTATGTCCAATACAGATATTATTCTGATTAAATTTGGATGATTTCTTTTTTTATATAGTTTAAGGTACTTCATTGTAATGAAATAATTGATTTACAACCTTATCCTATCCTCCCCACTCTTACATTCTACATTTTTTCACAAGTTTAATGAGAATAGGGATCTGTAAGGAAGGATATGTCATCTCTGCCCAGGGAATGATAAAAAAAATTGCCATCTCCATGTGGTACAAATTATTTTATTTATTATTATTTATATTATTATAATTTTTATTTATTTGTTTTTATTTATCATTATTATATTTTTTCCACATCCAACCTAGTTATGGACCAAAAGGTCTCCTGTCAGCATGTTCCGCCCTTGTAATCCTTTGTAATTTATGATAATTTACCCAGTTAACACTAAGAGTTGTAGAGTCAAGTTGGAGTTGAGAAGTCAGTCAGGAGCAAATTAGGTTATGTAGGGAAAATATACAAACTAACTCCAGGTAAAATATTTATTATTTATTCAATGAACCTGTATGGACCCAGCCTCAATGCCTTTTTTTTTTTTTCTCTCTCTCTCTCTCTCTCTCTCTCTCTCTCTCTCAATCAAATTTTAGAATCATGAAAATCTATTCTGTATTATTATTATTTTTTTTTTTTGTATAATTTTGCTTTATACTTCTGTCTCTATTAGATAATTAATATAAACATAATCTTTATAACTAGGTCAGATCTAAAACAGTCAAGTCAGATCAGAAGTAAAGAATAAGTCTAGGTCATGGACAAAGTGAAATTAGCTGATATAAGTTTCAGTTAATAATCTAGAAAATCTTTCAAGACACATGCCTCACATACTAACAGCTGATATTTCAACTAATTGGGACATAATATTTGTTATCACTGCCAGTCAATCAATCCGTCAAGCCTTGTCACCTTCACATTTTGATGGCTTCCTTTGTCATCAAGTAATGTTTTCAAGACAAAATCATAATATTAGATTATTTCATGGTTTGATTTTATTTTCTCTCCCTCCCTCCATCCCTCCCTCCATCCCTTCCTTCCTTGCTCCCTCCCTCCCTCCATCCCTCCATCCCTTCATCCCTCCATCCCTCCAAATATATCAAACAAAAATAACATCAGTCATTTGGAAATTATTCGAGTAGGAGGCAAGGCTTATAGGACTGTTTGGGTTGTAGTAACAAATCAAAGAAGTTGCACTTAGCATCTATGTATGACCAGTGACATGCATAAATAGTCATCTTCGATAACTAGAAATTAATTTTTTTTTCTCAAGTATAAAGTATTTGGAATTGTCAGTATATTTGTACATGAGGGAGTGCAAATTATTCAATTATATATTAATTGCTGCTCAAAGTTTAGCTGAACCAAGCGGCTGACAGCAGACTTGGGATTGTCCTTCAGCCCCTGCAAGAGGAGACAAAAAACAATTGTCTGCATTGAGCAAGTGTGGGGCTTTCCATGTCACCAATTAGTGGGAGGAGGGGAGCAATTGCTCGTTGTCAGCTGTCCTCAATCAATCCATCTGTTGCCTGGTTCTCTCTCGTAGGAAACATGGGTGATGAATCTTTCCAAGACCTGTCTTGTTGGGGCTTTGTTTGCTGGTACCCAGTTTTGGTACCAAATTTGTGGAAAAATAATTAAAGTTGACATAGGTGGTGCCAAGATAAGAGGGAGGGAAGAGGGTAGAGGGGAGTGGAGTATGTTAGGGATGGAATGGGTGGGAGTAGTTTCTATGCCTTTATCTTTTGGCTACCTCCCTTGTAAGGGGGAAAAAATGCCTTTGGTATATGTATGTATGTATGAGAGAGACAGAGTTCAGGCTGGATATGGAGATGGTGTCTGTTCTTTCAAGGTCATACCTCCAGGCGGATGAACTTAGGAGATGGATGTTGGGGTGATTGTCCTCATCATTGTATATAGATGTAGTAGATATGTAATGTATATATTGTATACCTTGGTCCTTCCAAATGTGTTGAGGGATGTATTTCATATAGTGTGCATTTGTATGGAGGGAATACTGAAATGATATTTTCATAAAATACAATAAAATATAAACTGGTAATATACATACCGTAGTAATAGCCTTACACAACTTACATAATTTTTTCTTCTTCTTCTTCTCCTTCATAAAATGGGGAATTGGAGACAAGGTCAGTTGCCTATGTTTGAATTTGCATATTAGATATATCCATATTGTGTTGACTAAGGTATACCAGTTGCTTTTTCCCCTTTGTAATAGGGGTAGCCAAGTCAAAGCATGCCTTGTCTCCTCACAGAAGAAAAGTACAGAAAAGGGGGAGGGAAAGGTCCCAGTCTGCTCCACCTCATTTAGTGAATGTAGGAAAAGAAAAGTTTGTGTCATAGGAGTTACTCAGGATAGATTCAAGAAGAATCAGAGACATGAGAGATAGATTAAAGTTAAAGAGTGACTTAGCATTTCTTTGTGAGTGGAGATTTGTCTCCATAAAAGAACAGCATGACTGAGCTTATTTTATGAGTGTTGCTAAAGTCTCAAAAGTATTGATTGCATAAAGATGGACATTCGAGATGGGTTATATGTATACATAGAATAATTCTGTGCAGTCACTACATATGTATCTAGACCACTGTTTTGGGGAAAAAATATTAAATGACATTATTTAAATGAAATTTCAGGTGAATGATTTTGATCTTGATACTGTCTGGGTGGGATGGCACTGCCTTGTATTGTGGCCTCTGTCAGGCTGTTTTATGAGAATTTAACCTGCACTGTTAACCCTGTCCAAATTAGGTAGCTCTTCTTTCTTCACTCTGGGTGCCCTTGGGTCATTTTATTGTCATATATATATATATATATATATATATATATATATATATATATATATATATATATATATATATATATATATATATATATATATATATATTTTTTTTTTTTTTTTGCCAGAAGGTTTTAGTCACTTGAGGGACAAACTCGATGATGAAGGGTGAAATACAACTGAACCAGAGTTTTTGTATATGCAAGGCAAGTTTGAAGCTTGGCATACCACAGCAATGCACTGTAACTGTCTTTTGAGACAATATTCTATGAAGCAGTTTAGCACATACTGTTGTGCTGAAATATAATTTGTTTACTTTTTCCGTACCTTCTATCCTGGCAGCCACTTATCAGTGCGTATGCTCCTTTCGTTAGCAAAAGGTATTTATCTTGATATATCTTCTCTGTGTAGGAGAGGGCCTACTGGAAGGAGTTCTTTGTTCTCTTATTAATACCAAAAGCTTCATTCTCTTGTAAGGAAGGTAGCCATGTTTTATTGAGCTATAGTAATGAAGTGTTGATGATGATAACATGGTTTAACGTCACACACTCCCCCCCTAGTGGGAGGCTAGGACGGTGCTCCTCACAGATGACTTTGTAGCGTGGAATTTAATGAACCTTGCCCTTGGTTCAACTTTGCCAGTGGCAGGGTTCGAACCGCCCTCACCTTGACCTTAAGATATATCTATACGTCTGATCCATACAAAAGTTGTTGCTGTTTTTAAATGATGCAGATGATTCCTAAAATCCTTGCTACATCTTTTTGCAGTCTCAACTTTGTCAACAATCTTCATTTCCTGTTTTTAATCCTATGACTTCTCTTTTGGGTTTCTCATTTTATTCACCTGATTTCAGAAAATATTTTTAGAATTCTTGGAAAACCTCTATTTCCCATCTCTCATCACTTTTGTATTTGCATTGTGCCACTTTCTGTTTCACGCTTCCTACAATTATTGAACTCCCCTCAGCTCTGTTCCACAGTGGAAATAAGCTTATTTGCTTTTTTTGTGTTATCCTCAGCAATTGTAATTGTTATTTCAAACTATGTGTTCTCTTCATTGTCTTTACTTTATGTATATTGATTCAATGCCAAATAAACTTATTATTATATTATTATTATTATTATTATTATTATTATTTACTCCAGCCATTGGTCATATTTACTTGGTTTAACATTCCACATTTGCTTCAGTTCCTTGTCCCCATTACTCTGTTCTTTTCCTCCCCATCCCTCCTGTATGAGGTGTGGAGTGCATAAATTGGGTGTAATCAATATTTTAGGAACTTCATTGACATCCCAGTGCCCCAGTCACTCAGGATTCTTTTACAAGAATCTACAGTCAAAAAATAAATGTTGATCACTTTTAACTTCTACTCTCCCTCCGTTCTGCTGCCCGCCTTAAAGGTCTCCTTTATCACTTCCATGATTGCTCCTCTTTGGTGTGATATTGTCCGCAAGGATAGAAGTGCTGGTTATTGCTGAGAAAATACTCAAAATTAGTCCACATCTTGTCATGAACGAATCCAACTTCTTCGTTGGGTTGATGATATTTCTTCCAGTTCTTTAAAAATGTTGTAGACGCTTTGTCCAACTTGACAAGTTGTCATCTTAACATTTCATTATTTAGTTTTTTTATTTATTCATTTTTGTATCCACTATAGCAATTTAGAGCCAGTCAACACGTGTGTCTGAATATATATGTATATATATATATATATATATATATATATATATATATATATATATATATATATATATATATATATATATGGGTCTTTTCAATTTTATGAGATGCAGAATTTTTAGGTTAGGTCAGGTCAGGTTAGGTTTCAGATTAATATAATATTAATTTCTTACCTCTCTTAAGTTGTTGAAATCAACTGCATACCGTAAAATGGAAAATATCCATGTGTGTGTGTGTGTATATATATATATATATATATATATATATATATATATATACATATATATATATACATATATATATATATACACATGTATATATATATATATACATATGCATATATATATATATATATATACATATATATATACACATGTATATATATATATATATATATATATATATATATATATATATATATATATATATACACATATACACCCACACTCACACCCACACGTACTTAGAACTTTGAGGGACCATTGACGATCTGCTCCTTTGGCCCTGCAAAATGAACAGCAGAGAGAAGGTGGTACCTGCTGTCCATTTTCAAAACTTGTCAACCCTTCACCCTCATAAGGAGGTGCCCTGGGGGGCTGGCACTTGGTCCAGACTATGCCCAAGGTTTAGCTCTACCAGTTGCTGGAGAAAATCCAGACAGATTTTACTGTTGGAGCTGTGAAAATTTAATGTCATTCTCGAGGAAAGCAGAGTATTGAAAATGACCAAATTAAGAGGGAAAATGTCTTTGGGTCGGGCAAATATATAATAAGAGGAAATAATCGAATTGAAATTATCTGAAGCCCAGTTTGACAGAGGAAGACAGGGACGGTACCCCTCGAGTGTTAGCTCTATTCTTGTAAATTACAATCAGGCGATTCGTAGGTAAACACACACACGAACGCGCATGCACGCGCGCGCGCGCGCACACACGCACACGAATGGCAGAGAAAACACAAATTGAGGATAGGTGCTTTTTTCTAGCGAAGCTTAAAAGATATTAGAAAGCTTAGCTTTCCACATAACGTGTGGAACAAACTAAATTAATAGACACCCAGACCGACAACATAAATTAATTTACGGCAAAGTTTGATAAATAGGGATGTAGAGACGGGACACGACGAGCATTACAAGAACTCCGTATGCTACAGTTAGACGCACGCACGCACGCACGCACGCACGCACTGGTCCAATGCAGTTCTACTTATAAGGAAACTTGTCCCAAGAAGGAGATCTTTGTGTAGGACCGGGTCTACTAGTTTCGGAGCTGGGCGTGATGCATATGCACGTCCACAGGTACACAAAAGTACAGTATGTGTGTGTGTGTGTGTATTTACCAAGTTGTGTTATACGAGAAGGGGGAGCTATGCTCGTGGTGGCCCGTTTTTGTATCTCACAAGATCAAGTTTGTTCTTGAATTCTTGTATTGTGTTTGCACACACTATTTCTTCATCCAATTTGTTCCATATATCTATCACTCTCTGTGTGGGAAGATGTTCTTTTTCAGGTCTCCTCTGTAGTTATCCTTTTTGAGTTTCATTGCATGTCCTCTTGTTTTTCCTCTGTCCCACTTTGATAAGTGTATGTGTGTGTGCTCAATCCGAATAAAGGTCACATCAAGGGTCAATGCAGGTACTCCACGCCCCTCATCTCTCCCACTCCTTCACTCCTATTCCCCCCTCCCACTCCCTCACTCCCTCTTCCCCCCTCCCACTCTCTCTTCCCCTCCCACTCCCTCACTCTCTCTTCCCCCTCCCACTACTTCACTCCTATTCCCCCCTCCCACTCCCTCTTCTCCTCCCACGCCCTCATTCCGCCTCCCTCTCCCTCTTCCCCTCCCACGCCCTCACTCTCCCTCCCACGTCCTCACTCCCCCTCCCACTCCCTCACTCCCCTTTCCCATTCCCACTTTCCCTCTTCACTCTCTCTTCGACCCTTCCCCTTCTCTCTTCACTCTTTCCTTCCTGTTCTGTGGATAACCTGCGCTTTTCGTAAGTATTCTCCACTCCCTTTTCCACTTTGCTTTTTTCGTCCTCTACTCCACTTCCTCCTCCTCCTCCTCCTCCTCCTCCTTCAGCCTGCTATTCATCTGAAGCTGATCCCCTTCACGAGATGAGAGGTAGCCGTAAGAGGCGATTTGCTGTGCACCTCGCTTTGGCAACTCTATTTCGCACAACACAAGCATCTTAAGTGTGATCGATGTGTTTATATATGTGTGTGTGTGTGCGTGATTCACCATGGTCTTGGATCACGTGTTGGACTCGTGATCAACAGATATTTTCCCTCCCGGAAGAGAGCTCAGAGCTCATATATGGCCGATCTGTGGGTAATGCTGTGACCTTACACGCACACACACACACACCCAACTCCTCGTCCACGAGAGTTGGAGTAACGACTTGCAGCGCAGCGATACTGAAATTATTTCATCCTTGGGCGGGATTCGAACCCGGACCTCCGTAGTGGCAGTGCGTGTGTACGTGTGTTTACATTTTTATATACAGGAAAGGGAGGTGCATTTATTCTCTCCTGTTTTTATTATATATATATTTTATTGTTCATTTAGTTTTCAGATGTAGTTTTGATTTCAATTATGGTTTTAGCTTGGGCCGTGTCATCTCTTAAAGCTACTGCAGTCGAGTTAATGTATCTATGTGGATTTATTTTATTTTATTTTATTTTATTTTTTAACGTTGACTTTTCATTTCTCCTCATGGTCTCGTGTGTGCGTGCGTGCGTGCGTGTGTGTGAGTAACCATCCCTCCTCCAGCCGCGTTCATGAACCAGCCTTGTTCTCCCTGCTCGTCCTCGAGGGGGAACAGACCGAGGTCACCCTCCAAGTCTTGCCCCGAGAGCTTGCTGGCGCCCTTACGACTGAAGTACCACTCGACGAGCTACTCCTCCACGACCCCCCTCCCCCTCCACCTCACGTTAATGACTTCTGTATCATATTTTCTCGCCTCAAGTGGGACTCGAGTCTGTCTGTCTGCCTCATACCTTCAGGGCTGAAGCGTCTACTCCTTGCTCGGAGGTGACGTCATCAATATGTGATAATTTGAATCTTGGGGGAATACCAGGACTCAACACTCCATCCTCTTGTACTCCTCCACCGGCTTATTCTCCTCCTCCTCCTCCCCTCCTCCCTCTCCTTCCCGCCTCATCCTTCTCCCCTACTCCTACTCCTCCCCTCCTCCTCATCCCTTTGCTCCTCCTCCTCTTCCCCCTCCTCATCCTTCTCCTCGTCCTTCTCCCCTCCTCCTCCTCCCCTCCCCCCTCCTCCTCCAACTCCTGCAACTCCTCTCCCTCCCCCTTCTCCCCATCCTCCTCTCCCTCCCCCTCCCCATCCTCCTCTCCCTCCCCCTCCCCATCCTCCTCTCCCTCCCCCTCCCCATCCTCCTCTCCCTCCCCCTCCCCATCCTCCTCTCCCTCCCCCTTCTCCCCATCCTCCTCCACCTCTTCACTCCTCCCTCGTCCTCCTCCTCCTCCAGCTCCACTCGACACAGGAGAGGGTGTGGGGGAGGGGAGGGAGTCAAATGCGGGTTGAGTGCTCAGCTACGGGAGCGGTCCGCGTTGGACATTACTGTAGGTCACGGCTTAACAAGAACGCTGTCACTCATTTTTTTCCAAATCGCCCTGTTCTTGTATCGACCTCAAAGTGCACATTGTGGACACACGAGCGATAGAGGAAATTGACGTCGGGTTTGTCCCCCCTCCCCCCACCCAGAGTTGATGTGTTGGTCAGGAAATTGAAAGGAGGCGTGAAGGGGGTGGGGGTGGGGGAAGAGTGACCCGGGTGGGGGGGGGGGCATGTGACCGGGAAGGTGGGGTGGTGGGTGATTTTTTAGATAGGGCCGGTAGTGGAGGTGAGGGTGGTTGTGGTGGAGAAGGACAGGGGTGGTTGTGGTGGAGAGGGTGGAGTTGGTGGAGAAGGACGAAGTTGTCACCTTTGCCCTCTGTGTTTGGAGTGATAGATGAACGAAGGAGAAAATTCAAAGTTATCTTTTACATGCCAGAGAGGTCCATAGGATTGTAAAGATGTAGCATATCCTGACAAAAAAGAATAAAAGAAAAGAAGAATAAGAAATACACACACACACACACGTGTATATATGTCCTTGGTTGTACCACGTTTCAATTTCTGCATGTTGGCCTCCTCGAGTCTCTCGATGTTGATGGCTTAGAATTAAAGTGTACCGTTGGTCGCAACGTTAGGGCAATAAACACTATTCCCAACACATCTTCGTTTACCCTTCCCCACCCACATTCTCTCATATATATATATATATATGTATATATATATATATACATGTATATATATATATATATATACATATATATATATATACATGTATATATATATATATATATATATATATATTTCTAGGGCACAGGTTTTCACGTAGACAATTTTGATTAAAATCAACTGCGCTAATAGCTTTGGCTATCTTGAGGTTCAAATTCTTCAGTTTGAAGAATAATCTTTTGTCTTCACAGTTCAAAGTATGAACATAATCATTCATGATTTCAAAATCATGGAGAAGAGGGTGCAGTAAAAGGCGCTGCTGAATGCCAATGGTTATAATAACACAAGGTAACAGTACAAAAGCTGTTGACACAATCACCGAAAACTTAAGTCTTTTCGCCTCTCACGGAGGCTTCTTCAGGGTGAGAAGAACTATAATATCAAAGCTAACTAGGTCTGCTATCGTCGAAGATGAAGGGAAATGTGAATGGTCTCTGGCCGACTGTCAGTCCTTAAAAGGCAGGATGGTAAGGGTATTGGGAGAGGTCATCCCAATTTTTGGGAGAGGTCACTGGAGGTTAGAAGTTTCTGGGTGAGGTCACTAGAAGGAGATGTCAAGTGAAATCTCTGGGTGAGGTCACTAGTGGAAGGCGAGGACGACAGGAGTCTCTGGGGGAGGTCACTTGGGGAAGCGGGCGAAGTCGGAAGGGGGCCCTGGGGGAGGTCACTAGGATAGGTAGGCAAGGACACCAGTCTTGTTCCGGAGCTTGTGGAGGAAAGTCTCGCTCGACTTCTGGTTATGGGTCCTGTGGGCTGGGAATTTTGAAGCTGCTGAGGGTTTTGGTGAAGGTATTGGTCTAGTTGGGGTTCGGATGCACCTTGATTTTGTTGTTTTAGTTGGGCATGATGTTCCTGGGGGCGGGCTGAAGGGAGGATGAAATCTGCAGCTTGCTGTACATTGATGGAGGGCCGTTGAGTAGTAATCGCAACAGCTTCAGCAATCTGCAGTCTTTTGAAATTTGTTTCGGTGTGGAGTATAATTGTATTGTGTATTAAAGTGTTAAGTGGTGGCTTCATGTCGTGGTGGTCAACAAAGTGTTGGAAGATAGAGCCTTGGTTACGGTGGTATTGGAGGCGTCTTCTTAGTGTGGTGGAGGTTCTACCAATGTAGGAAAAGGAGCCGTCACAGCGGCCCTCCTGGCAAGAAAACTTATAGACTACATTGGTAGAGGCCTCCTTCGGGATTTTTGGTGTTGTGTTGTTTTTCATAACTAGGGACCTAGTCAGGTTTGGCTTACAGTAAATTCTTATGTTGATTGTTGTGTCTGCGTCTGTGGGGATGGCTCCTCTTTTTATAATGCCTTTAATGGCATCACACTCTTCCTTATAATGGCTGTGAAAGTGATTCTGGTGGTAAATGGTGATTTCATTGTTGATCTGATTTGGGGCCTGGGCTGGTGTGGCATACTGGTCAAGTTTCTTCTTGATAACACCTTCGATCATCTGGTCGGGAAATCCGTTGTTTGTAAGGAGTTGTCTGATCCTGTCGAGTTCCCTATGCGTCTCCCTCCAACTACTACAATGTGTCAGAGCTCTGTTGACGTATGCTGCAGCTACTGATCTTTTGTAGGCTGCAGGGCATTCGCCACGAGCATTAAGGCAACGGCCTATATTGGTGTCTTTGGTGTAGACTTTGGTGTTGAAACCCTTTCTCTCTTTGCTGATGTCTAAGTCGAGGAAAGGAAGATGTCCTTCTACACTATGCTCGTGTGTGAAAGCCAGGCAGGAGTTATCCTGAAGGGTAGAAATCAGGCTAGTGACGTCTTCTTGTGAACTAGTGGTGATAAAAATGTCGTCTATATACCTGGCATAAATTCCTGGTGGAGGTCGATGGTGAAAAGTCTTCTCCTCAACGTAGGCCATGTACATATTGGCAAAGAGGACCCCGAGTGGGGAACCCATACCTACACCATCCACCTGCCTGAAAAGTTCTCCTCGGTGAGAGAGGAATGGGGCTTCCCTAGTACAGGTTTCCAGCAAAGACTTTAAGACGTGTTCGGGGATGTCAATAACAGGCTTGTCGCTTCTGTAAACTCGGTCTAAAATGAAGTTGATGGTCTCCTCTACTGGGACATTGGTAAAAAGAGATTCCACGTCCAGGGAAGCTATGTCTTGACAAGGTGGTGCAGTCCGCAGAAGGTCAATGAATTCTGTCACGGAAGAAACTGAACGGCCTGTGGGGACATACGGAGTTAAGAGACCATTCAGCTTTTTGGCAACATAGTAGGTAGGAGTGGTGATTTGGGCTATGATAGGTCTAAGGGGGTTACCTGGCTTATGGGTTTTAACAGTCCCGTAGCTGTATCCTGGTCTAAAATCTCCTACTGCCTTGTTAAAGTGTTTTGTAGTTCTATTAGCTTGTTGAATGAGGTTGTTGATCTTTTTCTTCAAAGCATCACTGGGATCTTTTTGCAGGCGCTGGAATTTTGCAGGGTTCTCTAGGATCGTGTCCATCTTCTCTAGGTAGGAAGTCTTATCCATGATGACGTACACTGCTGCTTTATCTCCTTTACGGATGATGATGTCTTCCCTTTCCCGAAGTTCTTTAGCAGCCTTCTTCAGATCTGGGGTAAGGAGTGTACTCCTGAAGTTACCTCGGGTTCTGCCAGCTTCTCCAACAAGTTCCTGCCTAATGGTTGTAGAAAGGGTGACCCGGTTCTCATGTTCCAAGGTTAAAAGCTGTTATCAAGAAGAAACTTGACCAGTATGCCACACCAGCCCAGGCCCCAAATCAGATCAACAATGAAATCACCATTTACCACCAGAATCACTTTCACAGCCATTATAAGGAAGAGTGTGATGCCATTAAAGGCATTATAAAAAGAGGAGCCTTCCCCACAGACGCAGACACAACAATCAACATAAGAATTTACTGTAAGCCAAACCTGACTAGGTCCCTAGTTATGAAAAACAACACAACACCAAAAATCCCGAAGGAGGCCTCTACCAATGTAGTCTATAAGTTTTCTTGCCAGGAGGGCCGCTGTGACGGCTCCTTTTCCTACATTGGTAGAACCTCCACCACACTAAGAAGACGCCTCCAATACCACCGTAACCAAGGCTCTATCTTCCAACACTTTGTTGACCACCACGACATGAAGCCACCACTTAACACTTTAATACACAATACAATTATACTCCACAACGAAACAAATTTCAAAAGACTGCAGATTGCTGAAGCTGTTGCGATTACTACTCAACGGCCCTCCATCAATGTACAGCAAGCTGCAGATTTCATCCTCCCTTCAGCCCGCCCCCAGGAACATCATGCCCAACTAAAACAACAAAATCAAGGTGCATCCGAACCCCAACTAGACCAATACCTTCACCAAAACCCTCAGCAGCTTCAAAATTCCCAGCCCACAGGACCCATAACCAGAAGTCGAGCGAGACTTTCCTCCACAAGCTCCGGAACAAGACTGGTGTCCTTGCCTACAACCCTAGTGACCTCCCCCAAGGCCCCCTTCCGACTTCGCCCGCTTCCCCAAGTGACCTCCCCCAGAGACTCCTGTCGTCCTCGCCTTCCACTAGTGACCTCACCCAGAGATTTCACTTGACATCTCCTCCTTCTAGTGACCTCACCCAGAAACTTCTAACCTCCAGTGACCTCTCCCAAAAAAATTGGGATGACCTCTCCCAATACCCTTACCATCCTGCCTTTTAAGGACTGACAGTCGGCCAGAGACCATTCACATTTCCCTTCATCTTCGACGATAGCAGACCTAGTTAGCTTTGATATTATAGTTCTTCTCACCCTGAAGAAGCCTCCGTGAGAGGCGAAAAGACTTAAGTTTTCGGTGATTGTGTCAACAGCTTTTGTACTGTTACCTTGTGTTATTATAACCATTGGCATTCAGCAGCGCCTTTTACTGCACCCTCTTCTCCATGATTTTGAAATCATGAATGATTATGTTCATACTTTGAACTGTGAAGACAAAAGATTATTCTTCAAACTGAAGAATTTGAACCTCAAGATAGCCAAAGCTATTAGCGCAGTTGATTTTAATCAAAATATATATATATATATACATGTATATATACATATATATATATATATATACATATATATATATATATATATATAAACGATAATAGAATATATAAATGGGTTTCCAAACACTGTCATCATAACTTCATTTTGTGGCCAAGGTCGGCCTGGGAGCCAAAGGACCACTGGAAAGGGGCAGAACCACAGTTATTAATGAATTTTTATTTCCAATGCGAGGGGCGGAGGTAGGTTGTGATAGGTTGTGTTCGCGACGGAGATTAAGAAAATTAAAAATTTTTGTGGAAACAGGGCTGCAAGTCTCAAGAGGAAACGTTTGTTTCTTGTCTGACTTCAAAGCTCTTGTCGTCGACTTTGAGGTTCTGTTTTTTTTCTTGTTTATATATTTTATATGTATTTGTTTTTCATTTATTTATGTATATATTTATCTATTTATCTGTGCATTTGTTTACTTTATTTGTTCGTTTATTTATTAGTTTATTCATATGTTTGTATGATAATTTTCATGACAGTCGCATGTAGGATTCGAACCTACTGCTTTCTGCCACCCGTTAGATTGCCTTCACAGAGACTTAAAATTTGTTCATGTTTTATATCTTTGGTCTGGTAGCAGCCAGAGTAAAATATGTGAAGACATCATCAGTTTCACATGTAATCGATCTTATGTATGTGTGTGCGCGTGCGCGTGTTTTTTAATGTGTGTTTTGCATTGTACCTGATGGCTCCATTAGTCTCCCCATGTTGGAGCAAGGGAAGACACATTCTTGGCCGTCGTCGAAGTGACTGGTTACACGAGCCACTCTTGGTTGAGAGAAGAGTCCATTATGTGTACGTGTGTGTGTGTGTGTGTGTGATTCACCATGGTCTTGGATCACATGTTGGACTCGTGACCGACAGCTATTTCCCTCCCGGAAGAGAGCTCAGAGCTCATATATGACCGATTTATGGGTAATGGTGAGACCTTACACTCACACACACACACCCAACTCCCCGCCCACGAGAGTTGGAGTAGCGGCTCGCAGCGCAGCGATACTGAAATTATTTCATCCCTGGTCGGGATTCGAACCCGGACCGCCGCAGCGACAGCCGGGAACTAACCACTGCGTGTAATAATAATAATAATAATAATAATAATAATAATAATAATAATAATATTCGATTTATTGGGTATAGCAGCATTACTGCTGAAAATATACATTCTACAAGATTATAACGTTATAACACTATGGCAGTGAAAAGATGTTAGAAGCATTCAAAAAACAAAGCAAAAAACATGGTGTTTGTGTGTGTGTGTGTATGTGTATGTGTGTGTGTGTGTGCATCTACATCTACATCTACAGTAGTTGTGCACAAGTTGAGCGAGGTTCGTGTTATTTTACCTCCACCCTTTCCCCTGGTCTACTATCGTCCAACATAGTTTTAAACGTGGGGGACATTTCCTCTCCACACCATCTCATTAGCTCGCGCGCGTGTGTGTGTGTGTGTGTCTGTGTGTGTGTGTGTGTACTATCGTCCAACATAGTTTTAAACGTGGGGGACATTTCTTCTCCACACCATCTCATTAGCTCGTGTGTGTGTGTGTGTGTGTGTGTGTTCATGCGGGTGTATATGCGAGTATTTGTCAATCTATACATATTTGAATATTAGATTAATTTGAAAGAACAATAGACCAACAGAGGGCCTTTCAGTCCATAATTAACCTTAATGCAGAACGAATAGACAAACTAATGAACATATAAACACGCAAACAAACAGAAATGAAAGAACGAATAAATAAATAAAAACATAAATAAATAGATAAAGAGACAAAGGAAAGCTAAAATTGTAACATGCCAGGGAAAGTAAATCCTGTATCAGTTTTCAACCTATTGGATGGTGGGGTGATAGAAATGCAAATGGACCTGCGGGTCCAGGGTTTACACGGGGAACAGTTAAACGCTACAGGGGATTAACCTTCGCTGAATTAAATCGTCTGGCGACACCCACAATGTGGAATTCAGGGTTTCTGTATAGTTTCCTCAAGATTTGTTTATATATATATTTTTGTAATTCCTCTTACCCTTTCCTCCCTCGTCTACCCTTCCCTTCCCCTCTCACTTCCCTCGCCTTCTTTCCTTCCTTTCACTCCCTTCCCTCTCTCTCTCTCTCTATCTCTCTTTCTCCCCCCTCTCCCTCTCCCTCCCCCTCTCTCTCCCTCTCCCTCCCCCTCTCTCTCTATCTCCCCCCCCTCTCTCTCTCTCTCTCTCTCTCTCTCTCTCTCTCTCTCTCTCTCTCTCTCTCTCTCTCTCTCTCTCTCTCTCTCTCTCTCCTCTTCCTTTCACCTTCACAAGTTCTCACTTCCTCTCACTTTTTCTTTCTTCGCTACCAACCGACTCTCCTTCCCTCCTTCCCTGATTCCCTCGTTCCCCTCCCTCTTGCCCCCTCCTTCCCTCACTCCTTTCACTCCCCTCTCTTCTTTCCCTCCCGTGTCTCTCCCTTTCTCCTCTGCCTTCCTCACTTTCTGCTTCCCGATGTTCCTATCATCTTTCTCCTTCTCGCTTATTCTCTTTCTCCCTGTCTCCCTCCTTCCCACTCTCCCCCCTTCCCTCTCTCCCTCCTTCCCTCCCTCCCTCCTTCCCTCCCTCCCTCCTTCCCTCCCTCCCTCCCTCCCTCTTTCCCTCTCTCCCCCCTTCCCACTCTCCCTCCTTTCCACTCTCCCCCCTTCCCTCTCTCCTTCCTTCCCTCTCTCCCCCCTTCCCACTCTCCCTCCTTCCCACTCTCCCTCCTTCCCTCTCTCCTTCCTTCCCTCTCTCCCCCTTCTCACTCTCCCTCCTTCCCACTTTCCCTCCTTCTCTCCCTCCTTCCCACTCTCCTTCCTTCCTTCTCTCCCTCCTTCCCTCTCTCCTTCTCTCCTCCGCTTCCCTCCCTCTCTCCCTCCTTCTCTCTCTCCTTCCTTCCCTCTCTCCTCCGCTTCCGTCTCTCTCTCGCTCTCCCTCTTCTCCTCTTCTCTCCCTCCTCACTCTCCCTCCTTCCCTCTCTCCACCGCTTTCCTCCCTCTCTCCTCCGCTCCCCTCCCTTTCTCTCCCTCCCTCTCCCTCTTCTCTGCTCCCCCCCCCCGACTCCCTCCGTCGCTCTTGAGCTCGGAGCTCCCGTCAAGTGGGACTTGGACAGTGTCCATGACAGGTGACTGACTAATGACGACACCGTCCGACGTGAGTCATCGTTTGAAGCCGCCTTGGGCCACTTGACAGATTATCTTCAAGCAGGCGCCGCCGGCCGAATTTATTGCGACACTGAGTGTACGGCGAGGCTGCAAACCCGCTAATCCTGTGTGGTTAAGTTAGTGCAAAGCGAAGTTAGTAATCCCAGAGACCCAGGTTCAGTCGCAAGAGACAAATAGTTATCGATATGATGTCATCTCGGGGAGCTGGTGACATATCTTAAAGCAGCGTTTCTCAACCTTCATACCCTTGCGTAACCTTTAAAATATATTGTATGTCTCAAGGAACCCCTGAGCAAAAAAAAAAAACAAAAAAAAAAAAAAACATATGCCATCTTTTTCTCATTTCATTTTCATTGTGATAATAGGTTAGATAGGGTGATGTTTATATTACATTATTACAATAACCAAGAATATGTCGTGCGTGTTTAATTATAATACATATTAAATTAGATAAAAAATCAGAAGTGCATTAGCTTATCTCACTTGTTCTCGCGGAACCCTGGTTGAGAAACGCCGCGTAAGTTTTTTGTTTAATTTAATCTAATTTTCTTTTGTCTTTATTTATTTGGTTTTATTCAATTGTTAATCATTTAGTTTTATTTAGTTTTCGTTTATTTTTCTAAGGTTCTTACGCTCCTTTTGGTTATGTAGTGTCCAATGCTTGTACGGTGTTCTGTGCCCATGAGCACATCAGGCACTCTGGTTGGACCTTGAAGTGACGATGATCCAATAAAAGCGTCCGTGAGAGTGTTGGGTGTTCTGGTCCTGGTGAGTTGAAATGTTGTTAGAGTAAATCTCACCTCATTCTCGTATAGTATCTCGTGAGATATCTCACTGGTGTCGCTTTGTGCAGTATATTCAGTATATTGGGTGGAATCATGTATGTGGTCAGTGGCATATGCCACGGTACCACATGTATCTACAACGAATTGCCCTGTATGCTCTGTGTGTGTGATTCACCATGGTCTTGGATCACGTGTTGGACTCGTGATTGACAGTTATTTACCTCCCGGATGAGAGCTCAGAGCTCGTATGACCGATCTATGGGT
>NC_134777.1:119226230-119236230 GCF_046742065.1 Oratosquilla oratoria
ATTTTGTCCAAGTGATATATGAAGAAGATTATGCACCGCTACAGTGGCGTGTCTGAACCTCTTTGTGTAACATGAATCAGAAAAAAAAAATCCCGCTAAGTCGAGCAAACCCACAGTAGCTGAGGGGAAACTGTGTGGGGGATAGGCGGAGTTGCTCGGGGAAGCCTTTGTCCTTGACATGGAATCAGACCTGTGTGTGTGCGTGTGTGTGTGCGTGTGTGTGTGCGTGTGTGTGTGTGCGTGTGTGCATGTGTGTGTGTGCGTGTGTGCGTGTGTGTGTGTGTGTGTGTGTGTGAAAAGGATTAGCATTGTCCTCAATCATTGAAACAAACCGGAGTCCTGTGTCGCATCGAATGTGTATTTTTGTATCATACGTCGGCGTGTGAGAAAACGTGTATTTATAAACGTCGCCGCCATCTCTTAGCGATGTCGTCATTCTGTAGGAAGGAAAAAACTAAGGGATATTGACCCCCTCTTCCTCCTCCTCCTCCTCCTCCTCCTCCTCCTTCTCCTCCTTCTCCTCCTCTTGATCTTCCTCCTCTTGATCTTCCTCCTCTTTCTCCTTTTGTTCCTCCTTTTCTTCTTCTCCTCCTTCTCCTTTTGCTCTTCCTCCTCTTTCTCCTCTTGTTCCTCCTTTTCTTCCTCCTCCATCCTCCTCCTCCTCCTCCTTTTGCTCTTCCTCCTATTTCTCCTCTTGTTCCTCCTTTTCTTCCTCCTCCATCCTCCCCTACTCAGGGGCTACATGGATGGTAAAGAGGAAAGAGGAAAATTAAAGATAAGAAGAAGTGGAAGAGAAGTAGAGGAGAAGAAGGAGGAGGAGCACAGTAGAAAGAATGGAACTGGAAGAGGAGAGGAAAGAGAGTAAAAAGTGATGAAGGTGAAAAGAGAGGAGAGGAGGAGGAAGGCAGTTTGTGCTCTTGGGGGATCTTCTTCCCAGCTGGCTAGTATCGCCTGACATCAGCCAGAATAAAACAATTAAAGTTGACGACTCTCTTCACAGCGTCTAACCGTTGTTCTTCAAGTTCTGCTCTTCAAGTGTTCTTTAAATGTTGTTCTTCAATTTTTGTTCACCTGGAGGAGGAGGGCCACTCCGGACTGTTCACATTCTGAGATCAAACTTGTTCAGGAGACCTTTTGTCTTCTTCGGTCTTTGTTGTCTTTATTATGGTGTTCGGTGCAGCACCCAGGGCTTTGAATTCTGTGGCACGCTTTACAGGCTTGATATATATATATATATATATATATATATATATATCTATATATATATACTGTATATATGTATAAATATATATATATATATATATATATATATATATATATATATATATATATTTTATGAAATGTCACTCCCGCGGGCTTTGGGAGTGGCATTTCACTTAAAAAAAAAAAAGTCCCTGGAGCCAAAATGAAGTTCTTTTTCATGTGGGTCTTTTGTTTTTATTAGATGTCATTTGTTTGTTTTTGTTTATTTATCTATTTGTTTATATAGTCATTTATCATTGTAATTGTTACCAATATCAGTTATACAGCTGTGTGTATTCACTTGGTCTTTGGATCACGTGTTGGACTCGTGATCGACAGCTATTTCCCTCCTGGAAGAGAGCTCAGAGCTCGTAGGTGTGTGTGTGTGTGTGTGTGTGTGAGAGAGAGAGAGAGAGAGAGAGAGATTGTTTTTGTGGAAGTGTATGTATGCACGCTTACATATCCGTCTGTGCGTGTGATTATGCGTGTGTTCATGTGTGCGTGTGCCTCTGTTTCACACTGCGGTAAGGAATGTGCGGAGGTCTGGCCGACCCAAAGGTCACTTGTGACGTCATAGTTTGACACTTGTGACGTCACGACTGAACTCTCGCAGTCATTATTATTGTGTGGTGAATCACACATACACACATACACACACACACACACACACGCACATACACACACACACACACACACACACACACACACACACACGCACATACACACATCACACACACACATACACAGCACACACACAGCACACACACAAACACACACAAACACACACACACAAACACACACAACACACATACACACACAACACACATACACACACAGCACACACACGCACACACACACACACACACACACACACACACACACACACACACACACACACACACACACACACACACACACACACACACACACACACACACACATACGCGCCAGGTTTGAGATCCAAATATATGTACTTCTATTTGTACTATGAGTAAATTCAGTGTCATACTTGGATCCAAGTACTTGAAAAATACCAAGTACAAACAAGTACATTGTATTTGATAAAAAGATGTACTGTATATAGATTCTAGCGAACTTTGTTATGATACTATTGGGTAAATACGTACATTGATTGTTATTGTGGTATAATGCTGGATAATGGAGCATGATTAAATATTATTTTCTCAATTGGGTAAATACGTACATTGATTGTTATTGTAGTATAATATAGGACAAAGGAGCATAATTATATAGTATTTTCTCAATTGGGTAAATACGTACATTGAGTGTTATTGTAGTATAATAAAGGAGGAAGGAGCATAATTATGTAGTATTTCTGAATTGGTTCCGTGCTACAGTTGGCAGGGCCTGTATGGTATTTTATCACAGAATCTTATCACAGTATCTTATCACATCACTTATACAGCGTGGACGCGTTCACTTCCTGTCGCTATCCACTCTCCACGCCCTCACAATGAGTTGCCTGAATAACAAATTAATTTTCAACAAGATCGACTGAACTTAACTGTTATTTTTAGTTATAGAACTATGTTATTAATGTAGAACAAGGGATAAGTTATAAGCCCTGGTATTTACTCATATATTCTGCATGAAATTTAGTTTTGTTACTGATGATGATGATATGGTTTAACGTCACAAACTCCCTCCTATCGGAAGGCTAGGACGGTGCCCCTCACAGAGGAATTTGTAGCGTGGAATTTATTGAACCATGCCCTTGGTTCAACTTCGCCGGTGGCAGGATTCGAACCGCCATCCCCTCGACCTTCGCCGCAAGTAACGACGCCCTAACCCACTCAGCCATGTATTTGTAGCATAGGGAATATTACTTATTCAAATTATTCATAAAGTGTTATGTGTTTTGTAATTCCGTAATAAAATCAGTGATGTGCTCAGTATAGGTAGAATTCCCATGTTCTAAATCGAATCTCGTATTTTAACAATGCACTCATTAATGTGTATATACGAAAACAATTAATTGTCGCGTTTTACGAATCTGTGATGGGATTTTTTTATCACGTAAAGTACTTGCACTTAAGTACATAGCAAAGTGACTGTACTTGTACTTATGTATCCAGGCATTTGGAATTGAACTTCAGTACTGTCGCCTGTACTTGGACCTCACACACACACACACACACACATACACACACACACACACACACACACACACACAGTCATGAAAGATCCTCGTTCAGGAAGTTGCTTTATCAGGAAAGCCTTACGAAGGTCGTCTGTCTGGAAGGACCCTCCGTCAGGAAAGCCACTCTGTCAGGAAGGTCCTTCCATAAGGAAGGACTCTCTGTCAGGAAAGCCTCTCCGTCAAGGACGCCCCTCCATCAGAAAGGCCCCTTCATCAGGAAGCCCCCCCCCCCCCGTCAGGAAGGCCCCCGTCAGGAAAACCTCCTCCTTCACCTTCAGATAGGCCCGTCCGTCAAGGAAGCCCATTCGTCAGGAAGGCTCCTCCATCACGAAGGCCCCCGCCAGGAAGGCCCCTCCGCCAAGAAAGCCCCTCCGTCAGGAAGGCCCCTCCGTCAGGAAAGTTTATCAGTCATTTAGGTTCGCCTGTGAGGAAGGCACCTCCGACAGGAAATACCTTCCACAAAGAATGCCTCTGCATCGAGCGACACCTTCTCACAGGAAGGCCCCCCCTACGGGAAGGACCTTCCATCAGGCAGGAATTGACTAAAGGAAGGTCCTTCTCGATAAGGACCAGTCAGGAAGGGCCACCAATAGAAGTAACTGATGCGTTTTGAAGTTGGCAGAGGTCTTGGTCCCGGTTCAGGAACCGATGGCCAACCCCTCGGGGTTGTACCCTAAGATGGATGTGAGGTTATTATTATTATTATTGTTATTATTAATTTTTTTTTTTTGGGGGGGGGGGATGAGCGAAGGGGAAACCATTCTACTCGACGTCTTTCTGAAAGGGCGTGTGTATCTTTGGTCCCAAGGTGTTAAGGATAAATTAACAAAACTTCAGGGATGGTGTTAAGATATTTAACAAAGTTAACGAACCGCGTGAGATGCACCTGAAAGGGGTCGGTCTTCGGTATGAACAGGTTCTTCATCGGTCGAGACCGCTTCCCCCTTCCGACTTACCCTTCAGGCCATAGACCGACTCGCCAGTTGGTTAAAATCGTCTAAAGAGCATCGTCGAGGTGTTGAAGGGAAACGCGTCTGTTTGTATCAAGACGTCTTCAAGGACCGCTGAGGGCGACCACGGGGTTCGGGGGAAGGGGAAGGAGGAGGTTGGGGAATCCCACGGGGTGACATTGGAGGGGCATTACGGGTGTATTGTCCTCGATCACGGTTCTCGAAGAGGAGGAGGAAGCCGATCCGATTTTACTCCCGAAGTAATCCTGGGTTGGACCCGAATGTCAAGGTTTCTTGAAGAAGGAGAAGAAGAAAGGGGGTTGGAGGAGAAAGAGAAAACGTGAGGTGAATGTACGGAGAAAATTTGAATGATATACGAAAAGAATGTGAGAGAAAAAGAGAGAAAGAGGATCCTCTTGTGGCACTCTCTCTTCCGCCCGATAGACCAGTGGCCCTCGAGAGCTCGACGCTTTTCATCGTGAGAATTCAGTGTCTGTAGAAAGCATACAAACTCACACGACTCTCTCACTCGCTCTCACACTTGACCGCTCTGCTCCCTTTTCAGGAGTCCTATCCCCAAGTCTTGCCTCGAGGACCTCCTATCCTCCTAGTAGGAGGAGGAGGTGAGGAGAATAGAAGGATCTCAACAAGGGATTCGTGACAGGTGTAGGATACCTGGAGAAGTGATCCGTCATTTTCCTATAAGGAATATAGATATATGGGGATGAACTCGAAGAATAGGCTTTATTAAGCCGGGGGCGGGGGGGTTGTGCCTTTGGTACCGTATGAAACGGAGACCTGGAATTGTAATGAAGCAGAGATAACGTAAATGTGTCTGAAGTGTTTCAGGTGTATGGTAACTGTTACAAGGTGAGGTGAGAGAGTGTGGATGGAAAGAGAACTGTCGGATAAGATAAAGTGCTGTGATGGATTAAACACATGGAAAGAAAAAGTGAGGAAAGGTTAACAAAAAGAGTGGAAAACAGGAGTGGATGGAGTGAACTTCAGAGGAAGACCGAGAATGAAGTTGATGGACGGGGTCAAGGGGGCACTGGATACAAAAGGAATGTCTGTCGAGCAAAGACGAGAGAGGGAATGCCAAAGATAGGAGTGGAAGGAGAGAGGTTGTCCATAGTTGAAGAAATGACGCCGGTGCGGTAGTAGGTAGGCCTCCATATGTCTCGCTGCATTGTATTAGACCCGAACAGTGTGGTGGGTGTCAGGGATGACCCCTCATCTATGAGGTGCTAATGTGGGAGTGACGACGATTTGATATTGGGATCTATGGATGTATGTATTATTATTTTTTAATTGTTGAATAACCCCAACACACGCAAGAAAAAAAAAAAAACCTAACAAACAGAAGGAGTCACTTTGATCAGCCATCATGAGGAAGCTGAGTGCGACCGTTAGTGTGACCTTAGGCTCAAGTACGTTATCACTCTCTTGTGGAGAGCCCCCGTGAATAAGCCTTAACCGAACGTAGAGCCTGGAGGACGCTTGAACGTGACCGGGGGGATATTTGTGTACCCTCACCGCCCTCCCGTCCGCTGGTCCTTGCTAGCTCGGAAATTGTGACGTCATTGAGGTTGGGTCACTCGCTTGAGCTGTTGCAATTTGGTGGCCGGGAGCCGACGCTGGTGCCTGAGGGACATCAACAACAGCAACAATAACAACAATAACAACGACGACGACGACGACAATAACAACTTTGCAGCTATGCAGCCGTCAAGTCCTTGACTGTCTTACCAAAAGCCAGTGCAATTCACACTGATGATAATGATGATGATGATGATGATGGTGGTGGTATAATACAGCTGTGGTCACTGGCCGTCTTCAGTCACATATGCACCATCATACCATCATACCCCGTGAGACTCTTACTGTACTGTTTGACACAGAAGCACAGCACACACACACACACACATACACACAACACACATATGAATTTGAAGGTAGGTATGATAAACTGGAGAGAAGGAGACGGTACTGAATGACCGTTGCCTCTTTCCTGCGTGTTACAGCTCGGTAAATACATCATTTAGAATATTCCATGTTAACATACTCGGGGTAGTGGACAGCTTCCGGTATATGCTGAATGTTTTGACTCAGTACTTGACAGAAACGGCAGACAACACCTTGTGGGTCGCGAGATAATGGAAATAGTATAGGTAAATAGGACACACATACGCGCGTGCGCACATTTGCTCCATCCCAGCATCCTCTTTGACAAACGGGCACAGGTCCCCACTATTCTTCGGCGTGGGTGGGTCGGACCGAGCGGAGACACGAGTTCGCTCCGGCATCGAAGGTCACTCAGCAAGTTGACCTTTTCTCGCGATGAATTAATTATTAATCGGTCGTGCTGGGGGTGGAAAGTGGGCAACTTCGTGTTTATTTCTCGAACTCAAAGACTCCTGGGAGTGGAAATGGTGTGGTCTTCCGCAGAAGTCGAATGGAATTCATGTCAGGGTCTTGGGATTCTACTGGACGTGCGTTGGTGGCGGAAGCGTAAGCGTGCTGGTCTCGCATTTGTTTACTTGTGGGTTCGAATCCCGCACTCCTCTCAGACTCCCAGTAGTGACTTACCTGCCCCAACAGTCCCCAAAGCGCATCATAGGGCGAAGGTGACGGCTTTGGCCGCAGCAACGCGTCTCCTGACGTAGGGTCCTTACCACCTAAATCAGGGGTTCTTAACCTTGTGTTAAGTGTCCCCAGAGTAATACCTATCTACCCGTACCCTTGTTCATCTGACACTGACTGTTGAATTGTGATATATGAAGAATAATTTACCATACATTGGCACTGTAATAGATGTTGTAAAATGGCTCGGGGTGCCATGGAGATGAAAGGAAAAGTGCCACACCTCAGACCACACACACACACACACACACACACACACACACACACACACACACACACACACACACACAACTCGTGGCGCAGTTGGTAGAGTTCTCGGCTGCCACTACGGCGGTCCGGGTTCGAATCCTGCCCAGGGCTGAAATAATTTCAGTATCGCTGCGCTGCAGGTCGTTACTCCAACTCTCGTGGGCGGGGAGTTGGATGTGTGTGTGCGTGTAAGGTAACAGCATTACCCATAGATCAGTCATATATGAGCTCTGAGCTCTGTTCCGGGAGGGAAATAGCTGGCGATCACGAGTCCAACACGTGATCTAAGACCATGGTGAATCACACACATTCCGGCACTTTGTTGTGGCGCAATTACCCGCAACTTGCAAGAAGGCCTGGGACCGTTTATCCGTAATTTTAGGTCGATTGCGGCGCGCGAGCATCGATTTTCCGAAAAAATCGAGCCAAGTTGAGGCAGTCGGCTTGCCAATTAAAAAGTAAATGAATATATAAGGGAATAAATAAAGGCAGACCGTGGTCGCTAACCTGGGTCCGACACTCGCCTGAATAAGGTCGTTGGACATATATATATATATATATATATATATATATATATATATATATAGTCTCTCTTGATGGCGCAATCGGTTAAGTCACTAACACTTGTCACGTGCTAGCTCAGGTTCGAGTCCTTGGCTGTACCATGTTTCAATTTGTGGATGTTGGCCTCCTCGAGTTTCTCGATGTTGATGGCTTAGAATTAAAGTGTACTGTGGTTAATAAAAATTCATATATATATATATATTATATATATGTATGCACTAAGAACCCACTATTATTTGGATTTAAGAAAAGAAGAAAATAACGGATTTCCGTATATTTCGATCACTTGTTGTGATCCTCTTCACGCGGAATACATATATATATGTGTGTGTGTGTGTGTGTATGTATGTGTATTGCTGTTGCTAAGCAATTTTATTCATTTAAAGGAAATTTCCTCGTATAAGATGGTGATTGTTTTCAAGTATTGGTTTCCCACTGCCGTCGTGTGAATTTACTTGACTTGAAGAACTCCACAATAGTTTTTTTTTTTTTTTTCTGCCTTCGGGCGATTTTGTGGGATCCCCCCTCCCCCTCCCCCCTCCTCCGTCATCCCTTGCATGAATATCAATAAGATCTGCGTGAAAGTTGGTCCGACGCCATAAATAGCGGCGGCGGCACCAATGGGCGGATTTATTGGCACCAAACACGCGCATCACTCTGCCAATGAGAACCCGCAGCGCCTGTCCGTCCGTCTGTCTGTCTCTCTGTCCGGGAATTATAGTCACTTATCAATGTTCTCGCCCCCCCCCCGGGCCCTCCGGCCCCCGGGGGAAAGGGGATGGGGGGGAAGGGGGGGAGCGTGCGTGACCCGAGATGGGATTTTTAATTTCCGGTCCGGGTGGGTCACTTACTTTCGTCCGGGCGCCTGCACAACGGGTCACGCGCTCGCTTGAATGAAATGGTCTGGGGGCGTCCGGGAGAAAGTTTAAATCCCGGACATTCTTAGTCCTCTCTCTCTCTCTCTCTCCTCTCTCTCTCTCTCTCTCTCTCTCTCTCTCTCTCTCTCTCTCTCTCTCTCTCTCTCTCTCTCTCTCTCTCTCTCTCTCTCTCTCTCTCTCTCTCGTAAAGTCTTCAATATCTACCTCTCTCCCTCGTAAAGTCTTCAATATCTACCTCTCTCCCTCGTAAAGTCTTCAGTATTTATCTCTCTCTCTCTCGTAAAGTCTTCAGTATTTACCTCTCTCTCTCTCTCTCTCTCTCTCTCTCGTAAAGTCTTCAATATTTACCTCTCTCTCTCTCTCTCTCTCTCTCTCTCTCTCTCTCTCTCTCTCTCTCTTAAAGTCTTCAATATTTCCCTCTCTCTCTCTCTCTCTCTGTTTCATAAAGTCTTCACCATTTACTCTTCTGGGAACAGTTTTATTTTCAGAGGGAAAACCCCCAAAGTTGTTGTTGAAATCTTGCCAGAATAAATACACAAGATGCCACCACTATTAGCCTTTCCTTCATCAGAATAAAATCGCCTGGCGGTAGCTAGAAGAAATACTAAAATCGTGAAAACGAAATGAAAAGGTTAAATTAATTAAGGCTTGGCCGGAGTTAGGTGGTGGAGGTGGCTGCGGGGAGGGAGGGAGGAGGAGTGGGGAGGGGCCGAACTATGACAGTGGGAAATTTATATATTTAAGTTCTGAATTTTTCTGCAGTGTTTATATATATATATATATATATATATATATATAATTTTTGTGTGTGAGAAATTCGCTAGTGGACAGCGACATCAATCAGATAATTTTTATGACCGTCGCGTGTAGGACTTGAACCTACCGCTCAGAGGCCATAAGGCACTGCCCAGTAGTCTTATGGCCTCTGAGCGGTAGGTTCGAGTCCTACACGCGACGGTCATAAAAATTGTCTGATATTTGTGTGTTTCCTTCACCCATCTCGATCTTTGTTCTTACTGCCGCCAGGCGATTTTATTATTATTATTATTATTATTATTATTATTTTTTTTTTTCTCCATGAGGAGCCGTGAAGGTTTGTCTCAGCTGAATGAAATGGTTTGGCTTTGGACAACATAGAATCCATCGAGGGAGTTTAGATTTACTTTGGAGGAATTTTTGGAATTTCTAATTTTGAAAAAAAAAATGTGTGAGGGGACAGTCGGAATATAAATCGATTGAATGTGGTACGACTTGTCAATAGGTCAAGGAGGAGGAAGAAGAAGAGGAAGAGGAAGAAGTGATTCAGGGTCACG
>NC_134777.1:119256230-119286230 GCF_046742065.1 Oratosquilla oratoria
TCTTTATATATTCGCCTGAAATATTCACACACACACACATACACACACACACACACACACACACACACACCTCGTGGCGCAGTGGTTAGAGTTCTCGCCTGCCACTACGGAGGCCCGGGTTCGACTTCCGCCCAGGGATGAAATAATTTCAGTATCGCTGCGCTGCGAGTCGTTACTCCAACTCTCGTGGGTGGGGAGTTGTGTGTGTGCGCGCGTAAGGTCACAACATTACCCATAGTTCGGTCATATATAAGCTCTGGGCTCTCTTCTGGGAGGAAAATACTGTCGATCACGAGTCCAACACGCGATCCAAGACTATGGTGAATCTCTCTCTCTCTCTCTCTCTCTCTCTCTCTCTCTCTCACACACACACACACACACACACACACACGTGTGTGTGTGTGTGTGTGTGTGGCCCTGGCCAGACAGAAGGCCAACAGACATTTGGCCAATTTGAAGCTTCACCCATAGATAACAGAAGGGACATTTGGACCTAATACACTTGTCCGATTAGACTACTTGCAGACATTACACACACTGAACATTAATCGATGCTTACAATATTAATGTTATTTCGTTGCTGCAAATCATTATTTCAAAATAGCTGAATAATAACACAGCTCATCATTTTCACGGTTTTTGAAAAATATAGAATAAATGTTCCGTCATTTTTACTGCTTGTGCCATAAAATTTATTATTCAACTAAAATTGAAAACAATATATAAATGTTTCGTACGAATTCCTGTACTTGTAATTTCTCGCTGGAAGTTAACACATTAATCATATTGTGCCTCGTAAGTTTTAATTTTTTTTTTAAACTTATGTTTTAGTGTTATGTAACTTATGACCACTTAGTAATAGGCATTGCTTGTATTTAGATTTAAATATGCATTTATTTATTTATTTCGTTGTAAATCTGTAACGTGATTAAGTGTTCTCTCTTCCGAAATTTCTTTGAGTGCCGCTCGGCTAATTGTCCATTTGTCCAATTCTCCGTTAGTCAAAAATCATGTTCGAATTTTCACATACACTTCTCACCCTCTACTTCAAACAACCTTACCAAGTCGGATGAAGATGGCATGATGGGACACAGAGGCTGTGTTGTTTCCCAGTGGATAGCGCGGTGGGTCTGCATTGGAGCACCAAGACTGAAAACACATGCTAAAATCCTTTCGGAGATGCAAATATCATATCAGGCTTTAGGTTGTTGTTGCCATAGGTTGTAGTTTACCAGCGCTTCTATCTTCTATCCTCGGACAGTGGCTGTTATTATATATTATCGCTAATAGATGGTGGTGATGCCTCCTTGCACTCGTGGGGTCCCAACTTCATCGGGGAAAACAAAATCTGTAAAATGTGATCAAGTAAATACCTTAATTTACTTAGATTTCTCAAATTTTTAGTTAGGTCAAGGATAACGTAAAGTTAGTTTAGCTTTCTCTAAATAATGAATAGACTTTTCAAAACAACCGCCATAGGGTATTTACGTATCAAGTGGTGATATCGGTGTTTCAATTTACTAACAACTCCCCTCTCCCTTTTACCACTCGCCCCTCTTGACTGTACACACCAATACCACTGCACTCCCCCCCCCATCTTCTCCCTCGGGGGGAATGGGGGAGGGGGAGGGGAGGGGGAGGGAGGATGAACTCTTTCAGGGCATGAACAGTTGTGGTTCCCGATTCGGAAGAATTGTGACACTTTGGGGAAATTACCGCCGAGCTTCCAGCGGTGCTGCGATAGACTCTTTGACTCTCTCTTTTCTCCCTCTCTCCTCTCTCTCTCTCTCTCTCTCTCTCTCTCTCTCTCTCTCTCTCTCTCTCTCTCTCTCTCTCTCTCTCTCTCTCTCTCTCTCTCTCTCTCTCTCTCTCTCTCTCTCTCTCTCTCTCTCTCTGTGTCTCCTCTCTCATTGTCTTTTTCTTTCTGCACACACACACACACACACACACACACACACACACACACACACACACACACACACACACACACACACACACACACAGCATATATACTTATTGTGCTGCAATTAAAGCACAAAATGAACACACGATTCAATAATTTGTTTGTATATATAAAAAGGGGGGTTGGGGCAAACAGTTGACCCAAGCTTCATCATGTAATTGAATATAAAACATGCAAACTCAGCTTTAATATCTATGGAGAGAGACATGCCCCCCTTCCCCCCATGTTGGGAAGGGGGGGACTCTGATACCCCCCTTCCTCCCATGCCTCTCCCTTCTGGGGGGGGAGATGGGGACTGGGGGGAGTCTTCACGGCGCGTGGATGGAGTGTTTGGTCTGCAACTGTATCACGTGAAGAGGAGTTCTGTAATCCCGATTGCACTCCACTCATCCCGGGTGAGTCTGGGAGTGTCTGAGAGTGGGACCCTGAAGGAAGCGGTGCGAGTCTCCTGGCGTCTTCTAGGACTTGGATGCCGATGATGCCTTGGGAGAAAGCACACACACACACACACACACACACACACACACACACACACACACACACACACACACAACTCGTGGCTCAGTTGGTAGAGTTCCCGGCTGCTACTACGGCAGTCCGGGTTCGAATCCCGCCCAGGGCTGAAGTAATTTCAGTATCGCTGCGCTGCGGATCGCTACTCCAACTCTCGTGGGCGGGGAGTTAGGGGTGTGTGTGCGTGTAAAGTCAAAACATTACCTATAGATCGGTCATATATGAGCTCTGAGCTCTCTTTCAGGAGGGAAATAACTGTCAATCACGATTCCAACACCTTACCCAAGACCATGGTGAATCACACACACACACACACACACACACACACACACACACACACACACACACACACACACACACACACACACACACACACAGTGGATTGGGCCATATATGAACTCTGAGAGATCTCTCAGAGGTTGATGGCTGTCGATCACGAGTCTATCATGTGATCTAATACCATGATAGTGAATCACTCACATACACGCGCGCGCACACACACACACACACACGCACACACACACACACACACACACACACACACACACACACACACACACACACACACACACACACACACACGCCCGCGCGCGCGCACTATGAATTGTCCCCGCACAAGGGAGCTAGAATGAAAAAGAATAGGAAAATTCTCGCAGCAAAGACAACAAGGAAGACATAAAAAGAAAACGGAATACAAAGACGACTACACCGAAGGGACAATCAGAAGAGGAGACAACGCAGACAAAGACGAAGATGAAGAAGAAGATGAAGATGAAGATCGTGATAGACGCTCTGCATGATGGTGCCTTGGACCAGATTCCTGGCGGGCTTTGACCGGCGCCGGCGACAAGCCACGGGGGCACAGGTGGACTTGGCACCCGGCCTGGCGCCAGTGGAGGAAGTGGAGTGGGAGGAGGAGGTGATGGTAGAAGTGGTGGAAGATTAATGATATTGGTAACGATAATAATGATGGTGATAAGGCCTCTGATGGTAATGATAATATATTACTCTGTTGCCGTTGGTCTCTTAGAGGAAATCCACGGCCCCAATGTAACCGGCATCGGTTTTCGGGCAGGACTGCGGTTCACACAGAAAAGATGCATTGCAATGTTCTCTGTGTCTTGTTTATGTTGGAGGAATTGTTAGGAGACACTTGGTACCTCATATGTGGTTTGTCCAGTGAATGTTTACATTGTATACTGTCAGGACATGTCTTTATTTTATTAATTTATTCTATTATTATTTATATTATAATCTATATTTGTTTTTTATCTATTCATCATTATTATTATGTTTTCCGCATCCGACGTAGTTATGGACCAAAAGGTCTCCTGTCGGCATGCTCCGCCTTTGTAATCTATTCACATTTTCTAAGTGCTGGTGACGAGCTAGTATGAGACTTGTGTTTCTAGGAAGCGTTTTCTTCTCTAGGTTTCTATTCTTGGGAACTGTTTCTATAGGGATTTTTTTTTCTTTGTTGCTATGTTTTTGTATCCTATGTTTGTATGTGATTTTTATGTTGTGTATATACTGTGTGTGTAAATGTGTGTATATAGATACAAACGCACAGACACACACACACACACATATATATATATATATATATATAACATATATATATATATATATATATATATATATTTATATTTTTTTTTTCTCAGGTAACCACAGAGGAAATTGGAAATAAACAAATTCCCAAACGTGAATAGCACGAAAGCGCTTGGGAATTTCTGTTTCTTTCCGATTTCCTTTGTGGTTACCTGCATTTTTTATCACGTGTGTTTTTAGTGACCATTCTACACACACACACACACACACACACACACACACACACATATATATATATATATATATATATGTATAAAATAAATAGTTAAGACAGTATCTTTCGTGGATAACATTTACTCAAGTTGTAATACACGAAAGATCATTATGCTTAACTTCGCTTTTCTCTTGTTCTTTCTAGCATGCAAGCAGACAGGCATACGCGCGCGCGCGCACACACATACACACACACGCACACACACACACACACACACACACACACACACACACACACACAGGCTCTTGAACATGAATGCATGAACACCAGTACCATTACTACTGCTACTACTACTACTACTACTACTATTTTTTTTATACACTACCTTCATCCTCGTGGAACTGTGTGGTGGAAGCAATCAGGATCTGTCTCCCACAGACACAGTTCATTGGCCCCTCTCTCGCCAATGACTGTGGTCGACGACCCTTTTATTTTTAATTTTAATACAGCGTACTACTACTACTTCTACAACTACTACTACTACTACTATTACTACTGATGCAATTGGTACTACTAGACCTCTGGAGCACCTCTTGGGGCTCAAAGGCAGTCTCATTCCCCGTGAACGTGCTGTGCATTCGAAGGCCGTGTTCATCAGCGCCCCTCTCTCTCTCATCTGGATTCCAAACGCATGCCCGGAGCGATCCGGTGTCGTCACGAGAGCCAGCCCGGAACTTCCTAACCGGACCTCCGGACCCCCACAACTGAAGGGAATCTTTTTTTTTTTTTTTTTTTTTTAAGTAGAGCCTGAGGCTCACAGCTGAAGGGATTTTTTTTTTTTTTCAAATAAGAAAAATGTTTTTCGTCGTTTTCCTCTTCTCATATGCATCAAATTCTGCTGCTTCCAGTTTCACTGCTACGTGTTAGTTTTCCTCATTTTCTTCCTCATTGTCTTCGTTGTTCTTCTACATGTCCTTTTGTTTCTCTTGTCTTCTCATCGACCTTTTTTTCGCTCGCATCACCATTAGCTTCCTCTTTTCTTCCTCTTCCTCCTGGTACATGTCTTCCTCTTTCTCCTCTCCCTCAACTTCTTCCTCATTGTCCTCTTCTCCTCTTCCTCCTCGTCCTCTTCTTCGCCGTTCTCCTCCTCCTCCCCCCTTCCTTCTTTTCCACCTGTCCCCCCCTCTTCCTCTCCCTGCTTGTCCTCCTTTTCTTCCTTCTGTCCCTCTTCCTCTCCCTGCTCGTCCTTCTCTTCTTCCTTCTGTCCCTCTTCCTCTCCCTGCTTGTCCTCCTCCTCTTCTTCTTTCTCTTGTCCTCTTCCTCCTCTTCTTCCTCTTGTCCTCTTCCTCCTCTTCTTCCTCTTGTCCCTCCTCTTCCTCTCCCCGCTTGTTCTCCTCCTCTTCTTCTTCCTCCTGTCCCTCCTCTTCCTCTCCCTGGGCGTTCTCCTCTTCTTCTTCCTCGTGAGTCTCACCTTGGCTTCAGTCCCGCGAAAAGGAACGATCTTGTAATCAGGGAAGGAAATTTATTTTCGAGAGAGAGAGAAGCAGAATTCTCTACCCCCCTACCCTATACTGAGAAGGGGGGAGGAGGTATTTATACATGCTGCAGGGTGGGGTGGGAGGTTTCGCGAGTTGTAGAAGATAGATAGAGAGAGAGAGAGAGAGACTAGCTTTATCAGTAATAACCAGCGCTTCTCTCCTTGGGGACATTGTTGCTCAATTAACTACTCTCCCAGCTTAAACCTCTCCACTCGTGTGTGTGTGTGTGTGTGTGTGTGTGTGTGTGTATGTGTCTATATGTATATTTATATATATGTATATATATATATATATATTATTATTATTATTATTATTATTTTTTTTTTTTTTTTTGCGTGATTTTGGTCCGATAGTATTAAACATGCAGTAGAAACCCCTAACAGGGAGAGAGAAAGAGAGAGAGATAGAAGGAGAGAGAGAAAGAGAGAGAGAGGAAGAGAGGTTATGCGTTGGGAGTTTCATGTTGCCGTTGTTTTGGTGCACATGGAAAGGGTCGGGGTGGGAGGGGGAGGTGTTTTTTTTAGTAAGTGATCAACTTTTTTTGTGAGTTGGAAGTGAAATGCCACTGACGAATCAAGTGGCAAAAAATTCACCCGGTAATGAAATGGTTTGACCTTTTGAGCTAGGGGGGTCCCGTGCCTAGATGATTGAAATCGTCAGGCGGTAACCAGAATAGAATATGTAAAGACTTTGTAGTGGGTAGGTGCTCGTGGATGAGGACAAGGGAGATATGTGGAGTATGTGTAATATGTGGAAATTGGAGTGTGTTTGTATGTGTGTATATACCCATAAACGCACGCACACACACACACACACACACACACACACACACACACACACACACACACACACACGAACACATACTATTGATGTGTGACTTAATATGTGAAAAGTGGAGTGTGTGTGTGTGTGTGTGTGTGTGTGTGTTTTGTAAATGTTTACGCTTATGTATGTATACCCATAAACACGCACACACACACACACACACACACACACACACACACACACACACACACACACACACGAACACATACTATTGACATGTGACTTAATATGTAGAAAGTGGAGTGTGTTTGTGTGTTTTGTAAATGTTTACACTTGTGTATGTATACCCATAAACACACACGCACACACACACACACACACACACACACACACACACACACACACACACACACACACACACTATTGATATGTGACTTAATTACAGAGTCGAGGACAGCCACGCCTGGCTGATCAAAGCCCCGTCAAAGCCCAGTGTGTACAAACAATTCAATTAGAAGCTTACTGACTCCGTTCAATACCGCGACGCACTTTGTTGACTTTCTTCTGGCGATGAAGAAGAATCCCCTAGGAAGGGGCAGATTCGGGCCAGAATTGGGGGTGGGGGGTCTCGCCCCTTGTGGGCCCTTTTCAACCTAAAGACCTTTTTATTTATTTATTTATTTATTGTGTTACCGTATTGAGGGTGTTTTGGGTCCTGTGCTGTGCATATGCCTGCACCATCTCGCACTGATCAAGAGGCATCGGGTCTGCCTCTGACGTAGACGGGGAAGCACAGAAGCGAACGCGTCGCCGTTTTTCGTGGATTATGAGCGGGTTGATCTCTTGACCTGGTGCCTCTACTTTTTGAAAACCCTGGTCAGGATGATTGTGACATATCTTGTATTTTTTTTTCGTTCATCTAAATGAAAAATTTCAACATACTGAGGTCTTGGTTTAGGTGTACATATTGTGTGTATATGTATATATATATATATATATATATATATATTTATATATATATATATATAATATGTATGTATATTTCATATATATAATTGTGTGTAAATATATATATATATATATATGTATATATATGTATATGTATATATATATATATATATATATATATATTTTTTTTTTTTTCTTTCTTTAATTACCCAATTCTTTGGACGTTGCACAGCGACACGCTGAGCATCCGAGAGTTCAAGATTCACGTGGAGGGGGGGGGGAGCGTTATCGGGTTCGCAACATGTTGACCTTCAGCACGACTTGAAGAGTGCTTACAGTAGTGGATGTCCGATGTGTATATGTGTGTGTGTGTGTGTGTGTGTGTGTGTGTGTTCGCGCGCAATGTATGAATATGCCATTTAGTTTTGTGTTTGAGTTTGTACGTGTGTGTATATGTACATGTGGATGTTTTTGTATAGAAGTGAGTATGCATGTGTTGAGTTGGATTGAGCAAGTTTGAAATTTGTAGACACCGTTGTATTGCAACCATTTCAAGACTTCGAGTGCCTTTTGTTTTTGTTCTTGACAGCCAAGAATTTACAACATCCATGGCGTGCCTCTCCCATCTCTCTCTCTCTCTCTCTCTCTCTCTCTCTCTCTCTCTCTCTCTCTCTCTCTCTCTCTCTCTTTCTCTTTCTTTGTCTCTAGTGCTACATTTGTTTTCATTTCTTTCTCTTCCCTTTTCTTTTCCTTTTATTTTTCTAGAGAGAGAGAGAGAGAGAGAGAGGGAAAGAGAGAGAGAGAGAGGGGGGGAAGAGAGAGAAATAGAGAGAGAGAGAGTAATTAAACAATTCATCTTCCGTGTGTAACGAGCTGCATTTCAAGACAGGCAGACTGATATTCCTCGGACACTCGGCATTGTTGCACTGTTGCATGAGGGCAACAGCTCCCATGTTGGCTCACGATTCCTCCTGATGCAGTGGCCTTGATCGCGGGAGACTTTATTCTGGTTAATTTTAGACGATTTCTTTCAGGGGAGGGGGAGGGGGGTGAGGATTACGAAGTAGGGGTGGGGGAGAAAGGATCCCAGACTTCGTGAAGGAGTTCGTGGACTCTGAATGAACTTCGGGTCTGCGGGGAGGGATGTCATCACCGGGTGGTCCGTCGTCGAGGGGTACGTGTGTGAAGCTTCATTACGGAGGTATGAGCCTCGGTTTCTCTAGTGCCAAGTGCCAGGCGGTTTTATTCAGTACCCGGACCCTGGCCTGAGGGGTTCTGGTCGATTGAGAGCCTCTTCTGGCTTGGTGAGGGGCGGGGGGAGTGGAGGGGAGGGGCAGGGGAGAGGAGGGGGAGGGAAGGGGGAGAGGAGGGGAGGGGTAGGGGAGAGGAGTGGGAGGAAAGGGGGAGGGGCGAAAGGGGATAGACTCGAAGGTGAATGGAATCGTCTGGTCCTTTAGGAGGAAAGGACGATCCTACAACTTATTGATTTTTTTTTTTTTTTTTTTTTAACATTTCATTCTTAGGATTAATAGGACCTAGTTTCGTCCCTCCTTCACCCCGGGCCATCCTTCACCCCGGCCCATCCTTCCACCCCCCCTCCCTCTCCTGTATCTCATCTCTCGGGTAAAAAGTTAATTTCGCTGAATATTATGAAAACACGGCGACTTTTAAATTTATTCATAGAAGCCGCGGGTGCCCTGGCGAAGTCAGTCTCTTTCACTCTCTCACTCTCTTTCTCACTCTCTCTCTCTCTCTTTCTCTCTCTCTCTCTCTCTCTCTCGCTCGTTGTTTTGTTGCCCCGCGGTGACTCACGATTTCGCTTGTCCGAGGTCGATTCCACAGGTGTTCCGCCAATTAGGCACAGGTGGCGTTTCGACTGAGAGAATGTGATATCGAGGTGGGGTTGGGGGGGATTGGGGAAGTGGGGGGAAATTGGGCTGAGGGGGGGAGAGGATGGGGAGGATGATCCTGCATTTTACAGGCCTCTGAAAATGATTGGATTTTGCAAGTTTTCATTTTTTTTTAGTATTTGCTAAATTTTGAAGAAAAAAAAAGAGAAATACTGTTGTCGTTACCCGTCATCTCAATTCAAGAGCTCCTCAAGACATGTCTGCGGTTGTTGGTGGCTGTCGCAGGCGGCTGTGGTGGCTGGGGGCGGCGGCGGTGGCTGGGGCTGGTGGCCAAAGTTGTTTGATTTAAAGTTACAGAGTTTGAATTAGCCGAAGTGAGGTCGGGTTGGGTGTTGAGCGTCTGCCAATTGTGACGTGGTGGTGGTGATAGTCACAGAGAAGTCTTGATGATGGTCGTGATAGTGGTGAATAGTGGTGATAGTGGTGGTCACTGAGAAATCTTGATGGTGGTGGTGATAGTGGTGGTCACAGAGAAGTCTTGATGATGGTGATAGTGGTGGTCACAGAAGTCTTGATGATGGTGGTGATTGATAGTGGTGGTCACAGAGAAGTCTTGATGATGGTGATAGTGGTGGTCACAGAAGTCTTGATGATGGTGGTGATAGTGATGGTCACAGAGAAGTCTTGATGATGGTGGTGATAGTGGTGATAGTGAAGGACGTGGAGGGAATAGTTTTGTAAAGGCTGCTGGTGTCTCTGTTCTTGTTCTTGGTTGTGGTGATAGAGGTGGTCACAGAGAAGTCTTGATGGCGGTGATTGGAAGTCGTGGTGATAATGGTGGAGGTAAACCTTTTATTGGTGTTGGAGATGGTGACGGACTTTATGCTTTTTATTCTGGTTCAATTGTCGACTTACATTTGACATAAAAAAAAACTTCACAGTGCCTGCATGGGTTCCACATAATAAAGATGTCACAAAATGCACTCAAAAAGAGAGACTAAACAAACTAGGCCATAAACTACACCGGGAGATTTTGTTTTTGTTGGTTGACTTTACTTTCCCAGCACAGGAACCTGCTACACGCCTCGTGACACGATGGTGACCTATGGGAACTTGTGTAGGCGCACCAGAAAAATTTCGATATATATTTATATATATATATATATATATATATATTTATACATATATACATACATATATCTATTATAAATATTTGTGTGTACGCCTGTGTGTATACATACGTATATATATATATATATATATATATATATATATATATATATATATATTTATATATATATATATATATATATATATATATATTTATATAATTTATGAGTAGAAGAGGAAAAAAAGGAGGAGGAGGAAGAAGAGAAGGAGGAGGGGTCAGAAAATGAGGATGATGATGGAGAGGAGGCGAGGGAGGAGGGAGAGGAAGATAAGGAGAGAAAGGAAGAGGAGGAGGAGGAGGGGTCGGAGGATGAGAACGACGGGGGAGAAGAAGTGAGGGAGGAGGGAGAGGAAGATGAGGAAATGGAAGCGGTGAGATAATATTTCTTATTCTTCTTGATAATGGACGAATAAAATTAATTTGAGATTAACCATTATAAAATGTATGATTGGCGTCAACACTCCACATAATATATATCTGCTGCCGCCAGGCGATTTTATTACTATTCAGTGTGACGTCACCGAGCTTGGCGTGACGTCATAGGATTATTAAGAAGCTTCTAGTATACACCGTGTTTCTTCAAGGAAGTTAAGAATTTTAACTCGGTTAACAGCTGTTCGGGTTAACCCTGTCCTCCTTCACTTCTTCCTCTTCTTCCTTCCTCTTCTTCCTTCATCCTCTTCTTCCTTCATCACTTCCTCCTCCTCCTCCTCTTCCTCCTTCCTCCTCTTCCTCCTTTGCTTCCCTTTCTTCCTTTTCCTTCTCTTCCTCCTACTCCTCCTCCTCCTCCTCCTCCTACTACTACTACTCTTCGTCCTCTTCCTCCTTTGCTTCCTCCACTTCCTCTTCCTGCTCTTCCTCTTCTCTTCTTCTCCTCCTCCTTCATTTTATCCCCCTCTTCCTCCTCCTACTCCTCCTCCTTTTTCTCCTTATCCTCTTCTCCTCTTCCTTTTTCTTCTCATCCTCTTCTCTTTCTTTTCCTCGTCCTCCTCCTCTTCTCCTCTTCATCTTCCTCCTCTTCTTCCTCATCTTCTTCCTCCTACACCTCCTCTTCCTTCTCGCAGGGGTCGCACTCTGCCCCTTCGTGATATAACGAATGCTCCTACACCTCCTCCTCCCCTTTCCCTCACTCCCCCTCCCCTCCACCCTTCCCTCCCACGCCCCCTGCCCCTGCCCCTGCCCCCCTGTCTCCCCTGTGGGCCGAGTTCGATTCCTTTTGACCTGTGGTTTTCGTTTCAGGTACGGGAAGGTCCCTCACCCTGGTGGATGCAGTGGATGAGGTGGATGCGGTGGATTCATCTCCACTGCGGTATGTAGGGGACCCCTGTCATCATCGAAGGAACATATTTGTTGTGTTCATGAAATGTGTTATTCGTTGTTGTTATTGGTATTACTTGTTATTACTTGTCGGTTGTTAAGTATTATCTCCTGCCTAACGTAATTCGAAATATATATATATATATATATATATATATGTAATATATATATATATATATATATATATACAGTATATATATAGATATATATGTATATGTATATACATATAAAAATATATATTTACACACACACACACACACACACACACACACACACACACACACACACACACACACACATATATATATATATATATATATATATATATATATATATATATATATATATATATACGGTATATATATATGTATATAATATGTATATATACATTACATTATCACTTGCCTCCAGATAATCATGAGTTATCGCTGGAATGACTGTATCAAACCGGCGACTGATCCCAGAGAATCATTATAATTCGTGAACGCCAACTCCGTATACACACGCGCGCTGGGGCATGTGGCACACTTCCTTAATGTCGACCCCGCTCATAGGGTTATCACAAGGTCGACTGTTAGCGCCGAAAGGTGTTTGGGATAGGATGTCCACGCGGGAACTTGGTAGGAGGAATATTGAGGGGCTGGCACCGCCATGTGAGTGGAATGACACAGTTATGGTTACAAATACCACTTATTTGCACCACAGTGAGAAGATGTGGATCAAATTATCCACATTCCCCCCCCTTTTTTTTTATTTATTTTTTTTATTTTTTTATTTTTTTTATACACACAGAGAGACTATGTTAAAGCCCAGACACCGTTGCCGACTACTTGGGGGGCCTTGGGTTTGGAGTAACAAAAAATCGTAGATGAAAGGGGGGAAATGTCGCTCGGAGAGGAAAACAAACAAGCAAATGACCTTGACCTGATTGTGTCTTCGAGGACGGAGAGTGGGGGAGAGGGCGGCTGGGGGGAGATTATTGGGTTTGGAGGGGGAGATGTAGGGAGGGGGAAGGGGGAGGGAACAGGTGTCGAGTCTAGGGGGTGGCGGAATGCACGACGAGCTGAAGGGCGTAACCCAAAGTAGTGACCTAAAGAAGTGTTGTATATATATATTGTGTGATTCATCATGGTCTTGGATCACGTGTTGGACTCGTGATCTACAGCTATTACCCTCCCGGAAGAGAGCTCAGAACTCATATATGACCGATGTATGGGTAATGCTGTGACCTTACACGCACACACACACACCCAACTCCCCGCCCACGAGAGTTGGAGTAACGACTCGCAGCGCAGCGATACTGTAATTATTTCATCCCTGGGCGGGGTTCGAATTCGTACAGCTGTAATAGCGGTTGCGAACGCTATCATTACGCCGTCGGGTCGTGTGTGTGTGTGTGTGTGTGTGTGTGTGTGTGTGAGTGATGAAAATGTAGTTCCTATACTAGGTAGAGTCAGATATGTTTTTGGATCTACACCACTGGAAGCGATGAGGAGGTGAAGATGAAGAGGAGGAGGAGGAAGAAGAGGAGGAAGAAAAGGAGGAGGTAGAAGAGGAGGAGAAAGAGGAGGAGGAGGTAGAGGAGAAGGAAGAAGAGGAGGAGGAGTAAGATGAAGAGGAGGCAGAAGAGGAGGAGGAGGAGTCTGGATGCCTTTGGAGTGTGATGACGTAGGTAATTGTTGTGAGACCAAGTCGTCACGCGACGTGACCTGCCTTGGCCACAGCGAGTGACCTAACACGGGGTCGCGCGGAGATGATAGAAAAGTCGTGATTTTATTTATTCTATTTATTCTACGTAATTACCCGTCTGGGTGTTTGCTTTGTGTATTGGTTGTGTATTTGTTTTATTTTATTTTATTTTTTTTTCTTTTTTTTTTTCTTCCATTACGAGTGTTCTCTGTTACCCTTAGTACTGGTGGAAGATAATAAGGAAAAGGTGGACGAGGTAATAGAGTAGAAGGAATAAGAAGCGAAAGGGAACCAGAAGAAAAAAAATAAGAGAAAGGATAGATGAAATAAGAGCAATGAGGAGACGAAGCTTTTTTTTTTTTTGTGAGAGAATGAAAATATGCTGAGGGGGCCTGCCCGGGATCCCGGGACCAGCACTTCATCGGGATTGTCGTCGTCGTTCCTTCGTGTTTCGCCTGAAGCCTGTTTCAGAAGCTTTCGGTGTTATGCACACACCTCCTCCCCCCCCCCCGCCCTGTAGCTCCCTTCCCTCTCCCCCTTTCTCCCCCTCCCCCTCCCCTTCTCTCTTCCACTTATCCCCTTCTCTTTCCTCTCCCCTCCTCCTACGCTTTACCCCATCGCTCATACTCCTCCCCCCTCCTCACTTTGCTCTCCCCTCCCCTTCCCCCATCTTTCTCCCATCTCTCACTCTCTCTTTCTCTCTCTCCTTTCCCTCTTCTTTTTCTTCTCATTTTCTTTTGCTCAGTTCGCTTCATTATTCCTCCTATTCCTCCTCCTATTCCTCCTTTTTCTCCTCCTTTTTCCCTTTTCTCCTTCCCTCTACCCCTATACCCTTCCTCCCCTCTCCTTCCTCTTCCTCCCTCCTCGTCGTCCCTTTTCTCCTTCCCTCTATCCCTGTGCCCTTCCTTCCGTCTCCTTCCTCTTCCTCCCTCTTCGTCTTCCCTTTTCTCCTGTCCCTCTACCCTTCTTCTTCCTTCCCTTCCTCTTCCTCCCTCCTCGTCTTCCCTTTTCTTCATCCCACTACCCTTATACCCTTTCTCTTCCTCCCCTTCCTCTTCCTCCCTGCTCGTCTTCCTTTTTCTCCTTCCCTCTACCCCTATACCCTTCCTCCTCCTCCTCTTCCTCCTCCACTTCCCCCTCTTCGTCCCCTTCCTCCATTTCCTCCCCTTTCTCCCCTTCTTCCTACTCACCCTCATCTTCCTCCTCCCCTTTTCTCCAATACCCCTCCTCCTCCACCCCATCCTCTTTCTCCCCTTCCTCTTTCTTTTCCACTTCCCCCTCTTCGCCCCCTTCCTCCACCCCCCTTTCTTCATTTCCTCCCCTTTCTCCCCTTCTTCCTATTCACCCTCATCTTCCTCCCCTTTTCTCCTATGCCCCTCCTCCTGCACCCCTTCCTCTTCCTCCCCTTCTATCTACCCTCTCTTCCTCTTCCTCCTCCCCTCCTCCCTTTCCTCCTCAGTGACCATCACCACTCTTTCCAGCCTCCCTTCCTTCACCTCCTCCATCCTCCTCATTCACGTTTTCTTTTCTTTTCTTGTGGTTCGTCCAGTCAGTCCATCGTTCCGTTTTTTTTTGTTTTTTTTTTTTCTTCGTCAGCGTCTTTCCTTCTGGTTCTTTGTATTCCATGAGTTCGCCAACATTTTCCTCCCTTTTTCCTATTTTTTCTTTTTTCTTTTTTTATCCTTCCTCCTCTTGCTCCTTCGCCAGATTTCCGTCATTGTCCAGATTTCTTCTTCGTAGCTACCTCTTCTTCTTCCTCTTCACCCACTTTACCTCCCCCCCACACTCTCTCTCTCTCTCTCTCTCTCTCTCTCTATATATATATATATATATATGTACATATATATATAAATACATATACATATATATACATACATATATATATATATATATGTTTTTATATATATATATATATATATATATATATATATATATCCTCGTCATCCCTCCTCATTCTCCTCCTCATTTTCTTCATTCTTCTTTTCTTCATTCTACTAATTTTTCTCTGCCTCGTCTTCTTCCTCGTTTTCCTCTTCATCTCTACTCCTGTCAAAACTCCCTCCTACGGCGTCCTTTTGGTCCATGCCGCCATCTTTTTTTTTTTTTATTTTTTTTTTTTTTTTTTTTTTTTTTTTTTTGCGCCGCACTCCGAGGCCCTGATGAAACGTCCCCTCCCATCTTCCCCCCCCATCTCCACCAGGAGGTGGGAGGAAAGGGGAGGGCGGATTTCGTGGTCCAGTGGTTATGTTAATTGACATCGGGGAAGGAAAACATTTTGGGGGTGTTGTTGTTGGGGTGGGGGGGGAGGAGATGGGGGTGATAAAGTGGGGTTACAAAACGGGGATGAGAAGAGGGAGAGGGGAAGAGGAAGAGAGGTCATGAAGAGAGTGGGGAAGGGGGAGGGAAAGGAAGGGGGAAGTGGGGGGGAGAAGAGAGGGGGGTATATCAAAGAGGTTTCGGGTTGGGGGAAGGTTGAGGAAAGGGGGGGGGCGGGGATAAGGAGAAGGGGAGAGTCGGGAAGGTAGCGTAGTAGCCCACCGGGAGATGCGAAACTCGATCTCGTGTCCTTGTCTTGTGATCGAAAACTGCCCACCACTCGGCAAGCTCATCCTCAGGTAGAGAAAAAATCGCCTGGCGGCACTTGGCCAGAATCAAGTGTTGAAAGCGAGCCGCAGGGTAGGTGTTTGAGGCCACAGAGGTGGAAGGGGAGGGAGGGAGGGAGGGAAGGGGACTGAAGGTGGCTGGCTGGCTGCCTGGCTGGCTGGCTGACGAGGGGGCTTTTTTAGTGTCTCGGGGGGAACGTCTTTTCTCTTGCGGGGCTTGATATCGAGTCTTGGTTGTCTCTTTTTCCTTTTTTCTTCAATTCTTTCTTTCCCTCTCCCTTTATTTATTTATTTCTCTTTCTTTCCTTCTCTCTTTCCTTCCTTCTCTCTTTCCTTTCTTCTCTCTTTCACTCTTTCCTTCCTTCTCTCTTTCCTTCCTTCTCTGTCTCTCCCCTCTCTCTTTATCCTCTCTCTTCTCTCCCCCGTCTCTCTCTTCCCTCTCCCCCTGTCTCTTTCTCTCTTTATCTCTCTTTCTCTCCATCTTCCCTCTCTTCATCCTCTCTTTCCTCCCCCCTTGTCTCTCTGTCTGTCTGTCACTCTCTTTTCCTTTCGCTTTTTTCTAAATCATAATTTTCCTCCCAGCCCGGCTCCTCTTTTTCTGATTCTGATTCATCCTCGCCGTCTTCCTCCTCCTCCTCCTCCTCCTCCTCCTCGTCTTCCTCCTCGTTTCTCCTCTGTCGTTTCTTCTCCCTTTGTTTCAAGATTTCTCAGCTCACTGATCCTCTTCCCATTCTCATCCCTCTTCCCTCTTTTCTTCTCTTTTCTTTCGACTGACTTCTCTTTAACTTGTTGTTCCACATCCCACAACCTTCTCTCTCGTATCCTCCTTTCCTCTTCATCCTCTTCTTCCTTTTCCCCTTCCTCTTCCTTTTCCCCCTCCACTCCCATCTTCGCTTTGCCCTCGTCATCCTCTTCGTCTTCCTTCATCTTCCTTCGTCCCCTTCTCCCCCCTCTCCTTCCTCTTCTTCCGCCTCTTCTTCTTCCTCTTCTTCCCCTTCCTCTCCCCCTTCCTCTTCCCCCTCCACTCCCATCTACGCTTTCTCCTCGTCATCCTCTTCATCTTCCTTCATCTTCCTTCGTCCCCTTATCCCCCCTCTCCTTCCTCTTCTTCCACCTCTTCTTCCTCTTCTTCACTCACTTCTTCCTCCTCCGCTTCCTCCTCTTTCTGCCCCTCGCCCTCCTCCATCTTCACGACCTACTCACGTTCCGCATCCACCACACGTGCTAACACCGCCACCACCATATCCACCTTTGTTGTTATCACCACCATCATCTTCACGTTACCAGCATCATGGACTCCACGTCTATCTCCAACGTCTCCGCCACAATCTCCATGCTCTTCCTCCTCCTCCTCCTTCACAACCTGCCGCCTTCCTTCCCACCGCTGCCACCAATGTCAACATTGGGGACAACCAAGGCGACAACACACAACGCTTCACCCACCATCATTCTGTAATCCAGACATGTCTCCCTCGTTGTTTTGTCCCTTCCTCCTCCTCCTCCTCCTCCCCCTCCTCCTCCCCCTCCTCCTCTTCATTCTCCTCCCCGTCTTCATTCTCCTTGCCGCTCTCACCACTACTACAAACAGAACCACATCGTTTCCACCATAACCACCATCCTCTTCCTCCTGTTCCTCCTCCTCATCCTGTTCTACCTCCTCTTCCCCCTGCTCTTCCTCCTCCTCCTCTTCCTCTTCCTGTCTGTTCCTCCTCCTCCTCCTCCTTCTCCTTCTTCTCCTCCTTTTTTATTCACTTTCCATTCTTCCTCATTTTATTTACCACCATCACAACCCACTGCCACCGAAACCATTACTACAACCACCACAATCATTGTGACCTCAACTACAATCGCACAATCACCATACACCACAACACCACAACCAGTACAACACCACACCCACACCACCACAACCAGACAGACTATCACCATCACCAACTCCACCACCTCCATAATTTCCTCCATTTCTCTACAACCTCCATCTTCAACCTCAAGTTCCCCCGTCTCGTGGTCCACCTCCATATCCTCCGGCTTCACTCCATATTCCGACCGCCTCCATCTTCCCTTGTTCCTTCCCCCTTCTCAGTTCCACCTCCACCTCCACTCTCCCTTCCCCCATATCCTCCACTCCCTTGTTCCCGACTCCTCCACATCCCCCTCCAATTTCATGTATTTGTGGTTATCCACTTTCAACCACATCCATCTTCGCCTCCGCTTTTCACTCCAAAACCACCTCACATCTCCTCTTTCTTCTCCTCCATCTCCTCCATTTCTCTGTCTCCATTTTCTGCTGCTACATCACCTCCTTCACTTTCTTCTCCATCACCTCACCTTCCTCCTCCTCCATCTCTTCCACTTTATTCTTCTCAATCTCCTCCACATACTCCTCACCATCTCCTCCACATCTTCCTCCATCTCCTCCACTTCTCCACCCCGACTACCCCACCTCCACTTCATCAACCTCCACTATCCCCCCCTCCCACATCTTCCACTTCCACTTCCACCTCCCTCACCTTCTCCCCCAGGACCACCTTGGAGGAATCCAGGCCAGCTGGTTGGCGTGATCAGCAGCAGCTGGTCCGTCCAGAGCCAGCTGCATTGCATGATGCCCTTGAAAGGTGGTGCTTGTCGGGCAATATGTTCTCGTAATTTTTTGTGCTTTTATTAATTTCTGTATTGTGTGTATATATATATATATATATATATGTGTGTGTGTGTGTATGTGTGTAAATCACCATTGTCTTGGGTCACGTGTTAGACTCGTGATCGGCCGGGTGAGAGCTCAGAGGTGAATTATGGCCCTATTTTTGGGTAGTGTGTGTGTGTGTGTGTGTGTGTGTGTGTGTGTGTGTGTGTGTGTAAATCACCATTGTCTTGGGTCACGTGTTAGACTCGTGATCGACAACTATTACCCTCCCGAGTGAGAGCTCAGTGCTGAAATATGGCCCTATCTGTGGGTAATGTGTGTGTGTGTGTGTGTGTGTGTGTGTGAGAGAGAGAGAGAGAGAGAGAGAGAGAGAGAGAGATTCATCATGGTCTTGGATCACGTGTTGGAGTTGTGATCGACAGCTATTCCTCTCCCGGAAGAGAGCTCAGAGCTCATATATGACCGATCTCTGGGTAATGCTGTGACCTAACACGCACCCCCCAACTCCCCGCCCACGAGAGTTAGAGTATCGACTTGCAGCGCAGCGATACTGAAATCATTTCAGCCCTGGGTGGGATTCGAACCTGGACCCCCGTAGTGGCAGCCGGGAATTCTACCAACTGCTCCATGGAGTCGTGTGTGTGTGTGTGTGTGTGTGTGTGTGCATGTGTATGTATGGATTAAATTATTTGTGTACATTGCGTTAGGAAACCAAACACATGTCGAAACTTGTGAGCACCGCTGTACACGCGGAATTTTCCATATTCAGAATACGAATCATCCGTTGATTGATCAAAGAGAATTAAAATGTGTTAATTAGGAGAAAAATGACAGTGAAAAAAGGACAATATGGAAAAAAGGATATGAAAAAAGGATATTATGACAAGGGACAATTTTTAAAAAAGGACATTGTAAAAAAAGGACATTGTTGTGATCCCGGGCGAGGTCGAAGTGTTTCCCCCACCCCCATAAGCAGAATAAAATCGACTGACGGCAGCCAGAGTTGGATTTCTGAAAGGCGCCGGCTTTATTGTAGTGAAGAGGCCGGGGGGGGGGGGACATCGTGAGGAAAAGGTTTCGCCTCCAAGTGAATAAAATAGCTTAGTCTTTAGGCAGAACAATGTCTTTGAAGGTTGTCATGGCGGCATTTTACGCTATTCATTTACTTCTTTGTTTATTTTGAGGTTCTAAAATTCGAAATCTCCTCCATCTCCTCCACTTATTTCTGTATCTCTATTTTCTGCTGTTACACTACCTCCTCCACTTTCTTCTCCATCACCTCACCTTCCTCTCCTCCTCCTCCTTTCCTCCTCCTCCTCCTCCTCCTCCTCCTCCTCCTCCTCGATCTCTTCCACTTTATTCTTCTCCATCTCCTCCACATACTCCTCACCATCTCTCTCTCACTTTTTCCTCCTCATCTCCTAAACATCCTCCATCTCCTCCACTTCTCCTCCACTTACTCCTCACTAACTCCACCGAGTGATCGAAGGAGGAGTGTGTCGGAGTGTTTGGATTTAGTGTTCCAACAGCTGTGACCTACCCCTCGAGTGAGTTATGGGTCCTCCTTGAGGTCGTGCTGCTGGGTCGCCCTTGACTTCTGAGGAAGGAGCGAGGAGGAGGAGGAGGACGAAGAGGAGGAGGAGGAAGAAGAGGAGGAGAAGGAGGAGGAAGAGGAAGAAGAGGAGGAGGAGGAAACTTTATCGGTAACGATCTCGTCAGTAGTTGGACGAGAGTTGCACCGTTGGGTGCTTGCTGCCGGGAGGACACGTTTGTATCCTGAAAGTGACTTGATACACGAATGCGTTCATTGTTGTTACTTCGTTGCCCAGTGGTTTTATGCACACACACACACACACACACACACACACACACACAGACACACACACACACACAGACACACACACACACAGACACACACACACACAGGACTCGTGGCGCAGTGGTAGAGTTCCTGGCTGCCACTACGGCGGTCCTGGTTCGAATCCCGCCCAGGGCTGAAATAATTTCAGTATCGCTACGCTGTGGGTCGTTACTCCAACTCTCGTGGGCGGGGAGTTGGATGTGTGTGTGCGTGTAAGGTTACGGCATTATCCATAGATCGGTCATATATAAGCTCTGAGCTCTCTTCATGGAGGGAAAAAACTGTCGATCACGAGTCCAACTCGTGGTCCGAGACCATGGTGGTTCACACACACACACACACACACACACACACACACACACACACACACACACACACACACACACACACACACAATCACATTTTTTTTTTTTTTGAGAAAGAGAGAGAGAGAGAGAGAGAGAGAGAGAGATGAACATTGAGGAATGTCTTCGTCATGTCTTGAATATTCGCCGAGTCTCCTTTCCTCGTTGGCTCCTGGGAACTCTTACCCAACACACAAATCCGTCTCGATTGTTAGTTGTTTCGTTCTTAATAAACTCGTATATATAATGTTTTCATGATCGTCCTCACGTATTTATGTCATATTTGGTGTAATATTGAGATCATACCAAGGCGAGAAGAGATAGAGAGAGAGAGAGAGAGAGAGAGAGAGAGAGAGAGAGAGAGAGAGCGAGAGAGAGAGAAGGAGAGGGAGAGAGAGAGAGAGAAACCTCCCCAATGTACCTTGTGGCAGTCCAACACCAGTCCCCTATTTGCCCCTCTTTGTCCTCTTGCATGCATGACAGCCTTTTCCCCTCTCTTCAGCAACTCCCCCACTCTCCCTCCCCCTCTCCCTCCTCTCTCTCTCTCCCTCTCCCCTCTCCCTCCCCCTCTCCCTCTCCTCTCCCCCCCTCCCTCCCCTCTCACACATCCCCTTTGTATGGCACTCGTCCTGCCGTCGATGGCACCCCCTTCTCTTTCCCCTCTATTTTCCCCTCACTTTGCCCCTCTGTTTATCTGTCTTCCCCCCTCTCTCTCCCCTCTCTACCACCATTCTCCCCGATATCTTCCCTTGTCCTTCCCCCTCTCTCCCCAATATCTCTCCCCTCTCCCCTCTCCCCTCCCTTTCTTTATTTTCCCCCTCTCTCTCTTCCCTCTATCCCTCCTTTCCCCCATTATGCCCCTCATTCCCTATATTTCCCCCTCTTTCTCCCCTTCCTCCCTTTCTCTGTCTCCCTTTCCCTCTCCCCCTCTCCCCTCCCCTCTCCCTCTCTCCCCTCTCCCTCTCTCCCCTCACCCCCTCTCCCCTCACCCCCTCTCCCCTCACCCCCTCTCCCCTCACCCCCTCTCCCCTCACCTCTTTTTCCTCACCCCCTCTCTCCTCTCTTTACCCTCTCACCTCTCCCCCTCTCCCTCCCCTCTCCCTCCCCTCTCCCCCTCTCTCCTCTCCCCCTCTCTCCTCTCCCCCTCTACCTCCCCTTCCCTCTCCCCCTTTCCCCTCATCTCCTCTCCCCTCACACCTTTTTCCTCACCCCCTCTTGACTCTCTTTCCCCTTTTTTCCCTCTCATCGCGATGTCTCCTTGTAAATGCAAATGGTCCAGATGACCTCTCCCCTCCCCCTCCCCCTCCCCGGTGTACCGTTGGGGGTGGGGAATGAATACATTTCGACGAATCAAAACGACCACCAGATCGCCGCTGTTTCTCGATTTTGTTTGTTTATTTATTTATATTTATTTATTTAATTATTTATTTAATTATTTATTTAAATGTATTTATTTATAGTTATTTATTTAATTATTTATTTAATCATTTATTTAAATTTATTTATTTATAGTTATTTATTTATTCACTTGTTTATATATGTTGAGACATTCTGAGAGGTTGACGTAAGTGGGAGCAGGAAACCCAAGAGTCTAGTCGAGTTTAGTCCTGACAAGTTTCGCATACCTTTGAAGAAACGTACCCCCGAAGGTAGTCAGGAATAAACTCGGACAAAGACTCCTGTGTTCCCTACTCCCAGTTACCTCATTTCTTTGGCTTAGAAGTTTAGGTTTGATTGGGTTAGGTTAGTATAGGCTAGTTTGGTTTAGTTAATGTGGATTTGGTTATTAGTCTGGGTTAGCTAAGAACAGGATAGGGATTGTTGAATTTTGGCTATAATTTACAAAATGTCGCCATACCGACGGCGGAACTGATCGAAGATGGCGGGTTTTTTCCATCCTCCTCATCCCCCGTCTCCCTAAGGACGTCTTTTCTTTCAACTGAATAAAATAGGCCGGCTACGGCGGTCCGGGTTCGAATCCCGCCCAGGGATGAAATAACTTCAGTATCGCTGCGCTGCGGGTCATTACTCCAACTCGTGGGCGGGGAGTTGTGTGTGTGTGTGTGTGTGCGCGCGCGCACGTAAGGTCACAGCATTACCCATAGATCGGTCATATATGAGCTCTGAGCTCTTCCGGGAGGGAAATAGCTGTCGATCACGAGTCCAACACGTGGTCCAAGACCATGACGAATCACACACACGCACGCACACACCCTGTGGAAGGCCTTTGCAAGATCTTGGCGTCGGCCCAAAATCTTGATCTAAGTTCTAACTTGGCAGCTGATGTCAAGACGAACTTCTGTGCCAGCTGTACAGTTTTGTCCTTTGTAAGTGTGTATGTGTGTATTTTGCGTGTCTGTGTGTGTTTTGCGTGTGTGTGCGCGCCCGTGCGTGTGTGCGCATACATGTATGTGTGTATGTGTGTGTGCGTGTATATGTGTGTGTGGGTATGGGTGCGTGGGTGTGTGTGCATGTGCGTGTGTATGTACGTACGTGCGTGTGTGTACGTTCGTGTGGGTGTGTGTGCGCACGTGTGTGTGTGCGTGGGTGTGCGCGCATGTGTGTGTGTGTATGCGTTTTTTGTGTATGTGTGTTAGCATGTGTGTGTGTGTGTGTGTGTGTGTGTGTGTGTGTGCGTGTGTGTGTGTGTGCATGTGTGCGCATGCGTGTATATGTACGTACGTGCGTGTGGGTATGCGCACGTGTGTGTGTGTGTGTGTGGGCGCATGTGTGTGTGTATGCGTTTGTATGTGCGTGAGCATGTGTGTGTGTGTGCACGTGTGTGGGCGTATACGTGTGTGTGTGTGTGTCGTCTTGCGATGTTATACAACTGGTGTATGAGTGAAGGCAAAGTAATGATAACATCAATGTTGTCTTGGTGTTTGATCCTCCATGTTCACCAGCGCTTCTCTCTCTCTCTCTTTCTCTTTCGGTCTGTCTCTCTTTCTCTCTCTCTCTATCTCTCTCTCTTTCCCTCCCTCTCTCTCTCTTTATCTTTTTGTCACCCTATAGCTCCCTGTTCACCCCCATGTCAGAATGCCACTCCTCCGCCTCCTCCTCCTCCTCCTCCTCCTCCTCCTCCTCCTCCTCCTCCTCTTCCTCCTCCTCCTCCTCCTCCGCTTCCGCCTCCTCCTCTCTCTCACATCTTCATTTACGTAAATGTCTGAGTCAGGAAATGGAATTTATTCATCAATTCGGTTAATTTGATCTTTGACAAAAAAGAGAGAGAGAGAGGTGATGTGGATTGTAGAGTCTGCAGAATTGTAGTTTGTAGAAATATGAATATTTCACTAGTTTACGCCCGAAAATCTGTGGTTCCATATTTTACCCTCCCCCCCACTCCTCCCCTTATTCACTAGATAGCCCAAAGTCTTCCCCCGGGGGTAAGGGAGGGGGGTGAATACCCCCACCCTGGGGGAATTCTTCCCACCCCGGGGGAATTCCTCTCACCCCGAGGGGAATTCCTTCCACCCAGGGAGAATTCATCCCACCCAGGGGGAATTCCTCCCACCTGGGGAATTTCTCCCACCCCGGGGTAATTCCTCCCACCCCGGGGGGAATTCCTCCCACCTCCCCCAGGGGTTGAGACCCTTAGTTTGAGATTGTTGTCTGTTCCCTGTCGTGTCCGATTTCTGTCGGGTTGTGTTGGCAGAGCTGTTGGGATTTGTTGGCAGCGGCTGCGCTGTGTCGCTATCGTGGACGTTCACCCGAAAAGTTTATTTATTTTGTATTATTTAATTTTGTTTTATTTTATTTTATTTTATTACTTGATTGTAATATACAGGATGAGCTATCGTGGACGTTTACCCGAAAAGTTGATTTCTTTTGTATTAATTTTATTTTATTTTATTTTATCTTATTACTTGATTTTAATATACAGGATGAGCTAAGCGCATGGGGTCTCGTTGGAATTAATTATCGGTTAAACTTAAATTTCAAATTCGTTTATATTGTGTGGAGAGGGAGAGTGGAGGGAAGGAGAGAGGAAGGAAGAAAGGGAGTAGGAAGGAGGGAAAGAGGAAAAAGAGTGAGATAAGGAGGGGATGTAAGGAGGAAGAGGGAGAGAGGGAAGTGTAGAGGGTAAGAAAGAGGGGAAAAGAAAAGGGGAATAAATTGGGAAGGACAAGAGGGGAGAGATTGAGGGGAAAGTGTGTGTATGTGTGTGTGTGTGTGTGATTCACCATTGTCTTGGATCACGTGTTGGACTTGTGATCGACAGCTATTTCCCTCCCGAAAGAGAGCTCAGAGCTCATATATGACCGATCTTTGGGTAATACTGTGACCTTACACGCACACACACACACCCAACTCCCCGCCCACGAGAGTTGGAATAACGACTCGCAGCGCAGTGATACTGAAATTAGTTCATCCCTGTGCGGGATTCGAGCCCGGACCGCCGTAGTGACGGCCGGAAATTCTAACCACTGCGCCACAAGTCGTGTGTGTGTGTGTGAGAGAGAGAGAGAGAGAGAGAGAGAGAGAGAGAGAGAGAGAGAGAAAGGAAGGGAGGGAGGGAGAGGAAGATTGTGTGAGGGAGAGGGAGAATAGCATTGTGGGAGTGAGTGGCCCGTGGGAGAGGGAGAAAGACGGGGGAGGGGCGTGGGAGAGGAGTAGGTGGGAGAGAGGGAGGGTGTGGAGGACCAGAACTCTTCGGAACATCACAGAAGGGGATGAGAGAATTAGGAGACCACTGGCGATAAAGAGATTGAGATGAGAGCATGACAGCTTTATATGCCTCCACTATCGCTCTTTCTCTCCCTCCCTCCCTCCCTCTTTACCTCCTTCTCTTCCTCCCTCCCTCCCTCCCTCCCTCTTCCCCTCCTTCTCTTCCTTCATCCCTCCCTCCGTCCCTCCCTCTTTCCTTCCTTCTCTTCCTTCCTCCCTCCTTCCCTCCCTTCCTCTTTCCCTCCTCCTCTTCCTTCATCCCTCCCACCCTCCCTACCTCCCTCTTCCCCGCCTCTTCCTTCCTCCCCCCCCTCTCTCTCTCTCTCTCTCTCTCTCTCTCTCTCTCTCTCTCTCTCTCTCTCTCTCTCTCTCTCACCTTCTATCTCTCCATCTCTCTCTCCCTCCCTGTCTCCCACTCTCTCCATCTCCCTACCTCCCTACTTCCTTCCTTACCTCTTTACCTCTTTACCTCCCTTCCTCTCTCTCTCTCTCTCTCTCTCTCTCTCTCTCTCTCTCTCTCTCTCTCTCTCTCTCTCTCTCTCTCTCTTTCCTCTCTTTCTCTCTCTATCTATCTCGTGGACCTGTGTGGTTCCCGATAAAGGTATTCATAGAGATCGGGCGAGGTCGGGCTAATGGCATTTCTTGCGGTCATCACAGAAAAGGCAATAGTTGTTGCCCTACTTTTAAGCTCGGGGTGGAGTTGGGGGTGGGGGGATTGGGAGGCGTGTAAGAGGGAGGGAGGGAGGGAAGGAGGTATTGGCCAGTAGGCAAGATGGTTAAACCTATTGCTGTGATAACAGATATCGAGGAATTAGGCAGGCAGGCATGCAAGCCGATAGACTGTCAAGCAAGCAGACATGATGGTAGGCAGGCAGGCAGACGAAATGGTAGGAAGGCAGGCAGGCACACAAAATGGTAGACAGGCAAGCAATCAGACATGTTGGTAGGCAGACAGACAGACATAATGGCCGGAAGGCAGGCACTCAGAGAAAGAGTCCGGTTGGCCGGCAGACGGTGCATATGACAGGCAGAGCCCGTGGCCTTGTTTGTTTGTTTGTTTGTTTGTCTGGGGTCACGATTCAAGATTTTACTTTTCGAAGTTGCTTCATATCGCGTGTATTTTTCCCCCACGCAGATGAATAGAATCGTCTGGCACCGAATTTAGGAATATAGAAAGGGCCACCCGGTATGTAAGGGGATTAACCAGAAGAAAACTGTTAAAGGTGTCTGAGTGCTTGAACGGGTTTAGCTAATCTAATTGGAAGAGGTTAGAACGCATATCCTGACCAATTAGGTTCACTAGGGCTGCACTCCGGCCAATCTTAGTGATGAGTTGAGGAGGCGGGCCGATCCATTAAATAAGGGATTTGCATAACGAGTTTAACGATGGAGGCGGTTTAACTTAACTAAGTTTGCTTCTTAATCTAGGTACATCAATGCTTGCATGTGCATTTAGAGCATGTAATATATAAATGTAAAAGAAAGGGAGTGGAATTGGGAAGTTAAGTTAGCGTGAACGACTGATGAGCGATGGACCAAGTGTGTTACTGAGTGGACGCCGCGGGATGGGAAGCGTGGAAGACGGAGACCAGGCAGAAGGTGGAGAGACGAGATGGAGAAGTTTGTGGGAGTGACGTGGCAGGTGTTGGAGCGGTTGTGTGAATCATGAAATGCTATGAAAGAGGCCATTGCTCAGCAGTGGACTCAGGATGGCTGATATATATATATATATATATATATATATATATATATATATATATATATAATTTTTTTATCAACCACAATGCACTTTAATTCTAAGCCATATAGGCGCATGCAGAAATTGTAACGTGGTACGCCCGAGGACTCGAACCTATGCGGTAAGAACGTTACCAGTGCCGAGTGACTTAGACCAATACACCATCAAGAGAGATATAAGTTCAGCGCAAGCTTTCTCATATATCTGTATGCTCGAGTTCATACACATACACGAAAGTTTGCGTTCAACCCACCTCCACTATGACAGTACACTGTATCTCTAATCACTGGGACCCATTCAGTGTTGTACACACACACACACACACACATATATATATATATATATATATATATATATATATGTGTGTGTGTGTGTGTGTGTGTGTAATTTTTATGCGATCGTGTGTGTAATATGTTGCGTGTGTGTTTGTATATTTGTAAGTGCGGGTGTCTGCTTGTCGGCACTGGCACTGGCACTGGCATTGGTAGTGGCACGATTGTTTTTGTCTCAAGAGCCCGCTTCCGTGAACGCCGGGTCACGTGATCGCGACGTCTGATGCCCACGAGTTTACCATCGTAAATTTACCATCTTAATCTTACCATCATAAGTTTACCATCGTAAGTTCATCGTAATTTTAGCACTTTTTATCATCGTAAATGTCCATCTTACCACACTGACTTGTACCAGCCTGACCTTCACGCTGACCTAACCTGACCGACCCTGACATTGACCACTCTGACCTTTCCCAGCCCTGACCTTTACCACCCTGATCCTTATCAACCTGGCCTTTAGGTCAGGGTGACGTGAGTTTGAGTCGAAACAGGCGTGATGACAAATGCTGTTTGCTATTGGTGTCCGTTTTTTGAGAGAGAGAGAGAGAGAGAGAGAGAGAGGGGGGGGGCAGAGAGAGGACCTTTCTTCCCCGTGTCAATTCAAGGTCATGTATCAGACTCCACTCTGTCGAACGACCAATAACGAAATGATGAAGAACTCTGGCGACAAGGAATTCTTCAAAGGCGGAAGCCTCCGGACGGGGGCCGATGTCCAGGAATAGACTATTGTTATGGATTGTAGCTGACCAGCGCTTCTATCCTTGTGGGCCACTCCGCGCTCTGAGAATAGTCTGGGGGTCTTTTTCCCAGCCCGGTCCGGGGGGGGGGGTTACGTATGGTGACATGGGCGGGATTATGCCTGGTTTTAGAATGTTGGTATTATGTCCTGTTCTTGAGTGGGGGGGGGGGTTTATGTCTAGATTTAGAGTGGTTGGGGTTATGTCTAGTTTTAGAGTGGTGGGATTATATCCGGTTCTTGAGTGGGGGGATTTATATCTGGTTTTAGATTGGGGGGGTTATGTCTATTTACAGAGTGGTGGGGTTATGTCCTGGGAAAAGACATAAAACCCCGCCAATAGGGGGAAAATCCTTAATAAATTCCTGTCTTTGGGGAATCCGTTAATTAAAATCCCACACGGGGGGGGGGAAATCCCGTTAGTTGACCCCTATTAGGGTTTATCAGGCTTAACGACGAGGTTACTGGTCCTTTCATACATGTACCAAAGGCGCATTTTATCCTTACACGGGAGGTAGCCAAAAGACAAAGGCAATAAAACCACACCCACCTATTCCATCCCTAATACACTCCACTCCCCTCCTCCCTCTACCCTCCCTCTTACTTGGCACCTCCTGGATGACGGGTCATCCCTGCATCTTGTCCACTGACCTGGATCAGAAGCAGTGTCGCAAGACACAACACATCCACAGCAAAGCCGCTTCATTAATTCGGCGACCCACCACTCTCCGTCCCCTCATGCAGAAAAGAAGACGGGTCCCTTCAAGCAGAATAGAATCACCTGGCGGCAGCAGGAACAAGATTTAAAAAAGGGACACGGGGATTTGATAAATTAAATCCCGTGCCTTGTGGCACTTTTCCTTTTTATTTTGGCTGCCGTCATACGGTTTTATTGTTTGTTATTATTTGTCTTTATTATTATTTGCTTGATTTTCATTTATTATGTCAATTTATTAATATTTACTATTTACTTGTTTGTTTCTTATTTGACTATACCTATGCATTTATTTATTTTATTCAATATTACTTATATTATTATAATTTTTATTCATATATCTATTTATCATTATTACATTTTTTTTTCGCATCCGACCCAGTTATGGACTAAAAGGTATCCCTGTCAAAAAAAAAAAAAAAGAGAGAGAGAGAGAGAGAGAGAGAGAGAGAGAGAGAGAGCAGTCTGAGGGTACAAATAATTTTGACTTTTTTCGCTCAGTTTGTGTTTGGGAGCGAGTATCTTCATTTTCCGTTCAGTGTTTACCCTCTGGCCCGGATTTTATCTCGCCCTGGGTGGAAGAGGGAGGGGGTGGGGGGGCTGGATTTGTAAACATTGACGCCTCCATAATCGTCATCATAAACACCAGGTTTACACAGGCGAGTCTAATGTTACACTTATTACCTCCTCGTTACACACACACACACACACACACACACACACACACACACACACACACACACACACACACACACACACACATACGTGGGGCGGTTGCCACTACGGCGGTTCGGGTTCGCATCCTGCCCAGGGCTGAAATAATTTCAGTATCGCTGCACTGTGGGT
>NC_134777.1:119291230-119301230 GCF_046742065.1 Oratosquilla oratoria
CTTCACAGTCGGTGGAAAAAAAAGTTGACGAGAGTTGTCTTCTCCGGTTGATTGAGAGCCCGGAAGGTTACCGTCAATTGGTCCACTCCGCGGATCAACCCGGAGGAGATTTTTACCCGAAAGAAAAGACACCGGAAAAATGTGGATTGCAAGATGGACTATAGAGTCCTTTACAAATACGCCCACCTCGACTGAGAAGAGATAAGGATAAGATAAGGGGAAAGCCTGTGTAGGAGACAGATAGACAGAAACAGACAGAAATGGACAGAAACATGTAGAGACAGAAGAGGAGATGGAGTAGATGGAGAAAGGTGAGCGAATGGAGATGGAGATAGAGAGTGAGGGAGAAGCGAATTGAAGAGGAAAGGGGAAGTTTTATGATGAGTGTAAGAGGAGAAGGAGGAGGGGGATGGGAGATTAAGTGTGCGTGGGGCGTGGAGATTGGGTCAGTCATGCAAGGTGAGGACCGTACGTCAGGAGGCGCTGATTAGCCGCCGCCGAAGCCGTCACCTTTGCCTTATGAGGCTCTTTAGGGGCTGGTGGGGGTGGTAATTAACAGTCTGTGCTGGCGATCGGAGAGGAGTGCGGGATTCGAACCCACAACAAAGCGAGTATGAGATCAGCACGCTTCCGATTGCGGCACCTGTGCTGAATGTAATAGCGCAGCGTCAGTGGCCAGGGCAAAGGGAGAGATGCTGGTGACTATGGGGAGATGTCACGTTATCATGTAAACAGCCCGCCCGTCAATCAGCTGATTGGATGTAAACAATCCACCCTTCAGCTGATCGGTGACCGTCAGCTGATTCCGCTTTGTCAGCTGATTCGTGAGAGAGGAATTTCCATCTCTCTCACTCTCTCTCTCTCTCTCTCTCTCTCTCTCTCTCTCTGTGTGTGTGTGTGTGTGTGTGTGTGTGCGCGTGTGTGTCTAAGTTCATGGTTATACTAGATACAGAGCATATGAATGTGTGTGTGTGTGTGTGTGTCTATGTTCATGATTAGACTAGATACAGGACAGGTGAATATGTATGTGTGAATTTGTGTGTATGTGTTCCTTTGAATGATATGCAGTATACATAGGCCAGATACTTTGAACGCAGTCTTGAAGCTTAAAATTGTATAACATGCGAGTGCCTATGCGGAAAGTCTGTGCAACGTCTCTATCATGAGAGATGTACGAGAGAACCCAGGGATCGTTACCGGATATCGTGGGGCTGCGGGTACCTGACGAGAGGTCCGAAGCAGCCCGAAAACAAATTGTTCATTTGAACAACAGACTAATGTTCTACTGAGTGGAACAGGTTATCTTTGGCCAAAAAAAAAAATGTCACTGAAATGTTGCAACGTGTCGAAAGTCTTATTGTCATTTCCAGTCAATTTTATAACTTGAAGACTTCCTTACAGACTCTGATGGTTAACATAGAATTGGCGTCAGTTAACTGCCTAACTATTTATCCTTATCAATTTAACTTAAAAAGGTTGTGAGCGGCATCGTTTTATGTGTTTGTTATGGTTGCCGCCAGGCTATTTTATTCAATAAAGATAAGTGAATCATTACCATCCACTTTTTTCATTATCAACAAGACACAAAGCCACCTAGTTAAGGACTATCAACTGGTGAGCCACAGGCTTACCAACTGATAAACCACAGGGTATTACCAACTGGCGAACCATGCTTACCAACTGGCGAGCCACAGGGCTACCAATTGGCGAACTAGACTTACCAACTGGTGAACTCCAGGATTACCAACTGACGAGCCACAGGGCTACCAACTGGCGAACTCCAGGCTTACCAACTGATAAACCACAGGGTATTACATAAACCACAGGGTATTACCGACTGGCGAACCAGGCTTACCAACAGGCGAGCCACAGGGCTACCAATTGGCGAACCAGACTTACCAACTGGTGAATTCCAGACTTACCAACTGGCGAGCCACAGGGCTACCAACTGGCGAACTCCAGGCTTACCAACTGGCGAGCCACAGGGCTACCACCTGGCGAACTTCAGGCTTACCAACTGACGAACGAGGTGTCCATCTATCCACCGCTCCATCCACTCATCCATCTACTCCATCCACTCATCCACCCAGCCTACAACACAGGAACAACCGATGGCATGGCTGTGATGCGACAGTCAGTCGGGGGGAGGGGGGGAGTGGCGGGGGAGGGGGAGTTGGATGGAAGGAGAGAGTGGAGGAGGAGGAGGAAGAGGGCGAGGAGGAGGAGGAGGTGGGGGAATAGAACAGAACATAGAGATAGGAAACAAGACGGAGAATATAGTAGAGGAGGAGGGGAATGGGGAAGAGGAGGTGAAGGAGGAGGAGGAGGAAACAGATGAAAGAGATAAGAAGAGATGGAGGAGGAGGAGCAGGAAGAAAAAGACAGAGAGGAAGAGAGATAGGAAAGAACAGTTTACAGAGGAGGAGAATGAAGAGGAGGAGGAGGTGGAGGCTGAGGAGGAGGAGGAAGTGGAGGCGAAGGAGGGGGAGGGGGAGGAGGCGAAGGCGGCTGGGCTGGCGGCTGAGGGCGGCAGTGTGCGCGTGGCTGTGGTGTAGTGCAGAGGAGTCGCTGCGCGAGTTACCGCCCCCCCCACCGACTTTTCGGCGACCTGGTGGGTCCTCCGTCGGGTAGCTCTCCCTCCGTCAGTAGGCCAAGTGTCACCCGTGGATTCCGGGCGGCGACGCTGAAGAAGGAGATCCCGTGTGAAGGCGGCAGCGGCGGTGGCGGTTGTGGTGCCGTAGTGCAGCCGTGGTTGTAAAACGGTGGTGGTGGTGGTGATGATAGTGGTGGTGCCGGTTGTAGTGATGATGATTAATGATGATGATATGATGACGACAGTGGCACCATCTTACGAGAACCGGCACCAGTGCCTGCCGAAGATGGCACTCGAGTTTATACACAAACAAGTTCCTCCCCACCCCACTCATCCCCCCCTCCACTCCCCCCCTCTCTCTCTCCCCATCATTCGGGAGTGTGTGTGTGGAGTAACAGCGAACTATACTCACGAACCGGGAAGCTTATTGAACGCAAAGAGATGAAGAATTTTTATTTTTGTGTGTGTCGAACGAAGAAGGGGAAGGGGGATGGAGGAGAAGGTGGGGGAGGGGAGGCTGTGGTCTAGAGGTGTTCCTCCAACACCTGCAAATGCGGTGCTGAAGTGGCACTTGCGAAGGGCACTTCTCGTAAAGGTTGATAGGAACCCCCTGGCGAAGATCAAGATTTTACACACACACACACACACACACACACACACACACACACACACACACACACACACACACACACACACACACACACACACACACACACACACACACACACACACACACACATTATATATATATATATATATACATATACATATACATGTACATATACACGTGTGTGTGTATGATATGTAATGTATCTGTGAGCGGGATATTTTCTCTAATACAAATTTCATTAAAAGCGTCGGCTTGCAGCGCATTATTAAGCGTCTTGCTTGTGTTCTCAGTGTTTACCGACGTTCTCCAAGTGGGAGGGAAAGCGTACAAAAGCCCCCGGAGCTTCGTAGGGAATTAGAAATAAAAAAAACAACAACTCTGAATATATGGGATGTGTATACTTTTTTTCTACAAGACTTTTGTCCCGTCAGAGATATACGAAATTATTATTATTATTATTATCATTATTATTATTATTATTTTTTCTTCTTCTTATTATTTTTTTTCAAGAGCCGCCATGAAAGATCACTTTGCGTGATAAGGTCAGGTCATCGCTATGATCGTAGTTGATGGAAAGTTGTTGTTTTAGGGGACGGGGGATGGATGGGTGTAGGTATGGGGGATGGGGTGGAGACGATGTTCTCTTGAGAAACATGAAGGGGCCGTGTGTGTATGTGTGTGTGTGTGTATAGGATGGTCGGGATTCTACCCAATATATATATATATATATGAGTGGTAGGGTGGTGAGTTTAAATGCCAAGAATCCGTTGAAGTTTTATTTCTGACGTTTCGTCCAACTAGGACTTCTTCAGAGTGTGAAGAAGTCCTAGTTGGACGAAACGTCAGAAATCAAATTTCAACGGATTCTTGGCGTTTAAACTCACCACTCTACCACTCATTCTGTCTTCACGCCTCAATATATATATATATATATATATATATATATATATATATATATATATATATATATATATTATATATATATATATATATATAATATATATATTTTTTTTAATACCTTTGCACGGACGAAATATATTTTTCAAAATAAATTTCCTTTTCGTATACGCACTGGAAGATTTATTTTCTCTTAAGTAAGTTTTTGCTAGATCAGTGATGCTCGATGCCTCTAACATCCAGTGGTAATACCGGTTCGAGAACCGGGGGACTACCGGTTCGAGTACCGGGGGATGGTGTCGAGAAAGAGAAAAGAGGAGAAAATGATGAGAACTTGTTGTCCTGAGCACCAGCTGTTTGCGTCCAGCTGTGGACAGTGTCGTGTGTGTTTTTGTGTATTCAGCTGGTCCTTGCATAAGGAAATAAAGTCCGGTGGATCTGTGCCCGGGGTGGGAGATGTTTGCACGGGGGAAGATAGTGTACTATTGGACATTATGCTCCTTCCTTCCCTCCTTCCTTCGGGCCTTCCCACCCTCCTTCCTTCCTTCCTTCCTTCCTTCGGGCCTTCCCTCCTGCCTTCCTTCCTTACTTCCTTCTCCCTCCTTCCTTCGGACCTTCCTTCCATCCTTCTTTCCCTCCTTCCTTCCCTCCTTCCTTCCCTCCTTACTGCTTTCCTTCCTGCTTTCTCTCCCTCCTTTCTTCCTTCCCCCCTTCCTGCCTTTCCTTCTTCCTGCCTTCTCTCCCTCCTTCCTGCCTTCTCTCCCTCCTTCATTCCTTCCCTCCTTCCTTCGGGCCTTCACTTCTTCCTGCCTTTCTTCCTGCCTTCCCTCCTTCTTGCCTTTCTTCCTGCCTTCCCTCCTTCCTGCCTTTCTTCCTGCCTTCCTTCCTTCTTGCCTTCCCTCCTTCCTGCCTTCCCTCCTTCCTGCCTTCTTCCTTCCTTCTACCCTTCCTTCATTTCACTTTCATTTCTCCATTCCCCTCTTTTTCCTTCCCTTCTATTTCCTTCCCTTCTATTCCTCTCCCCTTTTCCTTCGCCCTCTTCTCTTCACTTTCCTTTTTCCCTTTCCTTCCCTTCACCAATATTCTCTCCTGTTATTCCTTCTCTTCTTCTTCCATTTCTTCTCTTCCCTTTCCATTCCTTCTTCTTTCCCTTCTCTTCCCCTCTCTCCTCCCCTCTCGTCGCCTCCCTTTTCTTCCTCTCCTATCTCTTTTCCTTCCCTTTTCTTCCCTTCCCTTCCCTTCCCTTCACTTCTCATTTCTTTCCTTTATTTCCACAGACTTTCCCCTCCTCTCCCCTCCTCTTCCCTCCTTCTCTCCCCTCCTCCTCTTCCTTCCTCCTCTCCCCTCCTCCTCTTCCCTCCTCCTCTCCCCTCCTCCTCTCCCCTCCTCCTCTCCCCTCCTCCTCTCCCCTCCTCCTCTCCCCTCCTCCTCTCTCCTTCTCTTTACTCCTCTTCTCTCCTCTTCTCTCCTCTCCCCCCTCCTCTCCATTCCTTCTCGATCTTTTCTCTTCTCCCTCCTTTCTCTCCCCCTTTCTTCCCTTTTTCTATCCCTCCCTTCTCTTTCTCTTTCTTGCCCTCCCCTCTCTTTCCCTCTCTTCTCTTCCTCCTCCCTTCTCTTTCCCTTCCTTAGCTCTTTCCTTCCCTCCCATTCCACCCTTTCCCTTCCCTTCTCTCTTCCCTTACCTTCGTTTACCTTCCCCCTTCCCCTCCCTCCCCTTTCACCTCTCTCCCCTTCCCCCTCTCTCCCCTTTCCCCCTCCCCTTTCCCCCTCCCCTTTCCCCCTCCCCTTTCCCCCCTCTCCCCTTCCCCCTCTCCCCTTTCCCCTCTCTCCCCTTTCCCCTCTCTCCCCTTTCCCCCTCTCCCCTTTCCCCTCTCTCCCATTTCCCCTCTCTCCCCTTTCCCCTCTCTCCCATTTCCCCTCTCCCCTTTCCCCCTCTCCCCTTTCCCCCTCTCCCCTTTCCCCGCTCTCCCCCTTCCCCGCTCTCCCCTTTCCCCCTCTCTCCCCTTTCCCCTCTCTCCCCCTTCCCCTCTCCCCTTTCCCTCTCTCCCCGTCTCCCTCTCTCCCCGTCTCCCTCTCTCCCCGTCTCCCCTTCCCCACTTCCCCCTCTCCTCGTCTCCCCTTCCCCACTTTCCCCTCTCTCCCCTTTCCCCCCTCTTCCCTTCCCCTCTCTCCCCATGCCCCTCTCTCCCCGTCTTCCCTTCCCCACTTTCTTACCTCTCCCCTTCCCCCTCTCTCCCCTTCCCCTCTCTCTCCCCTTTCCCCTCACTCTTGCCTTCTTTCCTTTCTTTCTCTTTCCTTCCTTTCCCATCCCTTCATTTTCTTACCTTCTTTTCCCTTCGCATCTTTTATCTGCCAATTTTCACTTCTTCCCTTCTTTCTTCCCTTCCCCTAAGAACATGAGAATAGAGGAGACTGCAAGAGACCATAAGGCCTACACTAGGCAGTTCCTATCCTCCGTCTCTTCTAGTTCCTTCTCTTCCTCTCTGTTCCCATACTTTCTCCCCGTCCCCTAAGAACATAAGAATGGAGGAGTCTGCAAAAGGCCATAAGGCCTACACTAGGCAGTTTCTGCCCTCCTTCTCTTCTGTTTTCTTCTCTTCCTCCTCTGATCCCATATTTTCTTCCCTTCCCTTGAGAGCATGAGGATAGAGAAGACTGCAAGAGACCATAAGGCTTACACTAGGCAGTTCCTATCCTCCTCTTCCTCCTTTGGTCCCGTACTTCCTTCCCTTTCCCTCAGTTCCCTTCGTTTACCTTTCCTACTCTTTCCTACCCTTCCCTTCTGCAAGTTGTGTTTCCTTCATCTCTCCCTCGCTCTCCTTTTCCGCTTTTCTTTGCTTCCCTTCCTTTCCCTTTCTTACCTTCCCACTTCTTTCCTTTTTCTTTCCCTTGCCATCCCCTTTCCTTCCCCTTCCCCTTTCCTTCCCCTTTCCTTCCCCTTCCCCTTTCCTTCCCCTTTCCTTCCCCTTTCCTTCCCCTTCCCCTTTCCTTCCCCTTTCCTTCCCCTTCCCCTTTCCTTCCCCTTCCCCTTTCCTTCCCCTTTCCTTCCCCTTCCCCTTTCCTTCCCCTTTCCTTCCCTTTCCTTCCCCTTTCCTTCCCTTTTCCTTTCCTTCCCACTTCTTTCCTTTTTCCCATCACCTTTCTTTCCCCTTCCCCTTTCCTTCTCTTTTCCTTTCCTTTTCCTTCCCTTTCCCCTTCCATTCTCTTCCGTTCCATTCGCCTTCCCTTCCTTTCCCTTCCATTTGCCTTCCCTTCCCCTTCCAATCGCCTTTCCTTCCTTTCTCTTCCCTTCCCTTCTCCTTCCCTTCTCTATCCCTCCCCCTTCTCTTTTCCTTCCCTTCCCCCTCCTTTTCCCTTCCCTCTCCTTTCCCTCCCCTTCCCCTTCCACTTTCAATCTACCCCCCCCCCCAGTCTCTTCCCTCTCTTCTGTTCTTTCCTTATCCGCCGTGTCTTCTCTTCCCTTCCTTCCCTTTCCTTCCATTCTCTTTCTTTTTATTTCCATCCCGTCCTTTCACTTCCTAGCACTTCCCTTCTTCCCCTTTTCCTTCTACCCTTCCCTTCTCTTCCCCATCCTTCTCCTACCCTTTTATTTTTTATTTGTTTCATTCCTTCATTTTCTTTTACTTCCATTTCATTTCACCTCTGTTCCCTTCCTTTTTCTTCCCTGCCCTTTCTTTTCCACTTTCCCTCCCTTCGCTTACCTTTCCTCTCTCTTTCCTCCCTCCCATTTCATTTTCTTTCCTTTTCCTCTTCTTCCTTTTTTCTTCACTGATTGTTTCGTTTTCCTTCCCTTCCCTTCCCTTCCCTTCCCTTCCCCCTTCTCTCTTCCACTCCCTTGCCTTTACACCTTTTTGCTCCCCTCCCCTTTCCTTTCCTTCCCCCTTCATTCCTTCCACTTCCTTTCCCTTCCCTTTCCTTTTCTTCCGGTTACTTCCGTTTCCTTCTGTGTCCTTTTATTCTCTTCCCTTTCCTTGTCTTCCCTTTCCTTGATATCCTTTCAATTCCCTCTACGTTAATTTTCCTCTCATGCTCCTCTTCTCCTCAACCTTCATTTCCACTCCCTTCCCTCTCCCTCCTTTCTCTTCTTTTTTCTCTTTTCCTCTCTTCTCTCTCCCCTTTCTCTCTCTTCTCTTCACTACTCTTCCTCACGTCCTCCCTCCCCTTCCCTCCTCTTCCTTATTCCTCCTCTTCCACTTCCCCCTGTTCCCATTTCTTCTCCGCCTCTCCTATTTCTTCCTCCTTCCTCTCCTCCCCTTTTCCTCTACCTTCTCTTCCCGTCCCTTCTGTTTCCCTCTTTTTTCTTCCTCCCCTCTTCCATTCGTTTTTTTTTTCTTGCTGTTCCTCCTCTCCTTTCCTTCGATGCCTTTTCTTCCCTTTTCTCTTCCCTTCCCTCTTCCCTTCCCTTTCTTTTATTATCCATTTCTCCTTTCTCTCCCTATACCTTATCTTACCTTTTCATCCCTTAACTTTACCTTTTCTTCCCTTCCCTTTATTTCTCATCATTTTAATTTTCTTTCCCTTCTCTTCTTTTTTCTTCCGTTCCCATTCCTTCCCACCCTTTCCCTTCTCATCCTTCTCATTCCCATCCTTTCCCACCCTTTCCTATCCCTCCATCTCTCTCCATCTCATCCCTTCCCTTCCCTTCCCATCCCTCTCCGTCGTCTCCCCATCCCTTACCCTCCCTTTTCTTTCCTTCCCGTCCCTTTCCTCTCCTTCTCTCCTCCTTGGCCATTGTGCCCCCCATGCCCCCTTGCCCCCCCCCCTTTAACATTCGCCTTGCATTTTGGTAGAGGCCCGTTTGGCACTTTAAAGGGGTGATGGGCAACACCCAGGCGGGCCGTGTTAACTCCGAGGCTCTAGATTGGTGCTATGCAGGCAAGACTGCGTTACGTATTAAGAACCAGGAAGTCACAGCAATATATATACATATATATATATATTATATATATATATATATATGTGTGTATGTATATATATATATATATTATATAGTTTGCTGTCACAGGAAGTCACAACAATATATATATATATATATATATATATATATATATATATATATATTAGTTTGCCGTTATGTGTTGTATGGCACTTCACATTGGGACTTGGCATCACTTCTGGAAGTGGGGAAGGTATATTTTTAGAATAACCAGCGGCTCTACCCTTGGGGACGATATTTCGCCTAAAAGATAGTCTTACTGGTGGTCGAGGAGAACGCTGTGTGACTCTGGTCCTTAGGGGTGTCAATAAAGCGTCTCCATTTTCCCAAAGTATTGGCTGCAGAAACTTGTTCATGCAGTACTCCGAAAGAGGAAGGGAGGAAGGAAGGAAATGAGGGAAGGGAGGAGAGATAGAATTGGGAATGGGAGTGAAGGCAAGAAGGAAGGAAAGAAAAGAAAGAAGGAATTAGTAAGGATAGGAAATTATCAAAGAAAGATGAAATGAAACTAAGAACGGACGAATGAAAGAAGGAAATAGTTGGGAAGGGGAGGAAGTAATTAAAGATAGAAGGAAATCAGAAATGTAATTTTTTTTTCATTGTTTGTGGATTTGTTCTTGAATTTCTTCTCAGATGAAGTGTAGTAACTTCCTCTGACGGAGGAGAGACCCCCCCTGGCGCCGCCCCCCTCTCCCCCCCTTCCTCCCCCCGGAAGAGAAGAAGCCTTCCATGCCCGGCTGCCGCCGCCGCCGCCGCCGCAGCCGCAAGTTCTCGCACCGCACCCGACCTTGCAGGAGTCTTCCCCTTCAGGAGAGGAACCCTTCCCCCGACGACCATCGCCGCCGAAGGAGGAGAGGGTCCTGCCCTGGTCCAGTGCGACGCAGCCCATCCAGTTCTTGCTAGGGGCTTCGAGTTCTCCCCCTCCCCCTCCCCCCGTTCTCCTTTACCTCCTCCTCCTCCTCCT